>NC_057866.1:47154722-47457222 GCF_019393635.1 Dromiciops gliroides
GCATTTTAAGTTGTATACATTGTTTTCCTATGACACAAATATTACACCAACTTCATCCATGTATTACAGATGAAGAAAATGAGGCTCAGTCACACAGCTGGAAAGTGTGAGAGCCAGGTCTTACTGACTCCAAGCTCAATGGTCATTTTTATTCTATCATGTGCCATGTTCTGGTTATGCAACACCAAGAACCAGATGATAGGTTGATTTTTTTCATCTTTCTTTCTCATGTTTGCTAATATATAGGCCGATTTTTCTCAAAGTTCCATCTGAGGATACCTGGGATCCCCAAGATTCTTTCAGGGTGTCTATGAGGTCAAAACTATTTTTTATAACAACACTAAGGTGCTATTTACCTGTTAACATACTCCTCCATTTTTCAACTACACATCTGTCAGGCTAGCTTTTCTTCAAATACTTCAAAATAATACATAACAACAGATTGAATGCAGGATGTAGTTATTAGAATCCAGCTATCTTCTCTCAAGTCAGATGTTAAGGAGATTTGTAGAAATATGTAAAACAATATTACCCCTCTCACTAAATTGTTTTGTTTTGGAAAATATAATAATTTTTCATAGAATGTGTTAATTATGTTAACATTCATACATTTATATGATGAATTTGTCATATTGTTAATAAATATTTTAAAAGATGTATGTTTTCATTTCAGATACAATAAATACAATAGATGTCATAATTTTAGACATAATATACACAGATATGAGATAAAAAACTTTCAGATACAAAACAGATAAACATACATAATACATAAACAAAAGTTCTTTGAAGTCCTCAATAATTTTTAGGAGTGTAAAGCAGTCCTGAGATGAAAAAGTTTAAGAATCCTTCATGTGGATTGTGATAAATAGCTGATCTGACAATTTTCATTCATTCATTCACCCACTTATTTAATTTATTGACATATCTAACAAAATACAAGAGAATCTTGTTCTTACTAGTTCATCACCTTTATTATTTTTCATTTCCCTTAGATCCAACCAGCTTGCTTCTTTACTAGGTCTGACATTTTGGGGTTTTGGTACCTACAGTTATCTAAAATTGACTCAAGATGTAATAACAAGAAGAATAAGAATACTCAGTGTTTACATAACACTTTAAGGCTTCCAAAAAGGTTTATATAATTTAATACTCACAGCTGCCCTGAGGGATAGGTGCTATTACTATCCTCATTTTGCAGATGAAGAGGCTACGAACCAGAGATTTAAGTGCTTTGCTCATATTTAAGCAGTGTAAAACTATGACATGAACCAAGGTCTCCTAATTACAGATCCAGTATTTTTTCTACTGCTGCTGCTCCATACTGAGTTGAATCTGAGTCAATCTACTTCTGATAAATAGACATTTTTTCCAAATAGCAAAGAAATGAGACATGTCTACCTTTCACCTCATGCCCTGAAGGATAGTAAACCAGAAAAAAAATCATTTAGTCAAATAATGAAAAATCAGGAAAAAATTTGGTGAATTTAGCATGTGATGTGGCTTAAAAGGAAGGTATTGCAATTCTTCCATTTCAGTTCTACCCTCAGTGGTTTGGTGAAATAGAGCAGGGTATAGAATGTTAGAGTTTAAAGGGACCTGAGAGATTATTTAACAAAATCCTCTCACTTTGTAGATGAGGAAACAAAAGTCTATCAAAAACTAAGTGACTTGCCCAAAGTTGCATTTCAAGTTAATGGGAGTTTTTCTGACTCTTAGTAAAATGCCATTTCTGTTATGCCTTATCATTTAGGGTATGCTATGCTTTCCTGTTGTAATTTTAAATGAAATGTAATGAAGCTTTCTGGAATGACAAGAGAAATAATGAAATGGTGCTTAAGACATTCATTTCTTCATAGGATCATAGATCTGGAGTTGAAAATAAGAGATCATCTAGTGCAACACTCTTGTTTTACAGATAAGGAAACTGAGTTCCAGAAAGGACAAAGTGACTTGCTTAAGATCATACAGGTTGTAAGTTGCAGACCTGGGATTTGAACTCATATCCTGTGATTTCAAGTTCAACATTCTTTCCATGACAATATCAATATATATTTATAACAGCAGTTGTTTCTATGCCCTACCTGTTGGGATTTTAAAACTAAAATAAAAAACATAAAGATGGAAGAGTCAGAATGTGGAGGGAGGTTAATATGATGAATCACAGTAGCCAAGGGATTGATGACCATGGAGGTTTCAAAGATAGAGAAAAGGAGGTGAGCAGATAGAATATTTGTTACCTCTGAACCTATACTACTCTTGAGTCCATAACCCTATCCCTCAGTTATGTGTCAACTGCTTGATGAAATAGTCCAATCCCAGGAGATGGCAAGGATAAGATGGTATTCAGATATCTTAGATTATAGCTGTAGATGAATAAGGGGCTGAATTTAGAGTAACATTGGCAAAGTTTGCTAATTCCTAGACTGTAGAGGTTTGCTGTCTACTTTGGAGAGATTTGTTAGATTGCAAAAAAATAAAACAAAATAAAAGTAAAAAAAAAAAAAAGATGATTATCTGAGAATGAGATTTGGAATTCTTGATCATGGTTTAGAACATAGGTGTGACAGCCTCCTGGCCAAGAATGAAGTGAACCAGACAAAGACCAATAAGAATACGTTACTATGTGTCTTGCATATCTAATAAAAGGAGGAGGGCTTTAAACTTTAAAAGATGGGGAAAGGAGAAAATTGCGAGTGGTACACATATCAAAATAAATAGGAAAGAGCACAGTCTCTCCCTCCTTCTCTCACTTCTCTCTCTCTCTCTCTCTCTCTCTCTCTCTCTCTCTCTCTCTCTCTCTCTCTTATTCAGTGAATCACATAAAGGTCAATATAAGTGCAAGGTTTTGTAGTATCTAGATCATACTGGAAATAGGATAGGGTAATGGTCAGCAGTGCCTTCTAATAGTTAAAGATTACTCCCTTGCTTTCATAGTATCATAGAATATCAAGGTCAGAAATAACTTAAGAGGACATCTAGTACCATCCATAGCAAACAGTTCACATTTTGTGGTACATTAGGGTCGTCAAAATAGCCCCCAAGTGACAAAAGAATTTTCTCACAATAAATCAGGTATTGCAAGGGTTATCAATCCATCTTTGAAAGATAATAAAACTGGGGTCCACAGAGGGTAAATTATTCACTAGTGTATCTCCAACTAGTCATTGTCAGAAAAGAGATTGACAGAATGTAGAGCTTTTCAGTGATTTGCCTGAGGCCTAAAGGTAGCACACCATAGAACTAAGAGTCAAACTTAGCTCTTTTGCTTCAAGATCTGGAATTCTTTCAATTACTACATAGTCAAGCCCAGGCCTTCTTATCCTAAATTTAACACTACAACTCAGTGCTAAGAAAATTCTTTCCTTATATGGAGAAACTTCATTTCTGTTTTTGACAGGGAATTGTTATTTTCCTAGATTTTAGCAAAGTCTTTCATGAAGTACCTCACACTATTCTTGTTAAAAGAGATGAAGAGACGTGAGCAAAGCGATTGTGTGATTAGCTGGATTCTGGGTTCAGTGATATCCTGACAGGAGGCCTCCAGCAGAGTATCCCAGAGATCTGTGCTTTGGACAAATGCTGTTTAAGATTTTTATCAATGGCTCAAATAAAGTTATGTATGATATGTTCATCAAATCTGCAGATAACAGAAAACTGAGAAGGATAGGTAGCATGCTAGATGATAGAATCCAAAAGCATCTTGAAAGACTGGAGCTTTGGGCTAAATCTTAATAAGATGAAAAGTAATAAGTGCAAAGTCTCTCATTTGGGTTAAGAAAATTAACTTTAGGGGGCAGCTAGGTGGCACAGTGGATAAAGCACCAGCCCTGGATTCAGGAGGACCTGAGTTCAAATTTTACCTCAAACACTTGACACTTACTAGCTGTGTGACCCTGGGCAAGTCACTTAACCCTTATTGCCTCATAAACACACACACACACACACACACACAAACACACACAAAGAAAATTAACTTCACAAATACAAAATGCAGCCTTATTAGGTAGCCATCCTCTAAAAGAGATTTGTGGGCTTTGGTGGGCTCCAAGCTCAATATGAGTAAACAATGTGACAAAGCAGCTGAATTTAGGGAGACATAGCTTCCTGGAATAAGGAGGGACCATTCCCTCATTTGTTGTCATTTAGTTGTTTTTCAGTCATGTCTAACTCTTTGTGATCCCATTTGGGGATTTCTTGACAGAGATACTGGATTGGTTTGCCATGTCCTTCTCCAGCTCATTTTATAGATGAGGAAACTGAGGCAAACAGGGTGAAGTGACTTTTCCAGAGTCACACAGCTAGTAAGTGTCTGAGATCAGATTTGAACTCAGGGAGTGGAGTCTTCTTGATACCAAGCCTGGCACTCATCTACTGTGCTACCTCGTTGCCCTTCCCTGAATACTCAACCCTATTAGACAGCATATTGAGTATTGTGTTCAGTTCTGGGTGCTGTACTTTATTTAGGACATTGATAATCTGGAGAGTGTCCCAGTTAGAGCATTGGGGGTGGTGAAGGGCATCCAGGAGTCTATTTCTCATGTGATGACTAAAGGATTTGAGGTATTTACTCTGGAGAAGAGAAGACCCAGGGGGACAACTTGGCTGACTTCAAACATTTGAAGGCTTGTTGTGTGGAAGAGAGATCACACTTGTTGTGTTTGGACCCAGATGAAAGAATCATAAGGAAAGGGGGGAAGCCACAAAGAAGCAGATGTATGCCTGATGTCAAGAACAACTTCCTAAGGATTAGAGATTTCCAAGAGTGGGATGGGCTGCCTTGAAAGGAATGGGTTCTCCCTCCTCCAAGGTCTTGAAACAGAAACTAAATGACTACTTGTTGGGTATATTATGGTGGGGATCCTTTTGGGGGGTGGTATGAGCCAGATAAGATGGTCTTTGAGGTACATTGCAATTCTAAAATTCTGTAATTCTGGGACTCCAGGTTCCTATGTCTGACAAATGAACACGAATTGTTTTGTTTTGTTTTTTCATAATTTGGGGGATTATTGCGCCAGATGTAGACGGTTTGACAGAGTAGACAGTACGTTGACATTTAGTCAGGAAGCCCTGAGTCCCGATCTCACATCAGAGGTTCCTCTAGCTGTATGAGCCCTCAAAAGACACTTAAAAAACATGGTACAGCAAAAGGAACATTGAATCTGGAGTTAGACTTGGGCTCAAATCTCACTTTTGTTGCTTACTACCTGGGTGAACTTGGGTAAAGGAATTAATCTTCTGAAGCCTCACCTTTCTCATTTATAAAATGAAGCCGTTTGAGGTCCCTTAAAACTCCAAATCTATAATCATATCAAACTTGTCTGAGTCTCAAATCTTTCATCTATAAAATAAGAATATTATGCTAATTGGCTTCTAAGCTCTCTCTAACTTTAAATCTACAATGATATGAAATTTCTCTGAGCCTCAGTTTCCTTAGCTGTAAAATGGAAATAATAGTACCACCAGCTGATAGGGTTCTTGTGAAGATCAGCTATCCAATCAATCAATCAATCAATCACTCAATCAATCAATGTCTGCTCTGAAATAATCCCTGACCTGTAAGATCAATCAAATTGGACAATACATGTAAAGCAAGTTGCAAAATGGCAAATGTTATGCAAAGGTGAGCTATCATCATTAATTACTAGGTTCTCTATTTTCTGGCAACATTTTGGAAATCACATTTTAAAAGTTTATAATAAAAATTAAATATATTCTGAATATACCTTTATGCATATTTTGAAACTTCTATGGATATGCAGTCTTGTTGACGTGGTGTTCCTTCCAATGGCATAGAACTCCAAATGATAACAATAACAACAATAAAAATAGCTAGCAGCATCTACTGTGTGCCAAGCCTTTTACAAATACTATCGCACCTGATTCTCCTCTCCATTTCACAGTTGAAGAAATGGAAACAAACCTAAGTTAAGTGACTTGTCCAAGATTCACACAGCTATTAAGTGTCTGGGGTCAAATTTGAGCTGACTCTAGGCCTAGTGGTCTATGGACTGTGCCACTCAGCTGCTTCCAATCCATACAACCTACCTATACCTTTTCATCCTATGTAGATCTTTTTTCCCCCTTTTTTAGGCAATCAGGGTTAAATGACTTGCCCAGGATCACATAGCTAGTAAGTGTCTGAGGTCAGATTTGAATTCAGGTCCTCCTAACTCCAGAGCCAATGCTCTATCTATCCACCATGCCACTTAGCTTTCCCAATCCTGTGTAGAACTTGTCCATGTCCTCCCATAAATCTTCTAAAACTTCCACACTTTCTATCTCCTATCCACTCTTCCACCCCCATACACAATTTGGCCTGAAGCCTTTCTCTAGGTTTCTAGACATTGCTTGGATACCAATGGGATCCACCTGAACTATCCATCCTTTAGTCTCCCAACTAGACTATCCTACTTCTTCCCTTCTTCCAGACATTCATTTCTCTGATAGTATCTTTTACATTGCTTCTCCTGCATAAATCTTTTTTGATACTATGCCTTGGCCACTACTGAGCTCTCCATTGTTTGTTGAGTCAATTCAGTCTTTAGTTATTCAAAGACTATGGCATTCCTGTAGCTACTTAGCATCATTTAGAAGAACTTTGAGGTTAAAAAACAAACAAAGGATTTTGTTTATGGGATATGCTTAGGAGTCTTAAAAGCCCCCCAGTTTCCCAAATGTGATCCAGTTTGCACTTCTCCTTTTACTCAACTGGCTCCAGTCCATTGTCCATCCATAGTGTTCATCCAAGCTACAGAATATAGACAGCTGGCGCCCTGCTATAGCTGCATACCATTATCTAAACTAGAGATATTCTTCATACACTTGGGCTTTTTTCCATGTGGATACTTAGGCCAAACTCTTTGTCAGATTCCAGAGCTCTATGCAGTCGGTACCATGTCATCTGCCACAGAAGCATCATATAAAAAGAGAGGAAAACCAATCCTGGGGTTAGGTGGTGCCCAGTTGGGTGGAGTAGTGGTGAGGAAAGAATGGAAGGAAACAATGACAATTAGAAAGAATTCCTTTAATCAGTATTTAACGTAGGTGGATTGAGTTTTATTTTATTTTCTAATGTTATGAGAAACATTAGTGTCTACTAATTTGTATTTTGACTCATCATTTGAACACTCTCACATCTGGTGTGGAACACTGAATTTTAATCAGTTCTGTAACCACTTATGAAATTTTCCTTCACAATGCTTATTTTCCATTTGCTGATAGTCAACAAGGTCATTTGTGGCACAGCCATAACTTCATTCCAACTCTCTGGGCTCCCCATAGAGGGCTCTTTCACCACACCAGGCTGACCATCTTGTAGCACTATGCTCAGAGATGGCAAATATATTTTGCATGTCATTGCTGCATTTCCTTCATACTTCCTTTTCCCCTTTAATAGAATGCTCCTTTTGGTTCATCCTTAGCCTTTACTTGTTCCTTATACTCTTACAAATATATGCATCTTCCAATATGGTGCCCGTAGCATAACCCAGGACCTGTATGATTGCCCCCCCATAACACTCCTTTCCCCCCCACCCCCCCTTAGTTTTGTACTCTCCATTATTCCAGCAGACCTTACTTAAGGTTAGTCATGGGCGTCATACATTTACTGCCAATTTTTTTCAGGGGAAAAAAGAAATAAACAACTTGGCAAGAGTAGGCCTGAGGTTTAACAAACAACTTCAAAGCCACATGCATCCTCACCTAAGGCTATGAAGAGATTTTCAAGGCTGTGGGTCTTTCTGAATAAGAGTTTCAGGTACAGCTTTTGAACATTCCTTTTCCTCTGTAGCCTATCACATAGGGAAAAGAAGGAAGCACAATAGTTGTTTTTTTTTTCCTCCAGAGAATACTATGAACATTAGCATCAAGAGCCCACCTTAGGCTTTCCCCATCCATGTGGTGTAATTTAAAAAGGGTGTATACTGTCCTACAAACAAAACAAAACAGAATTCCAAAATATCTCACTGTCATGCTATAGTCTGTAACATTAAACCATTAGATGTTTTCTTTTTTCACAGGGTACTGCAAGATCCCTTTAAAAATGAAAACTGACCTAGTGGTAGTGGTATCTTTGCTATTCCTAGCACAAGACACTCCATGTCCTGACCCCTCCACCCCCCAAGCTTTTCATTGGCTACTCTCCATGCCTGGACACTCTTCCTTCCTCCTCATCTCCAACTCCAGGCTTTCTTGGCTTCCTCCAAATCTCAGCTAAAAGTACTACCTACCACAAAGCCCTTTTTAGTCCTCCTTAATCTTAGTTTTTTCTCTCTGATATTATCTCACCATGGATATATCTCTGTGCATAGCTGTTTGGATGTTGTCTTCCTCATTATACTATGAGCTCCTCAAGAGCAGGGATGGTTTTGGTCCTTTCTTTGTATTTCCAGCACTTGCCATAATGCCTGGCATATAGTCAGTTCTTAACAAATGCTTGTTGACTTGATTTGACCCAAGAAAGGTAACACTAATTCATTAAGAGGAATTTACCACATCTTCTCATCAACAGAGAAGGCCCATGAGGAAATGGGGCTCAAGACAAACAGATCCACATTAACGAGAAGGAAGGATGCCCCGTTTCTCAAAGAAACAAAGCAGGGACTGTAACAATTGGAATGATGCTACCTGCTGGAGACTTACTGTAGAAGAGCTCCTCCCATGAGGTGAAGGTCTTTGAGGGCAAGACCACGCATCTTTTCTTTGGCATCAGGAAGTGACATTTGCTGGTGGGAGGAAGAAGGGGGAGCCTGGCGCTCTGACTCTTGCTCTTTCCTGTGGACTCTGGTGGAGAGCGGAGCTAGAAATGCACTCTCCCTTTAATAGATAGATGAATATAGGCCTTTCTCTCTCTCTTTACCAAATTCTTATT
Organism: Dromiciops gliroides; assembly: GCF_019393635.1. Classification (NCBI taxonomy): domain Eukaryota; kingdom Metazoa; phylum Chordata; class Mammalia; order Microbiotheria; family Microbiotheriidae; genus Dromiciops; species Dromiciops gliroides. The sequence continues at coordinate 47,163,595 of NC_057866.1, forward strand.
CTCCTTAATAAATGCTTAAAAGCCTAACTCTTGCTAAAGCTTATAATTTATTGGCAACCACTCATTAGATATTTTAGACAGACTAGCTAGAATTTTAGCCTTAACACTAGGGAAGGGATTATGGTGGTTGGGACGATGCCTTGGTGCTGGATTTATGCAGCTGGTGTGGTGTGGCTTGGGTGGGCAAGGAGGAAGACATGCCATAAAGAAACTCACCCCAGATTACCTTTGCCTACTAAATCTGGAACTTTTGCAGAGAGGCAGCAAAGTATGCTGGAATCAGAAGGCATAGAGTTGAATCTGAGCAGTGAGGTAGCACAGTGGGTAAGTGTGTTACACTTGCAGTAAGGAAGGCATGGCTTGATGCCTGTGAGACTCTGGACAACTCAACCTCTCTCAGCCTGTTTCCTCCTCTGTAAAATGCAGAGGAAGGAGAGAGGAGGGAGGAGGAAGGAGGGAGGGCGATTGCTAAGGTCCCTTCTAACTCTCTCAGTCTATGAGCTTGAGATCTGAAAAATGAGGGAGTTTGGCTAGGTAATCTCCCAGGTCCCTTCTAGCTCGAATCCTTAATCCTTGGATCCTAAGTGTCTTAAACTACTTGTACCTCTATTTCCTCACCTGCCAAATGGAAATGATGATATGTGTCCTACCAAAATCCCAGGATTTAGAGGATCAAAGATTAATACCAAAAGGCTTTGAAAGTTTAAAAGAAAGTCCTCTGAATATACTATAATGTTTATATTAGATGATTTTATCCAAGCCTGCATACATGATCCAGTGAAGGAGAGCTCAGAGACACCAACACATACTCTCTACTCTCCAAATGGCATGAGAAAGGATTTCAAAACTATGTTGAATGGCACTAATAATTTTCAAGTTTCATCAACCTTACAAACATATCTTTAAATCTCATCTTACAGAAGAGGAAACTGAGGCTCAGGGATTTTAAGTGACTTCCTCATAGTCATAGAGGAAAGTAAGCCACCAAGGAAGGATTTGAACCCAGATCTTCTGGCTTCAGATTCATTATTCTTGCCACTGCACAATGCCCCTCAGTAGTCTCACAGCAACCTTATGAATAGCTCAGATCCCAGCTAAATTACTGAAGGAACCTTTTGACCTTCTTGTTCCCTTACATTTAGTAGCAAAGTCCAACTTCATTAGTAAAGAATGAGATATAGCTAAGCCCTTTGTTCTTGGTTCTAAATGGATATAGTAATTTGAAGTGAAATATTCTGGGAGGTAACATGATGACCTGGAAGAAGTACTTCTTTTGAAATCGAAGTTACTAGCTTCGAATCCTGGTTCTACTCCCTATTTGGGCAGGTCGCTTTCAGTCTCTGAGGTCAGTCAGCTAAATGAGGATGTTGGACTAGATAACTCTAAACTGGGCCTTTCCAGTTCTATATTCTATGATCCTCCAACTTTGGCCAGGTTGCTGCTGGAGAGAAGCACAAGTTGACAAGCAGCATTGGTGCATGCCTTATTGGGTAGCTGGGTCACACTTTGTCACAGGGATGCAGCAATATAAAATGCAAATGAATCATGTTCATGGGAAGGAAGGATCCTAGGGAAGAGCTTATGGAGGTTAGGACAATACCTCTGTGCTGGATTTATGATGTTGAAGTAGTGTGGGATGGGCGGGAAAGGAGGAAGACACCCATGCAGGGAACTGGAGCCTCACCAAAAGTTACCTTTGCCCACTAAATTTGGAACTTTTTTAGAGAGGCAGACAAGGTTTGTTGGAATCAGAGGGCCAAGGTCTGAATCTTAGCAGCAAGTTAACAGTGTATTTTAGTGAGGAAGCATCTTAGAAGGAAATGAAGTCTCAGCAGCATGTTTTCTCTTTCTTTAACAGCAGAAGAAGTCAATCTTTGTATCACATACTCCACCTTTATGCACATTACTTTTTTTTTTTTTTTAGTGAGGCAATTGGGGTTAAGTGACTTGCCCAGGGTCACACAGCTAGTAAGTGTTAAGTGTCTGAGGCTGGATTTGAACTCAGGTACTCCCAACTCCAAGGCCAGTGCTCTATCCACTGTGCCACCTAGCTGCCCCCACATTACTTTTTGAATAAATGAGAAGACCAGTGATTTCATCAGCAATGGGAACTCTTTATTCTGATGCACATTAGTTCATGTTACAGACTTGTCTAGGGGCACTGAGAGATCAGGTGATTTACTCTTGGTTAAACAGCCAGGAAGCATTTGAAGCAGAGTTTAAACTCATTCCTTTCTGACCCCAAGGCTGGCTCTCTAACCATTATACACATTGCCTCTCTGACACATAGAAGTTGTTTAATATGCATTTTCTACATTGGATTGGAATGGATTGTATTAAATGGATTACTTCCTTTCTGGGAAATATCAGAGCCCTTGCTATTTTAGAACTTGATTTTACTAACTCCCTTAAGGATGTATTAAGAATCTCTAACAGTTCTTTCTATAACTGTCATTCCCCAAGTAGTCAACACTGTAGCTATGTGGCCTTGTTAAACCAGAAGCCATCTTAAATGTAGTGAGACAATCATTTTTTCATTTTATATTTGTAGATATTAGGTGAAAGAAAACACAGTCTGTTTCAATCTGATTTGTATATCCACAATACCCAACACAGCTCCCTGTTCATTTGTTTTTGTTTTTATTCTAATTTTTAAAAATATGTACACATGATCCTTTTGATGGGAATGCCCAGTATGGAAATGTCTTTCACCAATACAGTTCAGCAACTTAAATGTAGTTTAGTATAGTCCTTGAGAGTGGCCTGAGGGAGCTTTAGTAACTTCTGGATGGTCACATTGCCAGTATGGGTCAAAGGTAGTATTCGAACTCAGATTTTCCTGAACTCAAGGCTGTATTGCCATCAGCTCAGCCAAGCCAAATTTCTCATAGTTGCCTCGTGCACTTAGTGGACAGCAAATAAAGAGTTGGGGAACTGAATTAAATTCACATTATTGAGGTTACAGAAGTTGCCAACAATAAAAACTGCAAATAACAACTACAACAACAACCTCCTCATTTATATATTTGTAAAGCCTTCCATATAGATTATCTCATTTGAACCTCATGACAACCATTAAGCCAGGTATTATGATTCCCATCTTAGAGATAAAGAAACTAATTCTTGGGGGAATAAAATAACTTGCCCAGGGTCACACAGCTATTGAGTGTCAAAAGCAGAATTTGAACCCTGGTCTTTCTGATTTTAAGCCAAATATACTATCTACAATTCAATAGTATCCCATGTTAGTGACAGAAATAAAAGTCACATGGGCAGCATAACAAGGAAAAGGAGGTAGGTTTCTAATTCAAATTCTATACGTTCCCCACAATGCTGCCTCCTGATTTCCCAGAAGAAATCAGAAGAATGATTGAATGAAGAATTTCATTCTAGTCCCAGAAGAATATGCTGTGTTTTTGTAGCATTCCTGGCTTCATGAACTGCATTCTAATTTTTATGGGCATTAATGAACTTTCAAATAGCCACTGTCCTTCAGGAATTACAGACACACCACCTCCTGGCTCAGGGTGACATTCCTGAATCTAATGATATTTTTTCAATCACTAGCTTTTTTTTTTTTTTCATCAATGAGCACATACTGGGTCTATGAGACCTCTGGGTGATTCCAACAATTCTGGAATATGAGGTGTAGCTACAAATGCCCAGGTCTTCTCCACTCGTAAAAATACTTATACTCTAACGCGGTTTATTAGGTTTGGACTGTATCGTCATTTTGCAGCCTTCTTGACTATTTATAGGCTATACCTTGAACGATAGAGCTGGGCTGGTTTCCCATTTATGCCCAAAGTACTGCCCTTTATTTCCCCCCATCAAGGTAACTGAACTGCCCTTCTATTTTTAACTGGGATGAGATATGTTTTCTCCATGCCTGGGGCCCCCGTGCTAGAGTCAGCTTTGCCAAGCATAAAACTGCAAGCTCCAGTGAAAGAAAAAAAAAAATGCCCAGGAGGCAGTGTGCACCATAAGCAGGCAGCATGGCCAGTGGAAAGAATGTTAGTTTTGGAAGCAGAGCATCTGGTTTTGAATCCTGCCTCTGTTTCTGATTACTTGAGTGGCTTGAGATGAATCCCTTCCTCTCTGGGCCTCAGTTTCCTCATCTGTAAAATGAAAGGTTCAGGTGAGTGGATTTCTAATGTTCCTTCCAGATATAGATTTCCCGATTCTGTGGTTTCAAGTGCAGGACTTGTTAATGAGAGTAACATTTTTAATGACTTAGGGTTTGCAAAGGTATTTACAAATATCATCTGATTGGCTGCTTATCTTACCTGGGAGGTAAGTATTATTTTTACCCATTTTACAGTTAAGGAAACTGAGGCAGAGAGTGGTTAAATAGCTTTTCCATGGCCAAACAGCTAATAAGTGTCTGAACTCAGGTAGGGGCTATTATTATCCAGAATTATTATTATTATCCAGAAGAGGAAACTGAGGCATACATAGGTGAAGTGATTTGCCAAGGATCATTCAGCTAGCAAGTGTCCAAAGCAGGATTTGAATGTAGGCCCTCCATAACTTTCAGGGCAACTAGGTGGTGCAGTGCATAGAGCCTGCCCTGGAGTCAGTAAGATCTGGGTTCAAACCTGGCCTCTGATACTTACTGGCTTTGTGACCATGGGCAAGATGCTTAACTCTATTTGCCTCAGCTCCTCATCTGTGAAATGGAGAAACTGGAGATGGAAACTTTGCCAAAAATTAAAAAAAAAAAGTGGAAAAATCCATGGGATCACGAAGAGCTGGACATGACTGAACAACTCAATATCAACAACAACAAACTTCCCTAACTTCATGTCCAGGGTCACCTAGCTGCCCCTTGTTCTGCCATGACATGTAGAAGTATGGTCACAGGAAGGCAATCATCTTCCAAACTCTTATAATCAGCAAAGCTGTGCTCCAAGCGAGTCTCCAGATCTCTCATCCAAAAGAAGGTAAGCTGAAAACACCTCAAGAGTCAGTTGGTTGATATGGAAAGCGTCTAAGCCATGGGGCAAACAAGACCCTGTTCAATAGCCAGATCTAATGCTCACTAACCACATGACTAGCAAGTCACTTCCTCTTTCTGAGGCCCAAATTCCTCATCTGAAGAACGGACATGAAAGAAATCACACAATTTCAGAGTTTGAAGGGAGCTCAGAGGCCAGCATACCCATCCAGTGGCCGTTCACCTTTGGATGAAGACCTATTAGGTGAAGCAACCTATTACTTCTTGAGGCAGCCAGTTCTGCTTTTTGATAGTTCTTATTGTTAGGTAGTTATTTTTTTTTTTAATCCTGACCTCAAGTTTAAATTTCTTCCTTTGTGTCTTCTCCGCATTGCTCCCAATTCAACTATTGGGGCCAAGCAGAATGAACCTCATCCTTTGTCCTTGAAACCTTCAAATATGTGTGGACTGCCATCTTTCCCTCCCCCACCCTTTTCCCAGTTTTCTCCTACTCAAGGCTAATACCACCACTTCTTCCCTTGATCCTTCAATGGCTTGAACGAAAGGCCTTTATCACGGTGGTTGCTGCTTTCTGCACACTCCACCGATTATCCCGTCTTTCCTAAACTAAAGGCTCCGAATACTTGAAGACAATGACTAAATGTTTATTTATTTATTTATTTATTTGGTTGTTTTTTTTTGTTTTTATGTCCCATCCTCCACTGCAGTCAGACCCATTTTGTTAACATCCACACAATGTAGCTCACTCATTGCTAACACCTATTACTTTGCTTGGGATATTCTCTTCCAGTGTCCTCATTAAGTCACATTTGTTGTATACTTAGATACAAAATGATCAATCATAGATGTACAGCTGCAAGGGACCCCACAGAGCATCTAGAACAACTCCATCGTTTTTCAGATAAAGAAGCTGAAGTCTAAGGAGTCACTTTCCCGAGGTCACAGAGGTTGCAGACATCAAAGGTGGAATTTGAATACCAGGAACTTTGGATTCAGCATTAGCATACTTTCAGCTGTATCCTGCTTCCTCTTATTAACAACACCTGGAATAATGAAATAAATGTTACTATATATGGAGGGGCCTTTGCTAGGGGCAAGCTATGGGATATGGAGAAGTCACAGACATTATCTATGTCTTAGAGCATCAGTTCTTGGGCTGGGGTACATGGACCCCCAAGAATTCCATGGATAGACTTCCTGGATCTGTGAACTAGGAAAAGGAAAAAAAGTATATCTTTATCTTTATTAGCCTCTAGCTGAAAATTAGCATTTCTCTCAATTATATATGTAAGCAACAAACATTTTTACAAGGAATCCATAGATTTCCTCAGATTGCAAAAGAGATCCATAACACAAAATAAGCTTAAGAAATCTTGCCTTGGAGAGACATGCATCCTACATGATGAAAAAACACATGGTCATTTAAAAAATCTACCACTAAAAAAAAGCAGATTAGGACTGCTAGAGGAATTTGACTAGCCACAATTGCCATCATCTTCATTGTCTACAATAATAAATATAGTGCTTGCTGCATGTTAACCTGAAACACTATTATTTTCTCCTTTGCCAATAGATCAGTCTCTCCCTTACATACTCACTGGACTCCAAAGAAGTCTTCATCTACTTGCCCTTCCTCAGGGTGATCATTCCTTAGCTTTATGTTCAGAAAGCCATGGTACACAGATTGCTTGAGTTAGAAATGACCTTAGAATCTAGAACATATAGAATGTTCGAGCAAGAACTGTCTCTAGCCTATTGGATCATAGACTTAGAGCTGGAAAGAAAGCACATCAGAGGCTATCCATCCCAAACGCCTCATCTTATGGTTGAGAAAACTGAAGACCAAGGCGTTTGTTCGTTGTTTAAGATTACCCAGGTAGTAAGTGTCAGAGGTGGAATTTGGAGGTTCTCTGACTCTAGAGCCAATGTTCTTGGGGTGTTCATGGCAGGACTAGCACCTTTAGTGGGAAGGTTTGCAAAGCCTTTTTTTGGAGCTGTTGATCAGATCAACCTTCACCCAGCTCTCACTGTGTCTCCAAGAAGCTGTAGCCTGCTCAGTGACCACATTCTTGGTGGTAAAACCTTCTTGGCTGATGGGCTAAACCAGGTTGAGGATAACCAACAGGCCTCAAGTCCATTGGTGTGTTAGGAGGGTATCTAAGCATGTGAAGACTTCCCCCTCTGGAATGAGTAGATGATAATAACATGTTCCAAACACCACGAAGGCAGCTGAAGAAGGTGCCGTGGAGTGTGTAGAGCTTGGTCAGACATCAAAGATGCCAAGGTCATCCACTGCATCCCAGGGCCATTGCCAGTTGTCCTGACTTTTGTCCTGCCACTGGACTTTAATGACTCTGGAATGGAGAGTGAGGCTAACAACTTTGTGCCACTCTGCCTCACTTAAATCCAATTCACTCACAAGTCAAGACATCACCCCATGATGTCATTGGTCCTCTTCTAAAACAAAAGATGGACAACAATTGACTCACAGAATATAATCAGAGAACATCAGATCCGGAAGAGAGGTTAGTACATAGAAAACCATATGAAAGCTCAAGACTATAGAATGTCAAAGCTGGAAAGAGCATCGAGATTCAGATGGTTAAAAATCTTCATTTTGCAGATGAAGAAACAGAGACAGGGAGGTGCCAATTTCACACAGGTAGTGAATGACAGATCCAGGGCTAGTACCCCACTCTCCTGACTCTCAATTTATTGTTTTTTCCACTGTCACAAGGGTGATAACCAGAAAGTTTCATCAGAGAGGGATTTAGGCTTCAGGATGTATGTATGGGGGAGTGAAGGGAAGGGAGAGGAGACAGGGTTTGGACAGGTCTGTCATTTCTTCATTGATCATACCTTGACACCAAAGCAGCCTCCAGTATGTTTTTTTTTTTTTTTTGAGGCAATTGGGGTTAAGTGACTTGCCCAGGGTCACACAGCTAGTAAGTGTCAAGGGTCTGAGGCTGGACTTGAACTCAGGTCCTCCTGAATCCAGGGCCAGTGCCTTATCCACTGCGCCACCTAGCTGCCCCCCAGTATGTTTTACAGAACATAAGTTTATATAGTAAATACCTGTGATGGTTCCTCACCTTGGCATAAGCACTTGGAAAATCCTTTCTCAAGACCATACTTTTCTTGCTTTCTTCAGTGATTATTTTTCCTACATAAATTCTCTGGCCAAGGCAAAGAGCATTTGACTTAATGCTCTCCTTGTGAACAATCCTGCTTTCCTGTCACACATCTGTGCCTTCCCTCCCCTTGCCACACCTCCTCCCCCATCTCCACCCCAGGGCCTGCCTTCATGATTACCAGTTTATTCATTAGACTTATTAATTAGCTGGAATCCTACTTCTCCATCTATGATGAAAAGCCAGAAGTGACACTTTTTCCCCAAGCAAAATATCAGCTCCTTGAGGGCAGGAACTGTTCATTTTTATCTTTATGCCCCTAGCATAGTAGGTGCTTAGTAAGCTTTGAACTGAACCAAACAAATTATTCTCAGTATATTGAGTGGTAGAGGAATGTATTGAGAACACTACACAAGGAAATAGGAGATCTGGATTTTATTCCTGCCTCTGTCACAGACTGTGTGACCTTGGCCAAGTCACTTAACTTCTGTATAATTTAGTTTAGTCTTCTGTAAAACAAGATAGGCTATAGGATTCATAAGTCTTCTTTCAGCTCTAAGAACCTGGTAATCGATTAAAATGTCTAAGAACTCTAATTAAACTCCCAGATGTGTGGAGTGGATAAGTTTAGAGTTGTTCAATTTCTCACTCAACACAATTAATAAAACCATTAATTAAGAAAAAAATTAGTTTGCAACTTCATGGACAGAAATGATCAGAATCAATTGCATTAATTTAAGGTCCCCAAAAGAATACCTATGTTATAGAACTGAGGATTACCAAATTGTGGCCTCCTCTTCTTTTCTTTTTGACTTTAACATTAATGCAATGTTAGACCATTAAAGATTGTTCCTTCTTTGACAGTGATGCAGTAAAGCTTCTATTAACTGAAACTCATGGAGATATTCTTATGAATTGAAGTTTCTTGTGAACCAGATATTAGCCAGGGGAGTAGTGATGGGTGGGATTCATTTTCATTGTTGCTGTTTTTCAGTGGTTTTTCAGTTGTGTCCAGCTCTTCATGACTCTATTTGGGATTTTCCTGGCAGATATTGGATTGCTTTGCCATTTCCTTCTCTAGCTTATTTTACAGATGAGGAAACTGAGGCAAACAGGGTTAAGTGGTTTGCCCAATGTCACATAGCTAGTAAGTGTCTAAGGCTGGACTTGAACTTGGGAAAATGTGTCTTCCTGACTCTGAGCCCAACACCCTATCCATTGCACCATCTAACTGCCCTCACTTTCAATACTTATGAAAAATCTTCCCTGCTGTAGTAAGTATAATGCATTAACTATAATTGATTTTTTAAAAATGATCAAGGCTCTTTTACATCTTAAACACATTATTCCAAAAAACAATTCCCATTTTATATGATTGCAAATGTATACAGTGAAGGAGGCTGGTTTAATATCCCCAAAGCTGTTTTAACTCATACCTATATGTATATGTGTATATATGTATGAATATGCATATATATACACATACATAAATATATATTCTAAGTTCCTGAGATAAATAACAAAATGAGAAGATGATTTTTCATAAAAACACATGCACAAATCTACTTAATTGAGGTTTTATAGAACTGTGCCATCACTGTGAGGTGTAATATACTAGTATGGTTCTTTTCATAATAGTTAGCATTTATAAAGTACTTTAAGATTACTCTCTTTGAGAGCCTCATTTTACTTCTGAAAAAGACTACCAAGTGTTATTTCTTTTTTTAAAAGATCATCTTTTGTTGTTGTTATGTTAATTCTTCGGGTACGCATCCTTGGTTTTAAAAGGCTGGCATGATTATTCAGTTCATAATTCTGACATGCAGGCTGATCAGAAGTCCACTCAAATCCTGCTCTAGCAGGATGTCTCCCTAACATGCTCCAAAAGTCTCCTAACATACTCCTCTAATGGCTTACCATGGTGGGGAGATGAATATGGGTTCTAAGAGGCTGGAGAACCAACTCTGGCCAGCCCTATCAATATGGAAAGGCTTACAGGATAGTCTGTTGCATCTGTTATGGAATGACCAATCCAAGGGTTTGGGGAAGCTCAACACTAGGTTGGTTGCAGAATGATGGATTTTCTGCTCACGGCAACTTGTAATGATCATTACCTAATACGTGACAGTTGTAGTCTGAATTGGTGAAAAGTAATACCTAAAATAAACTTAATATAATAATAATAATAAAGTTAATATGTAACATTTTAATGTTTGCAAAGCAATTTTGCATGTGTTATCTCATTTGGTTATCATAATAACACAAGGAGGTGCTATTATTATCTTCATTCTATAGGTAAGAAAACTGAGCAAGAACACTTAAGCAACTTGCCAGACACACAACTAAAAAGTGTCTGAGGCAAGGTTTTACCTTGGCTGTTCCTAACGCCCAAATCCAGTACTCTATCCAAGATGGAAACTAATTATTGAAATATTAGCTTAAGGTTGATCAAAATCTCCCTTCTAAATTCTTTCTCTAGCTACTTGGTTCATCTTTTTAAAAAATGTGATCCTGGTAGTGGAGGGTCCCTGGAGGAATTGACTTGCTGGGGGGAGAAGGAGAACAGAGGAAGCATGAATGCCAAGCCTTCAAACAAGGCTGTGGTTTCCTCAAGGAATCATGTCCAGTGAGCCTGGAGATTTAGCATGCCTCATTGTATTGCTAACTCAAACTGGTTGTGTGTCCTATGGACCATGGATGTGTGGCTCATGCTTTTATATTTCCCATCTGTAAAAATGTGCTTAGGAAAGTTATTTATAAAGTGTTATAGGATCTCTGGATGAGAGATCCAGTATTTGTGGCTAGGGACAACTTCAGGTTTTGGCTTCCACAGGGTGTGATCTGAGATGTTCCAGAAAGTCCCCATGCTCCAGAGTATCTCCCCCACTGGCCCATAACAGTGCCTGAAATTCCCTTATTATAGCCACTCTTTGGGGATATAGATTCCCCCCCCCCCAGAATGCCCTTTAAAAATAAAGAAGTGTGATATTAATCCATGATCACAAGTTCACTAAATAAATTCACTAAAGACTTCCATTTGCAGGGGGAGAGGGGAAGGAGTGCCTACAAATTAAGAAATGACTGAACAAATCATGATATATAAATTAAGTAAAATTACTCTTGTCTTAAGAAATTATGAATATGAAGAATTTGAAGAGACTTGATGACTTATATCAACAAATACAGGTAGATATGAGAAAAAGTCCATTCTAGGACTGGGCGTTTGATTTGTGTGAATGTGTGGAAACAGGCAATATTATAGCCAGCACTCTAGTTTAGCTGATATGTAAATTGAATAAAAAAGAGTGCTGGGAAACGAACCTGGAAAAGTAGGTTGGAGTTAAACTGTGAAGGAATCTAAACACCAGCCCAAGGAGCCAACATTTTATCCTATAGTTAATAGGGAGACATTGAGGGTTTTTGATCAGAAGAGTGGCATTGCCAGATTTGTGCCTTGGAAAGATTGTTTTGGCATCTTTGTGGAAGATGAATTTGAGGTTGGATGGTTATAAAACCTGAGCATCACCTATTATTGGTGTAATTTTTCAGTGTATGTCAAGACTTTTTTTTTCTTTAAAAATCTCATTGTAAAGGTGCAACCTATATTCCAGGATAAATGCAGTAGTCCCAGTAAGATAAATTAATTTTTAATTATGGAAATTCTACTCATGTATTGTTCATTTTGATGATTTCAAGATTTCTTTAGTTCATTCAGGTTCATGGAAATTTCTACCTTTCATTTACCATGGATTCTGAGACCAATTTATTTGCTTGACTATAAAGGGGGGGATGATTAATCTGGTAAATAGTAACACAATAAAGGAGACTGCCATAATTTACTGATGGAAGGCCTCAATGACTACCTCTGATTAAAAACTGCCTGCTTTTTGCTGATTGAATCTGGCCTCAGGCATGGGGGTTTGCTGACCCCCTGAGTGATTCATTCAGGGATCCTGCCAGTTGTGCCTATTCATGTGACTGAACTCTTGTGTAAAGCCAGGAGTTCCAGACGAAAAAAATAGACTCCCCCCCCCATCACGTCACCCCTGCCCCCACACACAAAATAAATGCATAAATATTAGAAATGTGGGATAGAGGTGCACTATCACCCGATGGGAATCAGGAGCAGCCTATATAGGAGATTATTATTGCATTGAATTTCTAAGTAATCTAGAAATTCTAAGAATGAAATTAAGGAGGGAGTGCATTCCAGACATGGAAGATAAATCTGAGAGAGAGAGAGAGAGAGAGAGAGAGAGAGAGAGAGAGAGAGAAAGAGAGAGAGAGTGAGAGAGAGAGAGAGAGAGAGAGAGAGAGAGAGAGAGAGAGAGAGAGAGGCATGTGTGATGAGCAACAAAAAGGGCTCTTTGAATGGACTACAACATATATGAAGGAAATTAATATTTAAGAAGGCATTGCCTTTGTTGATTGCAAGCTTAATAAATAGGAAAGAGAGACAAAGGGAGAGAAAGGAAAAAGTGGGGGAAGGAATTAAGGAAAGAAAGAAGGAAGAAAAAGAAGGAAGGAAGGAAAGAAGAAAGCAAGCAAGGAAGGAAAAGGCAGACAGATAGTCCCAAGTGCTTTATGGAACTACTTGGGTTCCTTGTTTTTGTACAGAAAAAAAGGAAGGACTTTTATTCTTTCCCTATGTAGTCCTATGAGTACTTAAACTTTAACAAAACTGAATCATTTGTCATTAGCCAGTGGGTACCTGTTTCAAGTTTAAGAGGTCTCTGGAAACAGTCTGTAAGTCCTCTTTCTGTCTGTCTGTCTGTCTCTTTTCAATTTATCTATCATTTCTCCCTCTTCATTTATTTATGTATTTATTTATTCATGCAGTTAGTTCATTATTTTGTTTTAGCAGAAACTGCAGTCTCTGTTCTGGAGCTTCCCAACCTTTCATGGCAGACCATCTTTCTAAACGATGGCTTCTTAACCTTGTTTTTGTCATAGGGTCCTCTGTCAGTCTGGTGAAACTTCTGGACCCCTTCTCCGAATAATGTTTTTAGATGCATAAAACAACATGTGGATGATTATGAAGGAAACCAATTATATTGAAATACAGAGTGATCAAAAAAAGATTTTTAAAAAATTTTAAAAAAGAAACACATAGTGATCAAAATATTTTGTTGTTGTTATTATTTTTAAGTTTATGGCCCTTTGGTTAAGAATGCCCGTTAGAGGGGGCAGCTAGGTGGTACAATGGATAAAGCACTGGCCTTGGATTCAGGAGGACCTGAGTTCAAATCCAGCCTCAGACACTTGACACTTACTAGCTGTGTGACCCAAGTCACTTAACCCTCATTGCCCCACCAAAAAACCCCAAACAAACAACAACAAAGAATGCCCATTAGAAGTAAAATAATTCCCTCATGGTATTAATATAATCATTTTCATGTTCCTATTAGCTTCATGATCATTCCCCCACTTCATGATGGTCTCCCTCTAATTTTTCTTTGTAGCCAGAAGAAAGCCAGTCGGACAGGTCTTACCAAACCTGGAAGATCCTGGTATAACCCCAGGAATAGCTTGGATTGTCTAAAGTCCAATCTAATTAAGTTAGGAAAGCATTATCATCAGGATAAATTTTTCAGCCACAGTAACCCTCCTAGAAAGGCAGCTAGGTGGTGCAGTAGATAGTGTTGAACATGTAATCAGGAAGGCCCCTCTTACTGAGGTTAAATCTGGCCTCAGACACTTATTATCTGTGTGACCCTGGGCAAGTCACTTAACCCTGTTTGCCTCACTTTCCTCATCTATAAAATGAACTGGAGAAGGAAATGGCAAACCACCCCAGTTCTGCTAAAGAAACCCAAATGGGGTCACAGAGAGTCATTGATAGCTGAAAATGACTGAAAAACAAACAAACAAAAAAACCCCTCATAGACCATCTGCAAAATTATAGAGGGGTAGCAATCTTCACCAGTAGAGGGGGTATGAAGGTATAGATTATTAAGATATTGAAGTAATGAATCAGATGTGAAGAGACCAGACAATGACCCACATGAGGAGCCACCTCAGCCCACACTTGGAGAGTTAAAGAAGGAAAAAAATAATGCATGGGATATTAAACCAAGTCAATGAGAACCTTTAAGAGAACCTTGGTGGGTTTCCCTTCTTTGGAGGTGTTCAAGCAGAACCTAATCAATTACAATATATTTTAAGGGGGATTCCTATCATTTATAGCAAGGGTTCTTAATTTGGGGTCTTTGCACTTTAAAAAATATATTTTAATATCTATAATTCAATAGAATTGGTTTCCTTTGTAATTAAATTTGTTTTATGCTATTCACTTAAAAACATTATCCTGGGAAGGGTTACACAGTCCTCACTAGTGTGATAAAATAATGGAATTTAGCAGATACTCAAAGGCCCACCTGGAGATTAATCTAAACTGATTGAATTAAGTGAGAGTAATTGACTACTGATTAGCCTACTCCAAGTTAACTAGATTGTAATCACACCTGGCTAGCCCTTAAGAAAGTATTGTTCTTGGAAGCTAGATTGTGAACTCAAATTGAGAACACCTTCAAGTCCAGTGAACCAATGGATTTGGAGGATGCCAACCAATCAGCTTGAAGCAGTGTGTAAGGACCACCTCTGTTCCAGACCTATAAAAAGCTTCCACAATGAGTTTGCTGGAGAGTTTGTGATTGAAGCAGGGTTGTGGCAGAGGACTTGAGGAAGAACCAGACCAGGCTGGAACTCTAGGCTAGATAGGCTTTTTTTTAACTTTCTGAACTCCATGCGAATACCTGTATGCTTTAATAAATGTTTAATGCCCAACGACTGGTGCTGAAGCTTCTAATTTAAGGCAATCCCACAATTTAGATTTTAAACATCACACTAGACTGCCAAAGGGGTCCATTACACCAAAACAAAAGTTAAGGGCTTCAGGGCATCTCATCATGCAGCCTAGATGAGTAAGAGGGAAAGGAGAGGGATGAGAAAACAAAATGAGGAACTAGAAGAAAAGAAGCTAGAAAGTAAATGACAGTGCTTTAGAAGACATCACAGGGGGCAGCTAGGTGGCACAGTGGATAACGCAACAGCCCTGGATTCAGGAGAACCTGAGTTCAAATCCGGCCTCAGACACTTGGCACTTACTTACTAGCTGTGTGACCCTGGGCAAGTCACTTAACCCTCATTGCCCAGCCAAAAAAAAAGACAGCACAGAGGACAGCAATATAGAAGACCAAACCAGGGCAGGACTAGACAACTTGGTATAGTGGGAAAACCACTGACTAAAATCAGAGGAACCAGGTTTAAATGTATCTCTGATGCTTACTAGTAAATCTCTTAATCTCCCTGGGCTTCTGTTTCCCAATCTATAAAATTAAGAGGGGTTTGGGGGGGAAGGTATTTATTATGTGTCGGGCACTGCTAAGCACTAGGAATGCAAGTATAAGCAAAAGGAAAGATCATCTCTGCCCTTAAGGAATTTATATCCTAATGAGAGAAGACAACACTAAAACACTGAAAAGGAGAGAGAAGGGAGGGATGGAGGTACTTGGCATAGGGACATGTTTTTTGAGGTGCAGAGGAAGTCAGGAAGAGAGTGGGTAGGAGAATGAAGGTAAGCCAGTTGAGGCCAACCAGTCACTTGCCCTTCCCCATAATGACAGCTCCAAGAGGAACTTGCCAATGGTAGAAGGTGGAGTGAAGAGTAGGCCATGAAGAGGGATGTTCTATGATGACTGGCCTCAGCAATGTAGACTATTCCAGGGTAAAGAAGCCCAAGGAGCCAAGGGAACTTCCAGGATGAACCAAGAGTAAAGAGGGCATAGTTTTGAAGTCTAGAGTAATTGAAAAACAGGGATCCAAGGAGAATGAAGGCACTCTAATTTATGATCCTGGAAAAGAAATATAGGGGTCACAGACTGTTAGAATAGTTCCAGAATTTTATTTTTTATTTTTTGCACGGCAATGAGGGTTAAATGACTTGCCCAGGGTCACACAGCTAGTAAGTGTCAAGTGTCTGAGGCTGGATTTAAACTCACATCCTCCTGAATCCAGAGCCAGTGCTCCGTCTACTGTGCCACCTAGCTGCTCCTTAGTTTCAGGAATTTAAATCAGGAAGCACCTTAGAATTTCCTCTACCTCCTACCCCACCCCCCTCAACCTTCATGACCATTTTAGAGATGGGAAGAAACTGAGCTTGACAGAAATTAGGTGTCTTGCCCCAGGTCACAAAGCTAATAAGCATTTTTGGTTTCGTTTTTGTTTTTTACAGGGCAATGAGGGTTAAGTGACTTGCCCAAGGTCACACAGCTAGTAAGTATCAAGTGTCTGAGGCGAGAATTGAACTCAGGTCCTCCTGAATCCAGGGCTGGTGCTTTATCTACTATGTCACTTAGCTGCTCCTAATAAGTATTTTCAACAAGATTTGAACTCAGGTCTTTCTGACCTAAAGCCCAGTTTTTTTAGTCACTATGCCATATAGCTACATCAACCATAAAAAGATAGAAGGAAGAATAGATTAAATAAAAATGATGAGGGGAAGATCAGGACCTAAACAAATTGGTGGGGGAGCAAGAGTTAAGGGAATATCAGTAAGGGAGATGGTTGTCATGGGGGAGAGACTTGTCATGTGAACAACAGTCTTGACCTATAGCGGGACTGGTGAACCTTAGACTCAGGGGGAAATAACCTTTTTCCCCCAGGGATCCACAGGGGGCCCAATGTAATACAGTGGCTATTGCGTCCATGTAGCTGCTACCTAAAGTAAAAAATGGGGAACCTGGAGTCTTGAGAAAGGAGAAGAACCTTTCATTTCCTAAAGATGAATGGAAGGTTATAAAAAGACAGCTTGAGGGGACCTGGAGGCAGAACTAAAGAGGATGAGAATGTCTAGGCAAGGCCTTTAAAAAAAAACCGAGCAATGTCATTAAACCTGGGCAGGCAAAGATGCTGCTGGCTATGGAAGCTGATAGGTTATCTTTAAACCTGGACTGTGCTGAGCAACTAGAAGCCGGCTTAATTTTGATGATATTCCTTCACTATACACCTTTCAGGCTCTGCATTTCTTCATTTTGGAATTAAATTTAGCAGTGAACCAGTCTGTTTCCCTGTCTCTTGACCTATGTATCAGGAAAGGATGCCCCAGAAAAAAAAATAATAAAAAGAAAATATTAGGACTTAAGAGATTTAAGAAAAAGTACCCCTCACCCTCTCTGGTTAGTGGCAACATTCGTTCTAAGAGCCAGAGTTAAACCAAAGGATGAGGCAGGCTCTCTCCATGGGAGGTGCTTCTCTCCCTTTTGGCACTGGCCCCATCTTTCCCAAGGCATCCCTAA
Source organism: Dromiciops gliroides (assembly GCF_019393635.1). Taxonomy (NCBI): domain Eukaryota; kingdom Metazoa; phylum Chordata; class Mammalia; order Microbiotheria; family Microbiotheriidae; genus Dromiciops; species Dromiciops gliroides. Next base: position 47,180,979 of record NC_057866.1, read on the forward strand.
TGACATTGACTGTGACCTGAGATACATGAGGAGCATCATCTTAGAAATGGAAGCCTGGGGCGGCTAGGTGGTGCAGTAGATAGAGCACCGGCCCTGGAGTCAGGAGGACCTGAGTTCAAATCCGGCCTCAGACACTTGACACTTACTAGCTGTGTGACCCTGGGCAAGTCACTTAACCCCAATTGCCTCACTAAAAAAAAAAAAAAAGAAATGGAAGCCTTTATGAGGTCACTGGAAAATGTATTATTCTCTGGCCTCAGTCAAACTGAAGGGGAAAAAATCAGATAATAAAAGCACCCAGAAAACTTCAATCTCCTGTATTCTCCAGGTAACAGTTCAAATAAAACCTTTTGGATTTGTTTTAGTGGGTTTTGTTTGAGAGGTAACTTGGTAACTATTGAGCCTGAAGTCAAAAAGACCTGGGTTTGCTGCTTGTGCCAAATGCTTGTTATTTGTGTGACCTGAACCAATCACTTCAACCTCTCCGAGGCTATTTTCTCATTTGATAAATGAGGGTGATCATGCCTGCAGCAAGCACTTACACCACAGCCTCCACGTGAGGCTTAAAGGAGATAATGATTGGTAAGCACTTTGCAAGAGCTGCTAGCCCTCTATCAGTGTCAGTTATTATTTTTTTTCCTGTGGCCTGGAAGATGTTGAATTACTGAGGAGTTGTCTCCATTTTTACAGAGATGATGATAGTAGAAGCTGACATTTATACGGCACTTTAACGTATGCAAAGCACTTAACATGCTTTATCCTCATTTAAACTATATAGGCAGAACTATGTCTAGTAATCCCAGGAGGGTTGCTGCCAGCAGGTGGCAGCAGAGGGCAGTGGAAGAACAAGTGAAAGAAGTGGGTTCAAATCTTAATTCTGCAGCATCTCAACTGTTTGATTAGGCAAGTCACTTTACAGCCATTTTCCTCCTCTATAAGTAAAGGGGTTGAACAATGACTTATAAGGTGTTGTCTGTCTGTCATTCATGATTCTCTGTACACTTTAGTAATTTGTTGTTCAGTCATTTTCAGTTGTTTCTGATTCTTCATGACCTCTTCTGGGGTTTTCTTGGCAAAGTTCCTGGAGTGCTTTGCCATTTCCTTCTCCAGCTCACTTTACAGATAAGGAAACTGAGGCAAACAGGGTTAAGTGACTTTCCCAGACTAGTAAGTGTCTGATGCCAAATTTGAACTCAGGTCCTCCTGACTCCAGGGCTGGTGCTCTATCCACTGCAGCATCTAACTGCCATTATAGCACTTCATCTTTCTGTGTCCCTTTCTGGGTCAACATCCCTCTTATATGATTGTTAGGAAAGAATAAGGGATCCTTCTAAATCCAAGAGATAAAATGACAGTTAAGTTTTAGAAATCCAAAATAGGAGTGTAATTTCTTAGCAGAAGAAACAAAAGGTCCTTTGAATGCTCAGTTTACTAAGAATCTGTAGCTTCATCACATCCCCTTTCTGAGGTTCATGATAAAATGGGAATAATGATACTTACATTCTTTGCCTCATGAGTGTTGTAATACTCTGAAATTTTAAGGATCTATGACTTAAAAAAAAAACACAAGTGCTGTCTTTACTAATTTGGATTATAACCCCTCTATAATTTAGTCCTTGCGAATTAATATGGCCAAAAATACATGAGCTATTTTGAAACTTAATAAAAAAAAGTATAACCCATCACTGGTTCCATACTTAAAGATTCCTTGGAGGCCCTCCTGATGAGTAAGTAATGTGAAGTGACCAGGGCTTTGCCCCAGGATCCCAACTTTGGGAAAAACATCCTTCCCCCCAAAGTAGTTGAGATAGGAGGAATATTTGCCAGAATTGCATGGCATTTGGGTTAGGCTAGTTCTCCTCCTTAAAAGACATTAAAACCGTTATCAAGAATTAATTGTCCGGGCACCTAGGCGGCACAATGGATAAAGTACTGGCTCTGGATTCAAGAAGATCTGAGTTCAAATCTGGCCTCAGACACTTGGCACTTCCTAGCTGTGTGACCCTGGGCAAGCTATTTAACCCTCATTGCCCTGCAAAAAACAAAACAAAACAAAAAAAATTAATCGTCTCGGGGACAAGGCACAAACCATTGCCATTGATTCCTGATCTCTTCCTGATGCTTGGTCAGCTAGATCTCCATGGGCAACACAAAGGAAAGAGAACTTCTCTCATCTGAAGCAGCCCCATATCCTTTCTGGATATCCTTCCCCCAGGCATGAATAAGTAACTCTCCTTTTGCCAACTGTCAGATTTTCTATGAGCACTTCATTTTGTTCTAGTATTAAATCTAAATTAACAGAAGCTTGGCCTGTCAAACCTCTCCTGTAACCATATTCTTCCACCGTCCCCTCTCCCTCCAACAGCCATTGGCCAATCTATTTCTTTGCTGTTAAGGGCTCTACAGAATGCCTTTCTTCCCATTTTCTCTATCTTTCTTACTTGCTGCCTTCCTCTTTCTCTGTTGGGGGAATGTATTCTGGATCCCAGGAAATGAGGTCCCCTCTCTCAACTGCACCGGGCTTGGGATGTCCTCCACACTGTCCCTTCTATGTCCCACTCACTTGAATTTGCTCCAGATACAAGGATTCTTAAATATGTTTTGGCTGCTCAAAATTGTGCTCTCTGTTGGCAAAGCCTCTGAAAAGCCACTGTTATCTCTTTAACATGAAGAAACATAAGAGGAAGACTTTGGTCTCATAAATGACATGTATGTGACTATGTTAATACCCAGCATGCAAGATGATGGTAAAAACCCATCCTATTTTGTTTTCTACATATATTAATAGAACAGATCTTTACAACACTCAACCTATTTTCTCTAAATGTAATTCCAGGATTTCTCAAGTATTTTAGAGGATATCATCACCATAAAAGCCCAGAATATTTAGACTGTTGTTTTCACATATTCAGGCAAGTATATCAGGAGAATGGATGGCTTTATTACATTTTTTTATTTTTTTTTATCTTTCACGTTCTGAAAAAGTACAAAAATGTTAAGGGGAAAATGGAAAACCAAACCAAATCAAATGTCTTACTCACCCTTAACGGGACTCATTCCATCCTCTCGTAGCCTCCCTGAGCTATAGAAGAAGCAGGAATTGGAGAGTTATTATAACACACACGCTGTGTTGATGAGGAGAAAATGAAACAGCTGGGACAAGATGAAACTACGGACTCCAGGGAAAATAAAATCCATGCTCACATTAATGCTCTGACTAGCTGAATCTTTGGAAAACAAATATAATTTATTAGGCAAATTTGTTGCTGGGGACTGGGCTCTGTGAGATCTTAGGAGCCCTTTGGCCAAATGTCACCATCAAGACGCATAAAGAATTTTTTTAATCAAGTCCTTTCGAATATCAATTTTCCCCGTTATCTGGGAAGCTGCTCTGGGAGGGGGTGGAGAGGTTCGAGAGGAAGGAAGGGAAATAATAATCCCTTATTGATGTCTTACCATTTGGTTGGGTTGAAAAAAGAAACCTACTCTATGATGAATTATGATTTTATTTTGATTCCTAAGCAGCAGATCTTTGTGCTTTGTGTTTGCTTTGAATTAAACCAGTATGAAACATTCTGCTAAATCAGACAATGGGCTTAATGTTTCAGATTCCGATGACCATGGCCCAGAAACCCAACTTCTCATCCAATACTCGATGGAAAGCAAGCAAGTCTAAGAGGTCACCACTGTAATAGATAGCAATAGCGAGTGCTCTAATGGAAAATCCATATTCAGCGTTTGTACTGAATAATACTGTTTTCTTTTTTGTTTGTTTTTTTTCTTTCTTCTTTATTTTTTAAACTGGGAAAGAGGCTGGGCTCAGCCCCCAGGGTTTTCTCCAGAGGCTTATTCTCCTGGCTGCATCTCTAGCACAGGTTTCAGCATTAAATAGCTTTAAGCTTGTCAAAGAAAGGTTATTAAAAATGTTCCTGCCTTTCAGGCTCCAGGCTCAATAGAAGCAAAAATGCAATAATACTATGGGGATTTCTTTCTAGTTAGTCATGTCATTTGGCATCTTGCCTGCAGGGAAAATTGAGATACCGTCTGTTTTTCCTCGCTCGTGGTTTTCAGTTGTGACTTTGCCCAGCTCACTAGCCTTTCTGTTGTTTCTACCAGAACATGGCTATGTATTCACCAGACATCTTTCCCACTTTAAAAATGAAATCTTTCTATAAACCTTTTTTTTTTTTTGCAGGGCAATTGGGGTTAAGTGACTTTCCCACGGTCACACAGCTGGTAAGTATCAAGTGTCTGAGGTCACATTTGAACTCAGGTCCTCCGGACTCCAGGGCTGGTGTTCTATCCACTGTGCCACCTGGCTGCCCTTACCTTTCTATAACCTTAATAATAATAGCTGACATTTATGTAGTGATTTTAAGATTTGCAAAAAGCCTTACCTCTTTTGATCCTCACAAGAATCCCACCAAATAAAAAGTGCTTGGATTATCTCCATTTTACAGATGAAGAGATAGAGGCTCAGAGAGGTTCTTAGGTTTAGAGCGGTAAGGAACCTCAGGGTTCATCTAGTACAATTCCCTCATTTTACAGATAAGGAAACTGAGCCCAAGAGAAATTAAAGGTCACACAGTAGTAAGTATAAAATCAAGAATGTAAGCATATGCCATATGGTTCTAAGTCCAATGTTCTCTCTGCTTGATGGTGCCATGTTTAGAAACCAAGAAGGTTACTTGAGGTTATTTGAGGAGGGATCTGAAGCTATGGCTTCCTGTGTCCAAATTTAGGATTCTATTCACTATGCTATGCTACACCTCTGCATCATCTCAAATGGAAGGTGGGTGTTATGGAATTTGTATTGTCCAAAATCTGTCCATTTGTCTTATAAGCAGAGATTGTGATAGAGGAAAACTGTTAACATCCAGCTCATAGAACCCTTCCTTTGCTTCCTTCTGAGCTCAATTACAGTGTCACTCCTAAAAGAAGCTTTTCCTAAGTCGCTTAGTTACTAGTGCTTTCTGCCTCCTCAAATGAGCACGCATTTACCTCAACCAATGAACAAGTATTTATTAAGTACCTACTATGTGCCTGACAATGGGATTACAAGTACAAAGAAGGAAATGAAACAATCCTAACTTGTAATGAGTTTGCATGGCTGGCTTGTGACATGTAACACTGCAGAGAACACTTGCACATGTGACAGTATGGATCTATTAGAGCATTACCAAGATGCAGTGCCTCACTTGAGAACCTTAGGGATCCCCTTGGAAGGATACCAATGATTCTAGTTCCAGGTGAATGTCTTCACTGCCTTGGGGTTCTTTTGAGGTGATTGTGATAGTAAAAATAAAATAAGCATCAGTAGAAAAAAAAATTCTCTTTTGCCATTTCAGGCAAGATCACACTTAAAGTATCAGGTGCCATAATGGAAACCACTGGGCTCTAGAGTACTGTCTTTAGACCCAGAACACCTGGATTCCAATTCTACCTCTGGTGAGCATAGAGGTGAGGCAGAAATGGAAAACATTGGTCCAAAGTTCTGAGAGAAGGGAGAGCATGGACAGGGGCAGGAGGAGGGGCTTTTGGCTACCAGAGCTTCAGCCAGCCTGCTGTATATGGCTCAGGCCATATACTGGCCTGAATAGATGTGTTTAGCTGCTTTTGGAGACTATTTCCCAGAGGATCCTTTGAGATCATGTACCTGACTGTCTGGGGTCCTAATCTGGTTTGAAACTTGAGGTTGGAAACCAATACTTTAATAGTAATCTGTTGCTTTTTTCCTCCTCTTTTGATTTTTCTTTCCTTGAAAGTTGAAAGACCTTTCTGTGTCCTCAAATTTAGGGCAACTTCCCTATTCTAAAGTAAATTTCTTGAGCTTCATGTTATGTAGGCTTATTTACAAGAAAAAAAAAAGGTTAAGAAAGGTCTTTTCCTTAGCTGTGGCCAATGCATTTTCTCTTTCTTTCTTTCTTTCTTTCTTTCTTTCTTTCTTTCTTTCTTTTTGCGGGGGCAATGAGGGTTAAGTGACTTGCCCAGGGTCACACAGCTAGTGTCAAGTGTCTGAGGCCAGATTTGAACTTGATTCCTCCTGACTCCAGGGCCAGTGTTTGATCCACTGCGCCACCTAGCTGCCCCAGCCAATGCATTTTCAAAAGAGCTTTTGAGGCTATCCAGAACTGACTAGCTAATAATGCTTCTCAGCCTACAGGTCAAGACCAATCAGTCAATTCACAAGCATTTATTAAACACTTACTAAGTGTTTGGCATGAGGTCAGGCACCAGGGATCCAGAGACCAAAAGATGAAACAGTCTTTGCCTTCAAGGAGCTTATAGTCTATTAGAGGAGATATCATCTACATAAATAAGCATATAAAAGATTCGGAAACAAATATCAGCCCATGGCAGGATTTAAAGGGAAGTCTGTCCTATGTCCAAGTCCCTGGTATTTTTTATATCACATCTTGTTGAGGTATCCTTGTTGTTGTTGTTGTTGTTGTTTGTCTTTCATTCTTGAAGAGGACCATGACATCAGGGTAATGTCATGACTTTCACTGAATAGGATTTAAGTGAGGGAGGGCTGTGCAAGTTCACCAGCCTCACTCTCTGTGTCTCCTGTGCCTAACCCATTCCACTGATTCACCACTTCCTTTCTTAGCCAGTACCAAATCATCCTTTGTTCTTGAAGAAGACCAATGACATCACAAGGATGATGTCTTGATTTGCTTGTAAATTAGATATGTGAGATAGAACAGCACAAAGCCATCAGCCTCACTTTCTCCTTCAGACACATCAAAGTTTAGTTACAAGACAATAGTTAAAATGATTAGCTATGGTCAAGGATGCAGTGGGTGACCTTGTCTTTTTTAAATTAAGGTCTTCCCCAGGTCTCAGTTTATCTGAAGCAACATCCTTTCAATGACTAAGGGCTAGGTAAGAAGTGAGCCAAAAATGGCTTAGTTTACCACCATATAAGTATAAATCCTGACTAATGCCTAAAAGAATCAAAGCAGTATAGTGACTTACCCTAAGACTGTTTCTATATGAACTCCATTATATTATGATGAGAAGAAATAATGAGCAATATTATCAGCAACTACAACAATAAATATCTTAATTACAAGGCATACAACAGTAAATGATAAGCAAAGTACTGGAATGAGGATCTTGGCATCAGGGAAGGAATATTGGCTGTGGAATCAGAAAATTGGAGTTCTTGCAAGACCTTGAGCAAGTCAAATGAACCTTCTTCAACCTCATTTTCTTCATCTGTAAAATGAAGTGATGGACCAGACGATCTCTGAGTTTCCTTGGATCCTTCTAATCTAGAGGATGGAATATGAATTCCTTTGTTTAGCATTTAAAATTCATCCTAGCCCGGCCCTTCCTGCCTTCCCAGAATTCTTATGTTTTACTTCTTTCTCTGTACTCTACTATGCAGCTCCACTGGCCTATTTGTGACTCTCTGCACTTAAACAAGGTCTCAGATCATATTCCACCATCTGTGGAAAGCTTTTCCCGTTCTTTCATTCACTAAAGTCTTCTTTCTGAAATTACCTCCCATCTACTCTGCCTGATTTACCCTGTTATTTACTCATCATTTCCCCATGAGAATGCAGGCTCTTTTAAAGGCAAGGCTATACTTTTGCCTCTCTTTGTATCCCTAGCACTCAGCGTGGTCCCTGGAACATAGGAAATGCTTATTATTAATAGATGCTTATTGACTGATAGCTTGGGAACTTCAATTCTATGATATGAACATGTTGATTCTTCTTTCTCTTCTTCTGAAATTTTGTTATTCATTCATGTGTGTGTGTGTGTGTGTGTGTGTGTGTGTGTGTGTGTGTTTGGTTTTTTAGGGCAATTAGGGTTAAGTGACTTGTCCAGGGTCACAGAGCCAATAAGTGTCAAGTGTCTGAGGTCGGATCTGAACTCAGGTCCTTCTGAATCCAGGGCTGCTGGTGCTTTATCCACTGTGCCACTTAGCCGCTCTCTGTAATTTATTTTTAAGTGAAAGATTTCAAAGTACATATTAATATTACATTATGTTTCACAATAGAGCTATTTATTTTTTTTATTTAAAAATGTTACCTGTCTGGCTACTGAAGGATCAGTGATAGTTGCAATTTTTTTGAGACAAGTTCTCAAAATTAGAAAACAGCATGCCACAGTGTCTAAAGTAGTGGACTTGGAGCCTGGATGACGTGGGTTCAAATCCTGTCTGTGTGATAACTGGTAAGCCACTTAAAACCCAAGTTTCCTTATCTCTAAAATGGGGAGAGCGATAATACCTGTAATACCTATCTTGCATTAGTGTTTTGAGATTCAATAAGATAATATATAAAAAATACTTTGCAAATACTAACACATTATATAAATGTCATTTTCTTTTTTGTTTGTTTGTTTGGCAGGGCAATGGGGGTTAAGTGACTTGCCCAGGGTCACACAGCTAGTAAGTGTCAAGTGTCTGAAGCTGGATTTGAACTCAGGTCCTCCTGAATCCAGGACCAGTGCTTTATCCACTGTGCCACCTAGCTGCCCCTGAATCTAACCTCATTTTAAGGCTTATGTGACTCCAGGAACGCCCAGTTCCATCTAAATTTTCTATTGTCCTTGGCACTAATTGTCCTGATGAAGACCATAGAATTTAAAAGTAGTTGAGATGTTTAAAAAAAGGATTTTCCTAAAGCCAATGAACTACATGTTTAAAAACACTGATAAACACAGGGAAATTTGTCAGCAAATTATTTCCTATACTTTTCTACCACTCAGCTATATTCTGGATTTTAAATCGAATCCAAAGTCTCTTTAGCAGTTGGTAGAGTAGAGGGACAGGGGACCGTGCAGGGTCGGGGGTGGGGGGGTTGCTTTCAGATAATTCTGTCCAAGGATTGCAGACATTTAAAAGTGCATATTTCCTCCATAGTTTCTCACTCCTAGGAAGAAGCCTATGGCTGGGGTGTTGTTTCACTTAGGAGTATTGGATCCATATGATACTTAATGGATAGTGTGCAGAAACTTTTATGGATTCTCTCTCTCTCTCTCTCTCTCTCACACACACACACACACACACACACAGACACACAGACACACACACATGCACACACAACTAGGACATACTATGAAAACTATAAAAGACAAATTCATCATCATTCTCTCCAAAACACAAATAACTCTACAAATACTGAGTCTGCTTATACTCTCTCTACCCATTTAAAAACTCTACGGAGCTCAGCAACTCAGTCCTGTATTGATGCATTTAGGGAAGAGTAGAGTTGGGGAGGGATACATACACACACACACACACACACACACACACACACACAAACTGTATTGATTTTTACATACACCCTTTCCCAACCATCCACACACAAACGCAAAGGGACAGGAGGACCCAGTCTTCAAACTCATTGCATTGAGATACTCAGACTTACACAATTACCAGGGTCTGGAACTCTCAGGATACTCCCTCCCTCTTTATCTCTTCACTACACAGTCTCACTTCCCTTATACATCCATCTCTAAGATCTTTCCTAAACTTCAGTCCCATATGCTGAACTGCCTCTTCCTGGGAGCCATAGGCATTTCAAACTCAACATGACTCTCACCAAAGCATGATCAAGTCTCTTAAACTCTGAGGGCTTGAGACTTCTCTCAGAATTGCAAAGGAGTTGCTAATCCATATTAGCATGTTAGTGAAGAGAATGTATTTGCTTTTGAGAGAGACAGAGACAGAGACAGAGAGAAACAGAGACAGAGAGAGACAGAGACAGAGAGAAGAAACTGAAGGAAAAGGAGAGGAGAAAATAAGGGAGAGAAAAGTGGAAGGGAGGGAAGGAAAGAGAGAAGAAAGGAAAAGAAAGATGAAGGAACAAATAAATAATGAAGGAAAGAAAGACAGTGATGGTGTTCCTCAGGTTTGTTTCCTGTCTTCAATTTTTTTTTTTCTACAGCTTCCTGTGTTCTCCCTTTTCACTGCACCACTAGAAAGGTTAACTTCGTCTTTGGCATAAAACTGTACCTGATTAATTAACTGTCAGATGCCTTTAATATCCCAACACCCACACGAAGATATATCACAATGATAAGAACCTATGACTCAAAACATTGGGGAGAAAAACATTTCTGTGTAAAAAGGAATAAAAATAATAACTTGTACTTTTCTACTGATGAATTCAGAGTTTTGTGAAATGTAATTAGTTGAATAATCTCTCTGGGTAACTTTATTGTAGATTAGAAATATCAAACTCAGATACAAGTTATCTGTCTGAGGATAAGGACTGTGTATTACAGAAATGCTTATCAGCTGGTTTTATTTTAGATCTCTTTGTTGTTATCCTTCTGGCATCAACTACAAACACTGTTGGGACAATCTGGCTTGGGTGAATCTGACAGTAAACTTTCTCTAGACTTGTTTGTAATACTTTTATTTGATATTTGTAAATGAACTTATATTAAACTATTGTTATCCCTGACTACACTGCTTTGCTGCTCTACAAGGATATCAAGTATTTGCCAGATGATATAATTTGGGGGTTCTTTTGGCCTCCTGTAGCTATTTTTTGTACTGGTTAAACTTCTCTAAGAAATGGTGGTAATCAGAATCAATGTCTTTTATCAATTTTGCATTTTCTGGAGTGAACAGCTTATTTCATCAGATCTGGTTGAAGTTGTTGATGCAAAATGTTTTCTCACTTTTGTCCTTTTTTCATCTTTATTACTTTTTTTCTTTTTTGTGGGGCAATGGGGGTTAAGTGACTTGCCCAGGGTCACACAGCTTGTAAGTGTCAAGTATCTGAGGCCGGATTTGAACTCAGGAACTCGTGAATCCAGGGCCGGTGTTTTATCCACTGCACCACCTAGCTGCCCCGACCTTTATTACTTTTTAAACCATTCACATCTTCTTCAAAAAAAAAAAAACTACATTGTTGGTAATCTTTTTTTTGGCAATTCAGCTAATCAGTTTAATTTTTGTGATGCTCATTAGCATTCATGTCTAGTGCTTCTAATCTCTGTTCTTGAAAAAAGAATTTATGATCATATATAACTATATACATAGGCAGACAAACATATATGTATGCGTATATGCACATATATATATATATACACACACATCTGCTTCTAAATGATCTACAAGCCTTTGGCTTCTTTCATTTGTTAATCCCAAACCACTGTTCCAACATGTTTTTCCTCTATCTTCCCCTATGCCTACTTTTACATTGAAGTCCCCAACTACTGAGGTGGTGGTTGACTTGATTTGAAGGATTTTACTTGCTTCTTCATAATAGTTCTCTACTTAATCCTCTTTAGTGGATTCAGGTCATTTACATGACAATTAATTATTTTCATGGCTGTCTGTTTTTTGCAATGCAACAGGAGAATGATGAAAAAAGCTTTGTCAATTCCTTTATTTGCCTTGTGGAGGAAAACCTGTGAGTTGCTCTTTTATTTATTTGAAACTTTTTTGTCTTTTGGTTTTATTTATAATGAGCATGTTGGTCAATGAGCCTCATATTTAGAATAGCAATAATAATATTAATGCTTATAGCTAGTCTAAAAATAAGTGTGATTCTTAGCACTTTCTCATTTCCTGTGAGTACATCATTGTCACAGTGAAAGTAGAAGAGAATTTTGTAGGGTAAAGGGTTATTTTGTATTTTTGTCTATTTCATACATTGGTACTCCCAAATAATTAGTTTTCTAGAGACCAGCCTTTGCAGAAATGCCCTTTCATACTTAGCTAGGCCAGCCCCAAGATAATAGGCACCGTCTTTCATTGGAGTCTAGCTAAAAGCCTTTCCAGCTTGGTATGTCATCTTGTACAAGAATACTTGATTAAAAGAAAAAAAATGAAAGAAAGTGAAAAATAGCATGCTTCAGTCTGTGTTCTATCAATATCAGTTCTTTCTTTGGAGGTGGATAGTATAGTTCATCAATAGTCCTTTGGGATTGTCCTGGATCATTGTATTGTTGAGAATAGTCAAGTCATTCACAGTTCTTCATCAAACATTATTGTTGTCTCTATGCACAATGTTCTCTTGGTTCTGCTCACTTCACAATAGATCATTTCATACGTGTCTTTCCAGGCTTTTCTGAAGTCATTCTGCTTGTCATTTCATATAACACAATAATATTCCATCACCATCATATACCACAGTTTGTTTAGCCATTCCCCAATTGATGGGCATTCCTTTGGTTTCCAATTCTTAGCCACCACAAAAAGAGTTGCTATAAATATTTTTGTACAAATAGGTCTTTTTCTCTTTTGGGGGTTTATCTTTGGGATATAAACCTAGCAGTGGTATTGCTGGATCAAAGGGTCTGCACAGTTCTATGACCCTTTGGGCATATTTCCAAATTGCTCTCCAGAATGGTTGGGGCTTTTCACAACTCCACCAACAGTGGATTAGCATCCCAGCTTTCCCATATGGAAAGCACTTTAAAAGGGATGAATCAGAATACAACTATAAGATACTAGTGTTTTTGTTATCAAAACTAGATCTTTGGTTTTGTGTAAGAAACTACAGCATCTGTGGAGTACAATTATCAAAAAGAATGTTCTATTAATATTGGTAACTATTAGTTGATGTTTCTTTGTTGTAAACATGATCATAATTGGTTTTCAAGAATGACAAACAAAACTATTTCAATATAATACTTTGTCCTGATGTTATACAGATTTTCTCTTTGTTTATTTCCAGCTGTTTCTTTCTTCATTTCTTTCCTCCTTTCTTCCTCCCTCCCTCCCTTTCTTTCTGCTTTCTCTTTCTCCTTCTTCCTTCCTTCCTTCCTTCCTTCCTTCCTTCCTTCCTTCCTTCCTTCCTTCCTTCCTTCCTTCCTTCCTTCCTTCCTTCCTTCCTTCCTTTCTTCCTTCCTTCCTTTCTTTCTTTCTTTCTTTCTTTCTTTCTTTCTTTCTTTCTTTCTTTCTTTCTTTCTTTCTTTCTTTCTTTCTTTCTTCTCTTCTTCTTCTTCTCTCTCCTCCGCTCTCCTTTGCTCCTTCCATCTTTTTTCTTGCTTTCTTCCCTTCTTTCTTCCTAGAAATAACCTTTCTATAGAATAGCATTCAAAATAGGCAATTAGCAAGTGTCCCTTTCACTTCCTACCAGTACCAGTCAAGACATTCCAAAAACCCCAAAATTTTTAAATCCACATACAAAGCATAGCAGAAATAACTTGGAAAGAAGGTGTAGATTTGTAACAAAAGCAACTTTTAAAAAATATTTCTCTAAATGCTGCTGTGTGCACATTCATCAGTAGAATTAAAGTTCATGATAGTTTGGAAGGAAGAGCGAGTTCAGTGCCCTGTCTGCATGGATTTTGTTTCCTTTTCTCACTTCATCTGCTTGTAGGCTGTTAAACACTCAACAAATGGAGTCAGCACAAGTGAATCAAAGTTTTTAATGTTTTGACTTTCCCCCTTCCAAACATGGAATTTTGAAGTCTGAATGCTGTATTCATGGAGCTCGACAACCCTGACTAGGGCAAAGATTGCCTCAATGACCAACTCTTCCACAATGAAAATTCTTTAAACCTTTCCATTGTCTTTCAGTAACTTTTCCTCACTCTATCAATCCCTTTACCAGCTGTGTGTCTCCTAAAGAACTGATTTTAAGTTTATGATGGATTTCTTTTCTGTTGCTTCATCAAATGAAAAAGTGTGGCTCTGGGGCAGCTAGGTGACGCAGTGGAGAGAGCACCGACTCTGGATTCAGGAGTACCTGAGTTCAGATCTGGCCTCAGACACTTAACACTTACCACCTGTGTGACCCTGCGCAAGTCATTTAACCCCAATTGCCTCACTAAAAAAAAAAAGAAAAGAAAAGAAAAGAAAAGAAAAAGCATGGCTCTTAGAGCTAGGAAGACACTCTGTTGGACATCTTACACAGAGGCAACTGAGGCCAAGACGGGATGCCACTTGCCCAAGGTCATATGGTGAACGAAATCCCAAATATCATGTGCCTTGTGTAGTTTGCCAGAAAAAGGAGGAAGAGGAAGAAGAGAGAGGGGAGGGAATAATTAGAAGAAAGAAAAAAAAGGAGGAGAAAAGAAATAGGAGATAGAAAAGAAGGAAGAGGGCAAAGAAAAAGACAAGAGAGAGAAAGGAGAGAAGGAATAGAAGTTGGCAGAAAAGAGAAGGGAAAGACACTGAACATTAGGGATAAATAGATCTGACACAACTACCCAAATTTGGTTCTCTTCCTACAAAATGTAGGGCCTCCTAAGGAATAGAGTAGGATTAAAAAAAATATTTCAGGACTTTGATTTATGAACTAAGGGTAGAAGGAGATATTGAGGAAGGGGACAGGAAAGACAGGAGTCATAATAGGCCTGCTGGGAGTGAAAACCATAGGTCTCCCTGAATTGAAACACCCAGTCCTTCTAAGCTCAAACTTCATTTTCCCTGTTGGACTTTATTTTCATTGTTCTAATTGTACATAATTCTTTCTTCAAACATTCTGTTTTTCCCCATTAATGAATATATCAATATATTAAAAATATCTATAAATCAATATATAGATAGATCTAGATCTACATATCTATAGATCATCAATATATGTTGTTACCTATATATAAATATCTCTATATCAATATAGATATCTCTACATAAATATATATATTTCAATAGATCTCTCTATATATTCATTGATGGGAGAAAAAAACAAAAAGAGAAGAACTCTCAGATGCTTCCTTATACGTTTATTGGAGGCCTTTCAGAAAGGCTATGCACTAAATGTGTTAAATAACAGGTAATGGAGTTAGAATGCTGAAATCTCATGAAAAATGCCTAGAAATAAAACTAGAGATGCCTTCCCCACTATAGAACTAAAGCAGGAAGTGTCTCTGCCAACAAATAACATATAAATCAATGCCTAGTCTTCCTAAAGCTTTAACATTCATTTACTAATGACACAAGACTTGGAAGGTCCAGATGGAACAGAAAGTATTGGAGAATACCTAACCAAATGAAAGAGACAAAAGTGTTTGGGGATATAAAAGGTAGCTCTTATTATTCTTGTTGCTGTTTGCACCACCCCAGGGTTATCACATTAGCTCCTTTATCTATTGTACCATTGTACCCCTCATCCCTCTCCTCAGTGCTCCTTTTGTATTGTCTTCCCTTACCCAGGTTTCTGGCATCTTTATGATGTTTCACAATACCCTCAGATTTCCCACATTTTCTCTCCCCTCCCCTGAGCCCTTATAGACTTTTTGCTATCTTAACCCCTTACCCCTATTCACTCATATTCTCTGTGCCTTGAATCTGCTACACTGGAAAGGGATTTGGAGTCAGAGTTCCTGGGTTCAAATTCTGTCTCTGCCAAGTACTAGCTCTTGGGCAATTAATTGAACTTCTTGGGCCCTTAGTTCCCTTATCTGTAAAATGAGAAGGTTGGACAAGGTGGCCTCTATTGTTCTTCCCAAGTGAAAGGCTATCCTCTAATGTTAGTATAAAAGAACCTTATTCACACTCTTCAGAAATTGAACAAAATATTTATTAAGGCATAGGCTCTGCCTTTGAAGAGCTTTCATTCGAGAAGGGGCGTAAAAGATGTCTGCAAATCAATGAGTTAAAGTAGAAATGGCATGAGGAATGGGAAGAGGGAGAGTTCATATCTTTGGGGGAATCAAGGAAGGCTCCATGACAGTGCTAGTCTTTGAGCAGAGAGTTGTAAGTATGGAATTGGAACTCATGGGAGAAATAGGAATTAAAGGTAGAGGCCTGGGAACCATGGGAGAAGCTGATATCACCAAGAGAGAGAAGATTGAGGTCTTGTTGTTATTCAGTTGTGTCTGACTCTGTGATCCCATTTGAGGTTTCTTGGTAAAGATACTGGAGTACTTTTCCATTTTCTTCTCCAGCTCATTTTTCATATGAGGAAACTGAGGCAAAGAGGGTTAAGTGATGTGCCCAGGCTCACAAGGCTAGTAAGTATCTGAGGCCAGATTTGAATAAGAAAGATGAGTATTCTTTACTTCAGGTCCAGCACCCTATCCACCGAGCCACCTAGTTGCTGTAATGAAGGGGTGAGGGACTTACTAGTTGTGTGACCCTGAGCAAGTCACTTAACCCTCATTGCCCTGCAAAAAACAAAATGAAAACAAGACAAAAACAAAACAAAAAATATTTAGGGCAGCTAGGTGGTACAGTGGATAAAGCACAAGCCTTGGATTCAGGAGGACCTGAGTTCAAATCCGGCCTCAGACACTTGATACTTACTAGTTGTGTGACATTGGGCAAGTCACTTAATCCTCATTGTTCTGAAAAAAAAAGAAAAAAGAAAGAAGGGGTCAGGGACTGCATATTAAGGGGATTTTCTTTTTATTGAATAGAATTTTGTTTTCCAAAATATATGTGAAAACAAATTTTAACATCAATTTTTAAAAAATTTGTGTTCCAGCTTCTCTTCCTCCTCCATTCCCACCTCCACCACTAGAACTCAAGCATTTCAAAATAAGTTATACATGAGTAGTCATGGACAACATTCACACATTAGCTATGTTGTGAGAGAAAACAGTTAAAAAAAACCCAAAACTTCAAATTGAGGAATCGGCAAAGAAGAAAAAAAAAATGTGTTTCCATCTATTTTCAGATACTATCACTTCTTTCTCTGTAGATGGACTGCCATTTTCGTAACTCCTTCAGGGTTATATTGGATCATTGCCTTGCTGAAAATAACCACATGCTTCCCAGCAGATCATCTTACACTATTTCTTTTATTTTGTATACAGCACATTTCACTCTGCTTCAGTTCATGTAAGTCTTTCCAGGTTTTTCTGATAGAATCCTGTTCATCATAACCTGAATAAAGTACCTTAAACTTAACAAAGAATTGTCTTCATATTAGCCCAGCAAAGTAGGTACCATACATTTTGCCATTATATTCAATCATCATAACTATTTCCCTCCATCCTATTCCCTTCCAATGATATTTACTCTATTTTCTATCTTCTTTTAACCTATTCCTCCTCAAAAGTATTTTACTTCTGACTGTCCCCTCCCCTACTCTGCACTCCCTTTTTTTCACCCTTCCTTCCTTATCCTCTTCCCCTCATACTTTCCTGTAGAGTTAAATAGATTACTTCTCCCAACTGGGTGTGAATGTTATTCCCTCCATGAGCCAACTCTGATGAGTTTAAGGTCTTTGAGCTAATTCCGTGTTCCAAATTTTCTTCCTCCCTCCTTCCTCAACCCTCCCTATGAAATCAAGCAATTTAATATGTCATACTTGTGCAGTTATGCAGAACATCTTTACCTTCCTGGAAAGTGTTTTGCTTTTTACTACTCTCTCCCCCAATCTGCCCTCCCCTCCTTCCCCTCCCCCCCTTATCTCTCTCCCCTCCCTCAGGGCAAAAATATATTACTATACCCACTTGAATATGTATATTAGTCCTTCTTTGAGTTAATTCTGATGATGTTAAGGTTCACTCACTTCCCAATTCCTTCCCCCTTCTCCCCTCCCCTCCTTAACTTTTTTCTTGTTTCCTTCATGTGAACAACCTCTCCCCAGACCATCTCTCCCCTTCTCCCTCCCCCAGTCTATTTCTCCTACACCTCAACCCTATTCTAAAGATGTCATCATGGGTTAGTTAGGTGGCACAGTGGATAATGCACCAGCCCTGGTCCCAGGAGGCCCCAAGCCCAAATCCGGTTTCAGACATAAGATGCCCCACCCTGTCTACCCTACACAGAACAAAACATAAATGCTTTACAGATATCATCCCTTCATATTCACTTCAGACCTGTGTCCTCTGTGAATTCCTTACTGAGATAGTTCTTATGAGTTCGAAGTATTATCTTCTCATGTAAGAATGTAAACAGTTTGATCTTTTAATATCCCTCATAAAGTCTTTTTCCTGTTTATCTTTTTTATGCTTCTCCAGGGTCTTGTATTTGAAAGTCAAATTTTCTATTTAGTTCAGGTCTTTTCATAACAAATGCCTGAAAGTCTTCTTTCTCATTGAAATTCCATTTTTCCTCTGAAAGATGATGCTTAGTTTTGCTGGGTATGTGATTTTTGGCTGTAGTCCCAGTTCCTTTGCCCTCCAGAATATCATATTCCATGCC
Source organism: Dromiciops gliroides (assembly GCF_019393635.1). Lineage (NCBI taxonomy): Eukaryota > Metazoa > Chordata > Mammalia > Microbiotheria > Microbiotheriidae > Dromiciops > Dromiciops gliroides. Next base: position 47,198,998 of record NC_057866.1, read on the forward strand.
CTCTGGTTCTTTAATGTAGAAGCTGCTAGATCTTGCTTTATCCTTATTGGAGCTCCACAGTATTTGAATTCCTTTTTTCTAGCTGCTTGCAATATTTTCTCCTTGACCTGTGAGTTCTGGAATTTGGCTATAATATTCCTGGAGGTTTTCCTTTTGGGATCTCTTTCAGGAGGTGATCAGTGGATTCTTTCAATTTCTATTTTAGCTTCTGCTTCTAGAATATCAGGACAATTTTCCCTCACAATCTCTTGGAGGATGGTGACTAAGCTTTTGTTTTGGTCATGGTTTTCAGGTAGTCCAATGATTTTCAAATTATCTCTTCTAGATTTATTTTCCAGATCAGCTGTTTTTTTCCAAGGAGATATTTCACATTGCCCTCTATTTTTTTATTCAATTGGATTTGCTTTACTGTGTCTTGGTTTCTCATAAGGTCACTAGCTTCCATTTGTTCAATCCTAATTCTTAGGCAATTATTTTCAGCAGACAGTTTTTTAATCTCCTTTTCCATTTGGCTTTTCAAACTGTTGACTTTTTTCTCATGATTCTCCTGCATTGCTCTCATTTCTCTTTCCATTCCTTCCTCTCTTTTTCTACATCTTCATTCTATCTCTCCTACTTTCTCTTCATAGTCCCTTTTGAGAACTTCCATGGCCTGAGACCAGTCCATATTTTTCTTGGAAGCTTTAGATGTTGGAGCTTTGACCCTGTTATTATCTTCTTCTTTTGAGGATGTATTGTGGTCTACCTTACCCCCAAAGAAGTTTTTGATGGTCTTCTGCTTTCTCTGCCTACTCATTCTGGTTTACTATTTCTTGGCTTTTCACTCCTTCTTAAAGTGCTGCTTCCAGGATATACTGTTGGTACTACAGTGTGGCCAAGGGGGTGATTGGGCTTCTTCTCAGCCTGCCTGGCTTGTGAGTAATCACAGCCACTTTCTCTTTTACCCAGAAACAGAAGTCTGATTGAACTCTGATTCTCTATGGTAGGAAGCTTGGAGTGCTTTTGCCCCTCCCCCACTGGGCCACCACCACTTGATTCAGCTCACTGGGTTCAGATCCAGGCACTATGCCGCGACTCCAGTAGATACTGCCTCCACTTCACCCCAGCCTACTGCTGAACCCCCTCACCAGTCCATGGTCAGAGCCTCAGAAGCTGCTGGTGCTGAAGACTGTGACCAGCACTGGAAGCACTGTCCTTGACTGGGTCCGGACTGTGTGCTGCGCTGTTCAGCCTGATCAGTAGGTGATCGGAATTGACCTCTTTTGCAGAGAAATAGTCTCACTCTGTTCTTCTGTGCATTAGGCTGTTCTGGGTTTTGATTTTTTACTGCATTATTTGGGCGTGAGTGGACGGGTTTATCTGGAGCTTGTGGGAGTCACAGCCTCTCCTCCGCCATCTTGGCTCCACCCCCCTTAAGGGGATTTTTTTACTTAGGGGAGGTTGAAGAAAAAGATGCTTCTAAGAATGCAGGTGACTACCTCTTCCATATGATAGCCTTAAATACTTGAAGACTCTACCCTATTTATTCTCCTCTTTGAAAATTAGATATTTTCTAGCTCCTAATCTCATGTAACTGTGCCTGTTTTCCAAAGTTTCTCAAAAGTTATTGATTATGAACTTAGTAATCACATCACAGATTCTATCAGGACCTGGGATGTCATTTTTTTCTATGACTGATCATTTAAAACTCATTGAAGACACATGCTACCATATACTCAGGTTTTCACTCCATTAGTCATCCTTGTTCCTGTCTGAAGAATTTTCCCCTTAGTAGCAAAATAGAAGTAGCTTCCAAGTTGAATGTTTCTGCCATTATTCTTCTCTCATTCTCTCATTCTCCCCCTCTCCTGCCCCAGAAAAAAGTTGTACTCTATTATTTCTCATGTTCCCAACATATTTCCTACACCTCTATCTAGTTGTATTTGGTCAATTCTCCCTTTCCACTCCACTCTCTCCCTTCTTCCCTCATTTAGATTCGTGTTGCTGCCTTCGATTTTTCCTTTTTGCTATCTCCCATTTTAAAGGGTTTATGAACTGTTTAAAATCCATTCTCCCAAATGTTAACATATATTGTCAGGCTCTACTTGGATTTCCTCTACTTTTCTACCATGCATTCTAAGATGGAGTTGTCATTTGCACCAAAGATTCCTATTCCTTTAAAAAAAAAATTCTTTCAGTGACCAGATCCTCCTTTCTGGCCAAAATTAAATCTGTTACCACAGCTTCCTAATGTCACTCCCTTCACATTTTGAAGAAGGAATTTATCATTAAAGCAAAACAAGTTCTTATTGACCACTTGACTTTTGACAAAGAGTGAATTCTAGCAGAGGTATGGATAATTGAAGTCTCTCATAACTACACTATCATACCCTCATGCCAAGTTTTTTTAATCTGTTTTCATAATTCATCTATTTCTTCCTTTTGATCAGTTGCTATTTAGTATATTAATAACCATGATAACTATACTTTTTCTCCCTCCACAAATTCTCACCTCAAAGGTCTGATCCATGCTTCTCCTCTCCAAGTCTGGGATTTCTTCACTAGTAAATCTTAAAATATAATGTTATCCTATTGCTACTTTTATGTATCATTTTTAAATAAGGTATATGTTTCCAGAGTTGTGTTCTGGTCATGAGTCTCACAAAATCTTACTAACTTATGAGAGTAAACTTGCTTTCTAGCACTAAGATCTTTGTTGTTGTTCAGTCATTTCAGTCATGTCTGACTCTTCATGATCCCATTTGGCATTTTATTGACAAAGATATATTGGAGTGGTTTTCCATTTCCTTCTCCATTGAGATCTTGAGTTCACATTATTAGTTCTATTTTAAAAGGCCACCAGTACAATGGAGAGAACTCTGGGCCTGGAGTCAGGAAGACCTGAATTCAAATCCAGCTTCAGATACTAGTAGCTGAGTAACCCTGGGCAAGTCACTTAACTTCTGTTTGCCTTAATTTCCTTATCCATAAAAAGCGACAATGATACAACCTACCTTTCAGGATTGTTGTGAGGAACAAATGAGTATAATAATTGTAAAGCACTTATCAGAGTGCCTGACATTTAGTAAATGCCATATAAATGTTAGCTATTATTATTTTGCGTATTTTCCTGTAGACATCTAAGGCCATGGGTTTTGTTGCTGGATGTTTTCTTGGTTATTATTGTCTATGAATTATAAGTCCTCAAAAAAAAAAAAGACAATGGGAGGCAGCAAGGTGGTGCAGTAGGTAAAATACCAGCCCTGGATTCAGGAGGACCTGAGTTCAAACCCAGACTCAGACACTTGACACTTACTAGCTATGTGACCCTGGACAAGTCACTTAACCCTCATTGCCCCACAAACCAAAACAAAACAAAACATAAAACAACAAAAAACAAAAAAGAATTACACCTCCTCTTTTCTGCTGTCTTTTGTTGTACCTGTTACTGTCTATCCCAGAGGTTTGGGGCAGGTGTCCCACAATACTACTGACTGCAGCTGAACCAGATTAAAATGTAATTGGGAGATATTTGACAAAATAAATAAAAATGCACTGAAACAGAAATTATGCTAAGATGCATAGTTGAATGCCCTCGATTCTATTTGAGTTTGACGCCACTGTTTGATACCATCTGACTTGGCAGATAAATGTAACGGTTTTCTCTTTCAGATTTCAAGACTCAACCTCCCTCCCTAAGAGCCCATAATTCCTATGTTTTAAAATCTTAGGTTCTTTTTGTTCCTTCTTAACCTCTCAACTGCATTCCACACTGCTGACCAGTCTCTCCTCCTGGATCCTCTCTTCTCTCAGGGGTTAATGGTACTACTTTCTCCTGGTTTGTCTCTTAAGTGAATGACCACGTCTCCTTTACATGCTCCTTATCTGTAGCACACTGCCTGACTCATAGTGTATACACAGTCTATCTCATGTGTCTGCATCTTTGCACTGGTTGTTCCCCCATGCCTATTACTCACTCACTCCATAGCTCTGCTTATGAGGTCTCCTTCTTCCATTAGGATGCACCTCAGACAGCATCTTCTGCACCATGCCTTTCCTGGTCCCCTCAATTGCCAGTGCCTCCCTCCCAAACTACCTTGTATTCAATTACTTTATCTATGCTTGTAGTTATTTATGTTTTATATACATATATATATATGTATACATGTATGCATATGAGTATGTATATATGCATATGCATGTAATATAATATTGTTTTAAGAATGACTGAATGACTAAGTAATGTTGACTATTATAAATATACAAATAAAAAATAAAGGGCATATGAAGAAAGATGCTGAGTCCAGAGAAAAAATTGAAAAATAGAAGCATGTATAGAATAATTTTACATGTATATACCTATTTGTGTCTAATGGTAACCATCTCAGGGGGCAGGGGGAGCAAAGAGAAGAAGGGGGAAAAAGAAAAAAAAATTATATGCTAATTTTGTTTATATTTGTTGTTGTTTTTTTGTTTTGTTTTGTTTTTGCAGGGCAATGGGGGTTAAGTGACTTGCCCAGGGTCATACAGCTAGTAAGTATCAAGTGTCTGAGGCCAGATTTGAACTCAGGTCCTCTTGAATCCAGGGCTGGTGCTTTATCCACTGCGCCACTTTAGCTTATAGCTAAGGCTATAGGCTTATAGCTAAGGCTTAGCGCCACTTTGTTTATATTTGGAGGGAGAAGCAGGTTGTACATGGTAGATTTGCAGTTACATGTCAATCATCTTTTTTATTGTACTATGTTATGGAAGGGCTTGTTTTGTTCTGTGAATTGAAAATAACATAAATTTAAAATATATGCATATACATATACATATATAAGTATATATATACGTATGTGTTTGTGTATGTGTTTGTGTATCCCCTCCACCACAAGGAGGCAGTGATCGAAGCAGGGATGATCCTCTTATACTTTACCACAAGTCAGCAAACATGGGGTAGGTTGAACGAGATTCCTTCTGAAGTCCACGATGGTACAAAGCATTGGTCATCTGTGATGAGGCAAATTGGAAAGTACACTGGTGTTAGAGTCGGAGAACTTCTGTTCATCTCCCACTTCTGAGGCTTCCTGCATCTGTGACTTCGGATGAAATAGCGATCCTCCCCAGGCCTCAGTTATCTGTAAAGGAAGTAGGTGGGCTTGATGGAGGCCCATTCTTGTACAAAGTCTGTGACCCCAGGACCCTAAGTTACTCTTTTGCTCAGGACTAAAATTTCCTCACCTGTTAATTTAGAGGCTTGCACTAGATGACTCCCTAGGTGTCCTTTAGCTTCCAAGGCCTGTGAACCCATGCTTATGAACCATTGCCCATATTGGGTAACAAGAGAAAGAACAACTAATTAAGAAGCAAAGAGAATTCTTTCCCCATTAGAAGGTAAGCTCCCTAGGGCAGGGATGGTTTCATTTTTATTGTTAGGCCGTCAGCTCTTAACAAAGAGCCTCACATACAGTAGGTGCTTCAGATGTATTTATTGAATTAATTATTTTTTAAATCCCCTCTGTGCTGCAGCCTGACTTTTCATCCATTGCTTTTATGTGGTGCTCCCTTTGAGGAAAATGCTCAAATCAGCAAGTTAGCGAATCATCCCCGGAGGAGAACTTTGCATGATTCAAGCCTGTGTTTATGCTTGATCAATGACAAGTTTCCAGCAGACTTCCCCAAGAATGGATGGAGCTTTCCAAAGAATAACAGCCCCATATTTCTTGAATTGCTTTTTTTAAATTTGTCTCTTTTGTTTTCCTTTCCTCTGAAGAAGGGGTTTTTCTTCCTCCTCTTTCCCTGCCCCTTCCCCTTTCCACTTCTCTTTTGAACATGGCATTAATAGAAGAATTATTCATGTTTGTCTCATGACTCAACTCTACTATGTGGGCTCATCTGGTGCCTATCCCTGGTGCCTGAAATTGCTTAATTAACATTCAAATCCAAGCTTTGGGGAAGAGGGTTGTATCCTCTAGTGTTGGAAGCGAATTAATCAATATTAGATCTTGTTTAAAGCCGACATGAAATGTCTGTGGAGGGATCCTGGGAAAAAGGGAGGGCATTGCTAGGAAATATCACTTGTCACTCCAATTTTTCACTTATCCACAAAGCATTCTGGTCCGTATTCATTACTAACCCTTTTCCATATATATTTGCATAAAGTCATACATATAGACACATACATATGCTATAAACATGTGTTCATAAATAAATACACATATGAGTTGGGAGAGAGACAGGAATACAGAAAGAGAAAGAAAAGGTAGGAGGTAGGTCTTTGTCTTGTGATTATTCTGGTATATATTGTCATTCAGTCTTTCATTTGTGTCTGACTCTTCATGACCCCATTTGTCCATTTGTGGATTTCTTGGCAGAGGTACTAGAGTGGTTTTCCCTTTCCTTCTCCAGCTTATTTTACTGATAAAGAAACTGAGGCAGGGGAAGCCAGGTGACACATTGGATAAAGTACCAGCCCTGGATTCAGGAGGACCAGAGTTCAAACCTGGCCTCAGACACTTAACACTTACTAGCTGTGTGACCCTGGGCAAGTCACTTAACCCTCACTGCCCCACCCCCCACCCCCCAAAGAAAGAAAGAAACTGAGGCAAACATGGATTCAAGGGTCTTCACCATCCTGGTTGCCCTACTCTAGACAACTAACCATTAAACCAGAAAGAGTGGTCTAATTGGGATACATCAGCCATTCCTATGATTTTTCACAATCCCCATTCACAGAGCATTATGGTTCATACTTCTTTTCATAGCTCACTATCATTCTTCCCCAATCTTAGCTCTAAAACCCTGTGAGTCACTATAGTTCTATCCTGATATAAGCTAAATTGACATCAAATGTCAGTACCGCCATGTTTATATGTACATCAGAATTCCAGAACTTTGCAATGGGGAAACATTAGCAAATTTGTGTGATCCACACTTAGATTAACTATGAGATGTCCCAAAAGACTTAGGGCATGTTTAAATAGCTCAAAATTTCCTTAAGACTTTTAAAACACCTTGTATTTCACAAACTATTATGTGTTCTCTGTCAATAGTCTATATCACTACAAACCATGATTTTTCCCCCTGTGGAAAGCTTTTTTGTGTGTTTCTCAGCAATTCAATTAAATAAGAATTTAGCAGGCACTTGCAATGTACCAGGTGTTTTGCTAGGTTTTGAGAGCTCAAAGACCAAAGTGAAATAATCCCTGTCCTTCAGAAGATCATATTCTTTTTTTTTTTTTTGTGGGGCAGTGAGGGTTAAGTGACTTGCCCAGGGTCACACAGCTAGTAAATGTCAAGTGTCTGAGGTCAGATTTGAACTCAGGTCCTCCTGAATACAGGGCCGGTGCTTTATCCAATGCATCACCTAGCTGCCCCCCAGAAGATTATACTCTAATTGAGGAGCTTACATTCTAATGTCAGAATCATCTGATAGTTTAAATAATAAATAATAATAATGACACAGACACTGAATACATCAAACATTATCTCTCACAATCCACTGATGTCTTCAGTCTGTTTTCCCCCCCGAAACTGTAAATTAGAGATTTGGAAGAAGTCAAGCATCTACATTTGTGAACCATTAATGGAAATCACCCTTTTCCCGTACTCAAAGCAGACTAGTGCCTGCCAAAAATGTGGACTGAATCAAAGCCATCTGACAGTCAATGTATTGGGCTATAAAGGTTTTGCTGAAAATCGGTGTGGTTCAGTTATGAATATTAGCCAGGTGCTGGTGTGCGCCCTAGTCTAGAATAACACTGTGAGTGGGGGAGGGCAAGGAATGGCATGGCAGAAAACTCTGCAGACCTGGCCCACAGGTGTGTCATTATGTCAATTTTTCCCCCATGCTATGCCATCATTTGGGCCCTCAGCTTGATGGTTCAAATGAATGGATGCCTTTCACAGTGATCAGTGGTAATAGTGAGTATCCTCACATACCCAAAGTAGGACCAAATAAACCAGTATTATATTACAGAATCCTGAGTTTTATTAGTCTTTGGATAATGGAGACACTATGCCAAAGTTTTTGCAAAATAAAATGAGAAATCTTCCTGGTTTGAGAAGCATGAGATCTTTTCCCCTGCCAAGTGGACGTCTGTTACATCCATTATCTTAACAGAGGCATATATATTTATTTATTTTAGGCATGTGGTATAATGATATCACCCTGATAGTAATATGGGACCTTATATTTTATGTAGAATATTAGAGTATTTTATGACTTAGGATGATTGTGTCCACACATGCAGTGGCTTAACCATTCCAAGCATAACTTCTGAGTTGAACTGCCTGGCTCTGCTCCATTTTCATGGAGGCACCAATAGCAGAGGTGCAGGAGTGTTATTGGTTTGGGGGTCTATGTCATTCTGTTTGCCCCAACTAATGCCATTTTGCTGCTTAGCTTGTTAACGTGTTTTAGTTCAAACTAAACTGCGTGGTGCTCTGGCTCCAGTCTACTCAGCTCCATAACATTGTGTTTGCCTAGAGTCATGTTTTCATGGAACCAATTAACAACATTTAGGGAGGTATGCCTATAGTTCCAGGCTTAATGGTATCCAAGGCTGTTCTGTTGGCGCATACATAGACATAGCATATATTTCCTCCAAAATTAGATTATCCACCTGAAAAATATCATGTCTGCAAAGGCTGATGACAGCTATTCCAAAGTGAAATAAAACAGATCAGGGAGACAGCATGGTGTTAAGAAATGAGAGAGGATAGATCTGGAGGCAGGAAGACATGCCTTCAAATTCTGACTCTGATATGGTTTGCTGGGATGACCATAGACAAACCACTGCATCTCTCAGAAACCCCAGAAAACTCTAGAAGACTATAATGACATGAATATTACTGAGGGTCATTGATGGAAGGAGTTCCCATGCTGGGGGCTCCCCACACTGAGTTTCCCTATATTGATGAAATTACAGGTTCTGACCAAAGGCAAAAAGCAAAGAGGAATGAACAAATTTGTGAAAGCAGAAGGAGAGAAAGATAATATATCATCTTCAAAATACCATTGATAAAAGGACAAAATATTTATAGCAGTACTTTTATGGTAGGATAGAACCGGAAACAAAGTAGATGCTTAATAGTTGGATAAAAGTAATGGAATCTTAATGTTCTGTAAGAAATGGACAATTTTATGGATACAGAGAATCATGGGAAGATCTATATGAACTGATGTCAAGTGAAGTAAACAGAGCAAAGAAAACAACATACACAATGACCAAAACAATATGAATGAAAGAATGACAAAACAATCCAAAGTGAATATTGCAAAATTAAAAAGAACAATCATGGCTCCATATAAGACCTATGAGAAGACATCTAGCCCTCCATACCTTTGTAGGGGTGGGAAGTCCACAGGTGTGGTACAGTATACATTTTCAGCATTTTTTTTAATGTATCAATTTTGCCTATGTTTTCTCTTCTTTTTGTTAATATCATTTGTTATATGGGATGGCTCTCTAGCAATAAGAAGTAGAAAGGAAACTGGGGAAATATTGACAATATTTAAAAAAATTAATAAACATTATTTTGAAAAAGTAGCTTAATGAGGGGAAATTGGAACACTAATGCATTGTTAGTGGAGTTGTGAACTAATCCAACCAATCTGGAGAGCAATTTGGATCTATGCCCAAAGGGCTATAAAACTGTGCATACCCCTTGATGTAGCAATACCACTACCAGGTCTGTATCTTAAAGAGATCATGAAAAAGGGAAAAGGACCCACATATACAAAAATATTCATAGTTGCTCTTTTTGTGGTATCAGAGAATTGGAAATTGAGGGGATGCCCATCAATTGGGGAATGACTGAACAAGTTATGGTATATGAATGTAACAGAAAACTATTGTGGTATAAGAAATGATGAGCAGGAGGATTTAAAAAAATCCTGGAAATACTTACATGAACTGATGCTGAGTGAAGTGAGCAGAACCAGGAGAACATTGTGCACAGTAACAGCAACATTGTATGATGATCAGCTGCGATATACTTAGCTCTTCTCAGCAATACAATGATCTAAGACAATTACAAAAGACTCATTATGGAAAATTACATCCACATCCAGAGGAAGAACTATGGAGTCTGAATGGAGATCAAAGCTACTATTTTGCTTTTTTGTTTGTTTTTCTTTCTTGTGATTTTCCCCTTTTGTTCTGATTCTTCTTTCACAACATGACTAATGTGGAAATATGTTTAACATGATTGTACATGTATAACCTATATCAAATTGCTTGCTGTCTTAAGGAGGGAGAAAATTTTGGAACTCAAAATCATATTAAAATGAATGTTGAAAACTAGATTTATATGTAATTTAAAAAAAAAAAAAAGAAAATACTATCCAGTGGGGGGGGGCAGGGAAGAAAAAATTGCTCCATTGTAGGGATCTGGTCTTACAAACTCATCATCGAACAATGTTTTGAAGACTAAATTCTCTACATCAAAATCTCATTAATAACATCTTTTTTCTTTCCCCCATAACATTTAGATGACTCCAGTGCAAATACTCTAACACTTAAATTGTTATTTATATTTTTGGTTTTCATATCACCTTCATTCCCCACCCTTTTCCCTCCTTTTCTTCTAGTTTCAACTAGCAAAAGAAGCCAGTTCAGTCCCCTTTATCTAAAGATATAATCACATTGCCCCACCTTCTTAAAAACCTTTACTAGCTCTTCTCTGACAACTGAAGAACATTAAAGCTCTTTGCTTGTCATTGAAAGCTAGCTACAACCTGGGCCTAACCCATTTCTTGATCCTTGTTGATTGATCGATTGATTCTCTAACCTCATCTTCCTCTAGTTCCCTCATATCCATCAAAGTGGCTAATACCTTTTTTTATTCCATTCCATCTTGTGGATTGTCTTTGACTTCCCCATTGGGGCTGATCCTAAGTTCCTGCTCCTCCATGAAGTCTCCTCTGATCCTGAGTTCTTTAAACCCTTTGGCTATATCTTCTCATCTCATAGGATTATGGGTTCAATCTTCCCATTTTGCCCATGAGGAAACTGCAGAGCAGAGAGGTAAAGAGTAGCCAAGGTCACATAGGCAGTAAGTAGGCCAGCCAAGATTTGAATCCCTGTCTCTGACTTTAGCAATCAACCGGGTTAGAATTATTCACTGTTGCTTATCTTTGTATTTCCCACAGCCCCTCTCCTAAGGCTTTGGCTATATAAAATGTTCAATAAATATTTGTTGAATTAATGTTTTATTGGATGTGTATAAGGTGAATTGTACCTATTGCTGTCCTTGTATTGCTTCTGATGATCCTCTCCCCTTCCCCCTTATAGGAGATTTATTGTTGTGTCATTTCAATTGAGTCTGACTCTTTGTGACCCCACATAGGGTTTTCTCGGCAGAGGTACTGGAGTGGTTGGCCATTTCCTTCTCCAGCTCATTTTACAGATGAGGAAACTGAGGCAAACAGGGTTAAGTGACTTGCTCAGGGTCACAAACTAGTAAATGTCTGAAGTCAGATTTTAACTCAGGAAGATGAGTCTTCCGGATTCCAAAGCCCACTGCTCTATCTGTGCATCACCTAACTGCCCAGTTGTAGGTGATGATTTAAATTCAATCCAATTCAACAAATATTTCCCAAGTACCTAATATATACAAGGCTCTATAACAGTCAATCAACAACCATCTGTTAAGAGCCTACTATGTGGGGGCAGCTAGGTAGTGCAGTGGATAAAGCACCAGCCTTGGATTCAGGAGGACCTGAGTTCACATCTGGCCTCAGACACTTGACACTTGCTAGCTGTGTGACCCTGGGTAAGTCACTTAACCTCCATTGTCCCGACCCAAAAAAAGCTTATTATGTGCCAACCAATGAGTGAATTCTATTCGGCAGTGCTCATCATCAGCTACAGATACATCTAGGTTAGATGTCAGCTCAGCTCAAACACTCTCTCCTCAGGGATTTGCCAAGGCAGTCCAGAGTCTAGGACAGCAGGGACTGTTTCATGTTTTGCTTTCTATCCCTGGCTTCTGCTGAACTTGCCTTGGATATGGTAGGAGCTTAACAAATGTTTGTCTAATTAAAATCACACTGCATACCTTACTCCTCTTCCCCTAGGTGGTGCAGTGGATATAGCACCGGCCCTGGAGTCAGGAGTACCTGAGTTCAAATCCAGCCTCAGACACTTAACACTTACTAGCTGTGTGACCCTGGGCAAGTCACTTAACCCCAATTGCCTCACCAAAAAAAATGTTAAAAAAATATATGCATAATGGAAAAATAGTAGTGGTGAGGAGGGGTTATACTGTAGTATAGGACTTGCTTTTGAATTCATATGATAGCTATTAGACTTCAGTCAAGGAACTTCCTTTCTTGCAACTTCAGTTTCCTTATCTTTACAATAAGTCGGTTGAATAAATGACCTCTATTAATCCCCTTCTTGACCTACCCTACTTTTTAACCCAATGGGCTTACTTAGTGTTATTCATACAGGAAAATACATCTCTCATCACTGTGCCTTTGCCAAAGCGGAGCCCTATGCCTGCTGTGCCCTCCCACCTTACTTCTACTCCTTGGAATCTCTAGCTTCCTTCACAGTTCAGTTCAGTTCAGACACCACCTCCTATATTAATCCTTTGTTGATCTCCCCAGCTTCCAGTGCCTTCCCCCAATTACTTTTTATTACATTTGTATAGATTTTGTAATTATTTTATGTTGATGTGGTATTTTCACCAATACAACGTGAGCTCCTCAAACACTGGGGCTTCTTTATTTTTGTCTATCTCCAACACCTAGCAGAATGCCTGTGACATAGTAGGGGCTTAACTAATGCTTGTTAAATAAATGAATGAATCACTGACTCCAAGAACCTTCAATCCTATCTCAACAACCAGCCTTGAAGGAGGAAAGAAGTCATTCAATGGTAACATGCAGCCTGGTGTGGGGTGTGTGTGTGTGTGTGTGTGTGTGTGTGTGTAAAGAATAAACAGTATGTTCCCCCTATTCCCTTGTTGCTGGTTTAAAAGAAAAGATTGGGGGGTGGTTTTTGGGATAAGTTACTGGATGAGTGTATGTAGAAGAGCTTCAGCCTTCTTTTGTCATCAGATTCTTCCACCAGGTTTTGTGATTCTATAGAATCCCAGGATCTGTTGCCTCCTTGAATCATTGTATATCATCTTCTCCTTCCCTCCTCTTCTGCAATGGAGTCAGGTGCTCATTTCCTTTTATCCTACCCTGTGTCCCTCTGTGGCATAGATTAAAATGAAGAAGCATATGGTAACAGGTTTCACTATTACAGTGGGATGAAAATACCCCACGATTAGAGAAATCACATTGTTGAAAAATACTGCAAATCTAGTAAATATGCAAGGCTGACTTTATTTTGTCTTTCAAAGTTTTTATTTTTTTTGGAGGGGGTGGAGGAGGCAATAAGGGTTAAGTGTCTTGCCCAGGGTCACACAACTAGTAAGTGTCAAGTGTCTGATGTCAGATTTGAACTCAGGTCCTCCTGAATCCAGGGCCAGTGTTTATCCTGTACCACCTAGCTGCCCCCTTCTTCTTTGTTGAAGAAGAAAAAATAACTATGTGCTTCTTTTTCCTATTTCCTTTCCTTTCCTTTCCTTTTCCTTCCTTTCTTTTCCTTCTCTTACCCCTCTTTTCTTCTTCCTTTCTTCCTCTTTTCCCTTCTTCCCCTTTTCTCTTCATTCTTTCTCTCCAATCTCCTCACTCTCCCTTTTTTCTCTTTCTCTTCTCTCCTTTCACTTCTCTTATTGACTATCCCCTCTCTCTTCTCTTTTCCCTTTCCCTTTCTAACTTCCCCTCCCTTCTCCTTTCTAAGATTTTCTCCTTCCCTTCTTCCTTTCTTTCTTCTCTTTCTTCCCTTCTCTTTCCTTCTTGCTCTCTCTTCTTCCTTTCCCCCCTCCATCCTCCCTCTCTCCTGAAGTCAGATTCTCACATCTTAAGTATTTCTGTGGACGTTCTGCAAGAGATTTATGGGATGATGCCCTGGCCTGAGGCCCAAAGTCCCTAAAGATCTAAGATAATTATAAATACAGACTGCTAATGAGAACCAGCATTCTTTTGTGGAAGCCAGCTCTATACTTACTAAGAGAAGGATGTTATGGAGATTCTTCAATCCATAACCACACCAACAGGCAGGCAAGCTGAGTGAGTGTGAAAGTTGCAACAACCACTTGATTCGTAATAATAAAGATATATTTATGAGTTAGAAGATAGGACTATGTTTGGATATTTTTTTTATTTTAGAAAAAAAATGCATTTCAAAAAATAAATTGGAACAACATTCTCAAACTCCGTATCCAAAAGGCAGTTTCCATCTGTCACTCTTGGCCTGGCAGTCTTCATCCTAGGCTGTCACAGAGAGAGCAATAGAGGGCCTTTTAAGGCTCCTTCTTTTCAACCCCCAATCAAAATAGTGTTTTGGAGAAAACTGCTCTTTTAAGCAAGGTTTTCTGTAACGTGGCCATGCCTGCCATGTGTCTTCTGGGTCTTTGAAGAAGTCATTCCAGCATTTCCGAAAAGCCTCCACTCAGTAGCAATCACAACTTGCCTTTGCCAATCAGCAAATCACCAACCACCACAATAATAATGCCTGACATTTACATAGCTCTTTGAGGCTTAGAAAAGAGGTGACTTGGTGGCACACAGAATACAGCACTTGACTTGGAAGTCAGGAGAGACCTGAGGTCCAATGCAAATCAAATACTTACTAGTTGTGTGACCCTGGACTAGTCACGGAATCTCTGCTTGCCTCGGTTTCCTCATCTATCAAATGTACTATGTACAGACATAATGTGTACAGGATCAAGTAGAAATCATCAACAGACAAGGCACAAGAATTAAAAGGCATTAGGAAAGGCTTTCAATGTGAGGTGAGATTTTAACTGAGATTTGAAACTAGGGAGGCAGGAAATGAAGAGGAAGAACACTTAGGGCACCGGGAACTAGAGTTAGGAGGTGGGATATAACTTATAAAGAATGCTGTACTTGGACTTAAAGGGCTTTCTTCCTTCAACCAATTCTCTCTCTCTCTCTCTCTCTCTCTCTCTCTCTCTCTCTCTCTCTCTCTCTCATTCACTCACTCTCTCTTTCTCAGGGCAATGAGGTTAAGTGACTTGCCCAGGGTCACACGGCTAGTAAGTGTCAAGTATCTGAGGTTGGATTTGAACTCAGGTCCTCCTGAATCCAGGGCCGGTGCTTTATCCACTGTACCACCTAGCTGTCCCCCAGCCAAATCTCAACACAAATTTGCTAGTTGCTTAGCCTTGAGGAATGATTTTTCCTAGAGAGGCAGTATGACTATATCACTCCAATACTCAATAAACTCAGTGGCTTCTTATTGCCTTTAGAATTCAATTGAATTTTTTAGATGCCCAAAACCCTTTAGTTCCTTGTTTAGATCCTTTGTTTTGATGCTAAAACCCTTCATAACCCGGTCCCAAGCTAGCTTTCCACCCGTATAATACCTAACTCCCCTTTCTACACTCTATAGTTCATCCAAATTAGCCTTCTTTTTCATACACACACACACACACACACACACACACACACACACACACACACTTGTCTCCACATCCCTTTGCACTGGCTGTTGCACATTCACGGAATGCCCTCCCACCTCACCTCTGCCTCTTAGAATCCCTTATTTGTCTCAAAATTCTGCTCAAGTGACGCGTTTTTGAAATCATTCTTTATCTCAAACTCCCCATCCCCCAGATGCTAATGTCCTCCCCCCCAAAATTACCCTGTATTCATTTTTCCTATACTTATTTATGTTCATTTTGCCTCTTCCAACAGCAAGTGAGCTCCTTGAAGGTAGGGTCAATTTGATTGTTATCTTTGTGCCCCACTGTCTAGCACAGTGCCTGCCTTTTAACAGGTACTTAATAAATGATGGTTGATTGAAATGATTTATTGATTTCCTCTTTCTAATGTGAAAAATGCCCATACGACACACTGGAACATTGGTGAGGAAGTGGTTAAGTGAGATAATGGATAGGAAAGCACTGAAAATTGTTGTGAATGATAAACCACTGTTATTAGTTTCCTGTTACATAAAGGAGAAGCAATCTTTTCCTGCATCAATGACTTGTAAGATGCACTTTGCCCTCACACACTTAGCAGTGATTTTGACATATTTCAAAATCCACAATTTACAATCATAAATTCTTCAAAATACAATCATTATCCACAGTCCTCTTCCACATCTCCTGGTTTATCTTCTGCCACTAGAGTGCACCAGAATATTCATTTCTACTATAGAGACTTCCCAAACTCAAGCTCAAGTACTTTTGCTCACCATTTCCTCCCTTTCCCCTCTCTTTTTAGGCAATTCTGTCATATCCAGGTGCATCTTTGAAATGATATCCATATTTTAGGGTCTTCCATAGGTGAGAAAATCTGTGTCTGGAGTTAGACCAGATTTAGGGTCAGATTCCTAGCCCCTCCATTGTAATGTCTCTCTCTTTGGGTGTGTTTATTTTTGAATTCTAAGTTTCTGCTTGAAGGGGAAGAGAGCTGTCAGTTTGGCAAATGTATTGGAACATCTCGAAATACACAAAATCCTGCTATGAAATCTGGCAGGAGAGACACCAAAATGGCGGGAAGCCAGGGGTATGATTGCAAGCTCAATATATTTCTTGTAGTATTTGGAATAGTACCACTTGCCTGAGCCAAGTAGGTAAGTGATTATCCTGTCTGATTGGAGGGGCACTGAATGCAGCACACTATTTGCCTCTCAAAAACCTCCCCAAATAAGATGTCAGCATGCCTGAAAAGTCTACTATTAGAGAGAAGTTGTGTTGAGTTCAAGTATTCCTTCTACAAAGGGCCCATTAACATGCTAATGTCTTGCCTAGGAGGGATAACCTAATAAACCAACAGCAAATAAGAGACTAGAATATCATTTCAGGTTAGTAGAGAAGGGTCCTGATATTTCATATGTATATATATGTGTATATGTGTATATGTATATATATGTGTATACATACAAATATATACATATATGTATATATACACATATATACGTATATGTATGTAGATGTGTAGGTGTATGTAGATGTGTATATATACATACACGCATACGCCTGTATATACACACGTATACATGTATAAGCATACATATGCGCATGTGTATATGTATGTATGCATGTGTGTATATTATATATGTGTATATGTATATCTATCTATCTATATCTATATCATAGGCTTAGACCAGGAAGGAAACTTCGAAATTATCAAGTCCAACCTCCTCATTTTTACATTTGAGGATACTGAGGCCTGAGAGCAGCTCAGTGGCATGGTGGATAGAATACCGGCCTTAGAGTCAGGAGGACCTGAGTTCAAATCCAGCCTTAGACGCTTGCTAGCTGTGACTAGGCAAGTCATTTAACCTTGTTAGCCACAATTTCCTTATCTGTAAAATGATCTGGAGAAGAAAATGACAAGCTAGTCCAGTATCTTAGCCAAGAAAACCCCAAATTAGGTCATGAAGAGTTGGCTATGACTTAAATGACTCAACAACAACAAATACTGAGACCTAGAGAGGATACACATGAACACGAGGTTCTCCATGGCCTATATTCTTGTCTGGCTTGGCTAGACAGACTTCCTTTTTTCTCTTTCCTAGCCAGACATTCTTCACTTCTCAGCCTGTGACCCATTGCTCTTCTCTTCATATGTTCTTTTCCTTGGAGAATTTCTTTAATCTCATAAGATGAGTGAATTTCTACACTGGAAAAGAACTTCATGACTGACTACTATAACTAATACTTACAAAAGGATCCCTTCTTCCACGAACCCAACAAGTGGCAAGTCAGCCTTTTCTTGAATATGTCCAATGCAGGGGAAATCATTACTTCTAATAGGCACATTCCAGACATTCAACAGTCAAGAGACATTTGTTAAACATGCCCTATGTGCCAATCACTGTGTTAAGTAAGTGCTGAAGCAAAAAAAAAGAAAGAAGGCAAAAAAGAGCCCATGCCTTCAAAGAACTCACATTCTAATGGGTGAGATAACATGCAAAGTATTATGCACCTACAAGACACATACAACTGTCCATAGGTAATCTCAGAGGGAAAGCATTAGCATTAAAGTGAATCAGGAAAGGCTTCTTATAGAAGGTGGGATTCTAGTTGAGACTTGCAGCAAACTAGGACAGTCCAGAGGTCTAGATGTGGAGGGAGAGATTCCCCAGTATGGGAGACAGCTCATTGAAATGGCAGAATAACCAGGTTGAGTTGACTTAAGAGAGGGCAGTACCCCTGTATTATAGAGCACATGGAAGAGAGCCTGGTGTTAGAAGAGTGGAAAGGTAGGAAGCAGCTAGGTTTTGGAGGGATTTAAAAGGCAGAGATTTTTTTTATTTGGTCCTAGAAGTAATAGGGAGCCACTGGAGTTTATTGAATAGGGAAACTTAACTGGTTATACTTGTACTTTTGGAAGATCTATTTGGCAACTAAGTGGAGAATGAGTCCGGAGACCAACCAGCAGGCTATTGTAGTAGCAGAGGTGTGAGGAGATGAGGACCTGCTTGAGGGTAATGTGGGGGAATATAGGAGTGAAATTGAGAATGTGGAACGGACAGGACTTGGCAACATATTGGATATGTGGAATGAGAGAGAACTGAGGATGACACCTATGTGGCAAGCCTAGGTAACTGAAAGGATGGTGGTATTCTTTGTTTTTTTTTGTTTTGTTTTGGTTTGGTTTGGTTTTGGTGAGGCAATTGGGGTTAAGTGACTTGCCCAGGGTCACACAGCTAATAAGTGTCAAGCGTCTGAGGCCAGATTTGAACTCAGGTTCTCGTGACTCCAATGCCAGTGCTCTATCTGCTGTGCCACCTAGTTGTCCCTGATGGTGGTATTCTTGATAATATTAGCAAAGTGAGGAAGAAGAGAGAATTTTGGGGGGAAGATAATGAGTTCAGTTTTGCATACATTAGTTTAAACTATCTAGGAAGAATTATAGTTCAAGACATCCATTAGCATTTGGAGACAGCTCAAGATAGCTCCAAATCTTGGGAAGTTTGTTTGATCACTTTCTTTAGCATCATGCCTACATGGGTCCCTTTAGGGCATTCAACCATTGCTCCTTGTTCTACCCTCTAAAGCCAAGCAGGCCAGGTATACTTCTTCTCCCATCTGAAAACATATCAAATACTTTAGGTCACTCTCCTGTCACCTCCACATTTTTCCTTCTCTGTGTTAAGTACACCCAGTTCCTCTCACTGGTCTTCAGATGGCATCATCTCACTATCCTAGGCTCCCTTCCTCTGGATGCTTATCAATAGCCTTCCAAAAATATGATGTTCAGGATTGAGCACAATACTCTAGTTCTGGGATGGCCAGGACAGGGCTCAATGAGATGATTGCCTTTAATGAAACATAAAATCTTGTAAGCTTTTTGTGGCTGCTATAACTCAATGTTGATTGCATATTTGATCTTAAGAGCCTGAATCAGTATTTTTCTATAGTACTTTTTGTCTGTTTTGTCTGAACTGACTGGCCAAATGTCAACCAATTCAGTAAGAATTATTTGGTTGACCCGTTTCTTGACTCAACTGACCTGCCAATTGAGTTAAAATGATCAAACCGATTATGATTGTTGAAAGTCTGATTTTGAGGTCCCACACTGAATGCTCCAGCAGATTCATTCAGGAAATAGAAAATAAATCCAAAAGCATGAGCACCCTCTTATTACAGGTCAAATGCCTTTAGAAACTACTCTTTTACCCAAATCTCTGAATAACAAAAATATTTGTAAGATTTTTTTCAGGCAATATTCAAAATGACAATTCATGTTTAAAAAGACTTAGAAACTGGGGCAGCTAGGTGGCACAGTGGATAAAACACCGGCCCTCAATTCAGGAGGACCTGAGTTCAAATCCAGCCTCAGACACTTGTCACTTACTAGCTGTGTGATCCTGGGCAAGTCACTTAACCCTCATTGCCCTGCAAAAAAAAAGACAGAAAATTTAGGGTACTATCAGCTCAATATGAAGTTATGAGATCCTGCATAAGACCCCAGGCAAGAAATTTAATTTCTTCTAACCATTTCATTCTCCCATTCAATAAACTCCATTGGGTCCCTAATGTATCTAGGAGAAAATATAACCTTCTCTGGCATTTCATGCCCTTCATAATTTGGCTTCACCCGACCTTTCCAGCTTTTACATTACTCTTCACCACACACTCTGTGGTCCAATCATATTGACCTTCTTCCTATTCTTCATATATGGCACTTCATTCACACTCTCCATGGGGTCATTGATTTAAAGCTGCAAAGAAGCTTTCAACACTCTCACTTTACTGATGAGGAAAATGAAGCCCAGGTTCATAGAGTTAACAGTTCTCTGAGGCAGGATAATCTTTCTGACCCCAAGCCTAGCGCTTTATTCGTTGTACTATCTAGGTAGGCTCTTTCAGTCCCTAGTTATTTTTCAAGACTCACTCTAAGTGAAACCTTCTATATGAAGTGTTCTCAGATCATGCCCCCTGCCCCCAGATGCTAGTACTTTCCCCCACCTACATCTATCTTGCCTGCATTGATATATGTACATGGTATCTCCCTTTCTAGAGTATAAGATCACTGGGGGCATGGGGCATTTTGTTTTGATTTTTGCATCCTTAGTACCTCATATAGTGTTTAGCCAATTCTCGTTAATTGATTTGAGTTTGTTGAATCTCATTTTTTTCATCTACAAAACATACAACTCCCCTTCCACCCCCCCCAAATGGTAGGTTTGTTTGTTTTCTATATTGATTAAAAAAAGATGAGCACCAAAGAAAGGATAGAACTGCTGATGGGAGTAGATGGGACAATATAATAGAGAAAGTGCAGCTGCTTAATACTTATATTGATGCCATTTTCTCTGTTAGGGAGAAGGATCTTTGCAATAGTAAGGACAGAACAATATAAAGTTTCAAGTATCCAAGATAAACAAGACAGTAAGAGTAATTAAGTGCCCTCTGTAGTTCCAATCATCTGACCCACATGAACCATATCCTTTGGTACTGAAAGAACTGACTCAGGGCAGCTCGGCGGTACAGTGGTAAAGCACTGGCCCTGGATTCAGAGGACCTGACTTCAAATCTGGCCTCAGACACTTGACACTTAACTAGCTGTGTCACGCTGGGCAAGTCACTTAACCCTCATTGCCCTGCCCAAAACAAAACAACAACAACAACAAAAATGAAAGAACTGACTCGGCCACTTTCAATGATTTTTTTGCTCCAGAAAAGTTTCTGTGATTTTGAAGGGATTTTTCTTCAGGTAGGGATTAGAGAGGTAGATGGTAGAGTGGAGAGAGTTTCAGATTTGGAATTATGAATAGTTGAATTCAAATTCTACCTCAGGCACTTACTAGTTCTGTAGCTTTAGATAGGGTATTTAACCTATCACTGCTTTGGATTGTCATCTGGAAAATGGGAATAATAATAGCACTTACCTCACGGGGTAAGGATCAAATGAGATAACATTATGCAAAGCATTTTGATTATTTTAAAGCCACATATAAATGCTAAGTATTATAATAATAATAATTTCAGAAGTCTTTTCTAACTCTGTGATCCAGTGTTAATTCAGCAAGATCCCACTACAAGCACAGAAATAGGAATTTAGATTTTTTCCTTAGAGATCATTAGAAATGACCGGTCAAAACGACAACCTTGCCCCTACCCTTCTATATCTGTCTAGCTATGAATTCAAAGGATATTAAGATTTTACAAAGGTTGCCTCCACCCTGTTCTGTTTGAGGTCACAGAGACAAGTTTTATATTAGATAATATTTATTTGGGGCAGAGAGAAAAAGAATGTAATGGAGATAATGAGATTTCCCAAAGATGAATGAATTCTCACAGTGGTGAAGTGGGTTGGAGGGAGGGAAGGGAGGGAAAGGAGTCCCTAATGAGATTATATTCAACTTCATTGCTTATCCTGACTTTCCAAATAACCAAGCCTTTGAAAAAATTATTATTTTCTGTGACTTTTAAAATTTTCATAAGAACTCTTTGGTGCAGGAAAAAAGAAGTGAGATACACAATGAAACACACACTGTCTGTGATTAAATAATTCAGTTTTATTATGGAATTCTGGAACATAAATTTCCACAATATTTCAAAGTTCTATTAGTTAAGTCCCCCATATATGGCATATATAATATTCAAAGTAGGAATAAGAAATGAATCTTCAATTTCATTGGCAAAGGGAATTTCCAGATGAGGAAAAGCTATGTTAATGCAGTTTGGTACCTTCTTTGCAATTTATAGTCTTATAGAGTTGCCTTGGACACTAAGAGGTTAAATCACTTGCTTAGAATAACACAGGTAGCGTGTGTCAGAGATTGAACCTGAAAAAGGTCTACCTGTCTCTGAGACCAGCTCATTGGACTATATCATGGTACCCTATTGATCTTCACCATATTTTAATGAATTTCTAGTTTAAAGTCCTACTCCCCTGATCAATTCTCCCCTGATAATTTTAATTTATGCTGTTTTCCTTCTCTGAATTCTTACTGCATTGTGAGTTAATATCATACAGCATTACATGTAATCATTTTTTGTTTCATACAATCCGATACTTTCTAGCTGTGTGATCCTGGGCAAGTCAAATATGTTCTCTAGATATTTTGGTATGTGTAATACAGGGTAACTGTGAAGATCATATGAGGCATACTCTAATGTGCCATGTAAATGTCAGGGATGGTGGTGATGATGATGAAGAAAATGATGATCACGATGGTATCTTTTTAGGTCTGTCTCCACAGCTAGACATCATGCTTTTTGAAGTAATCTCCTCAGTTCAACCCTCAACTATAGTAGGCACTGAATCAATACATTGTTAACTTTATACCATAACCATATGATGCTAGAATCGTTTACTAAGAAATGAAAAATCCTTTAGTGGCTCTTCTCTAGCTAAACAAGTTTTCTGAATTTTCTGGGGCATTATATGAAGGGGTAAAATGTTATATCTGTTTGATATGAACCTCAACCTCCCCTCTCCAATACACAGATATATAATCTTATCAATGTACACAGTTCCAGAAATGCAAATAACAACCCATCCATGACTATCCAACCTACATGACTTTTATTCATGCCCTCCTAACATTCTAAGGACCCTCTGTACTTTCTCCTGACATTGTGAAGATACTGGAAGAACATGTGGGATTTCCATTGGTTATCCATCACTCTTATGACCTGACCAGCTCACCGTTTTTCTTGCTCTCAGATTTCTTTGATGACATCCTCTAACTTCATTCTTCTTTGTACTTTTCCAACTGTCTATGCATGGTAACTTTCTCCATGTACTTCTTATTTTGATTTTTCTGAGACCATAATGTTCTATGCTTTTAAGACATATAGCAGGGGGCAGCTAGGGGGCACAGTGGATAAAGCACTGGCCTTGGATTCAGGAGGACCTGAGTTCAAATCCAGACTCAGACACTTGACACTAGCTGTGTGACCCTGGGCAAGTCACTTGGCCCTCATTGCCCTGCAAAAAAAAAAAAAAAAAACCCCAAACAAACAAGACATCTAGCAATACCAGTAGAATACTGGTATTAAAAAGATAGATCTTTGTTTTAGGTAGAAGTTTGAGATCATTAAAGGAGCCTTAGATTTTCCCAGAGTCAATCCAACTTGTTCTCTCCCTCTTTCTACTTAATTCCGGGCCTGATTCATGGTCCATTTGAGTCTCTAACTAAGACATATAAATATAGAAAGATATAGAGAGCTAGATATCTATAAATGTAGACATAATGAAAAGTCCTATAAATCGTTCATCTAAATTTATATTGTTAAAGAATAAACATTCTTTATCTACTTGGTTTTTTCCCCATGTACATTGTTATGTCAAACCTTTGAAACTTTCTGTTCCTCACATCTCCTTGCCTTTGTGCTGGCTATACCCCAAGCTTGAAATATTCTTCCTTCTTACCTCTTCCTTATAATATCCCTCACTTCCTTCAAGAGACACCAAAACTAAAAGCTATATGAAGCTTTTTTAAAAATTTCCTCAACTTCTAGTGCCCACGCCCTTAATATTTCCATCAACTACAAGACAACACTTCCCAAAATATTGGAAATGGAAGGAGGGAAAAATCTTCAAGTAAGGAAACTAACTTTAGAAACCGGATCACATGATGGGGAGGGGGGTGCTCAGAAACAAAATTAGAGAGAAAAGGACAGATCTTTGTTGTTGTTCAAGACTCCATGTGACCACCATGGAAGTAGAGGTGTTCTTGGAAAGATACTGTAATATTTTTCCATTTCCTCCTCCAGCTCATTTTACAAATGATCCAATTTACACAAACAAGGTAAAGTACAGTCACACAGCTAATAAGTGTCTGAGGTCAAACTCAAACTCAGGTCTTTCTGATTCTAGGACCAGCACTCTATCCACTGGGCCACTAACATCTTTACAGGATTGAGAGAGGAACTGTTTCAGAGGTAATAAAAAGTGAGCTCAAAACTGAACTAGAAACACGTGGAACTACATAGTTAGACCAAGGACAATGATGAATTGGAAAGAACCTTATGGATTAGAAAACAATTAGTTTATCAGTGCTCTTTGCTGGTAGCACTAGTATGATATTGAGAACAATTAGTGCAGAGCTGAGGGGACAGGCTCAACAATTTCATCTTCTCTACCTCTGTAGTCAGGAGTTCCAGGAAGCAGAAAAAACTAATTACTATGCAACCATTTTCAAATAACTTTCTAACTCTCATTTAGTACTCTCCTGGAGTAGTGAGTTACTAAAATGGAATTTAGTATTATAATAATAACAATAATAATTATAGGGGAAATTTATAGAGTGTTTTCAAGTTGCAAAGTAGTTTACATACATTAACCAATTTAAGGTTACTATCTTCCCTCTACTCTGTGTCTTATATGTACATATTTATACGTACATATATATGTAAGTGCATATGTATATATATATATATGTTGTATATGTGTATGTGTGTGCGTATATGTATGTATATACATGTGTGTATATATGTATATATACATATATATACATATATGTGTGTATGTATGTTGTCTTCCTCATTAGAATGAACATTCCTTGAGGGCAGGGACTATTTTTTATTTTATTTTGTACCACATGATAATTCTTAACTGTGTGCCAGACACTATGCTAAGAACTAAGGATACAAAGGCAGATGACGAGGGGGCAGGGATTGAAGAGGAGAAAAGAGGCGAAGGTGGCTGATACTGTGATAGAAAGAGTAGACTAAGGACAAACAATTCTAACTCCCTAAAAGTGTCAGAAACATTCAAATTTTATTTTGGGCGCTATGACTGGATGTGTTTAGAATTTGTCCAACCAAAGAGGTATCCTTGCCAACAAAATGGTACCCTGCGTGCCATACCCAATTGTCTAGGTTCTCATCATTGCTTAGCTCCATTTTAGATTTGGATGAAGGAACAAGATAGCATTCTTAGCATTTCAGAGAGGCCACTTCCTCTCTAACTTCCTCTCCTCTCCTTCACAATGACTATCTGTCCAAAGTGAGCCCTACTCCCCTTCTTGGGGAGAAAATCTGTTCCTAATTGGAGTGAGCCCTGGGATGAAGCTGGTGGCTAAGGATTAACAGGTGAGTAACCCAGATATGTTTCAGTCCTCTGTAACTAGCTAGACATAAGGCAGTAGTCTTGAATATTAGTCAGGAGCAGGTACTCACTATCTGCCCTCTTATACCCAGTGCATAACCCCCCTCCCTCAACATAAACACATACATCTCTTGCTTAGGGATCCATAATCTAATGAATGTTATTCTTGCTCCTGTAAAGGATGTGACTATCTACTACTCTAAGTCTTTACTTAGAATTCCTGTGATTCTGAGTGGTAGGCTCCCTGGGCCAAGTTTCCTTTCTTGGTGAATACTTCCAGTAGGAATACCTTATAGCTATCAATTCATCTCAGCTCCCTCTTTCCTGTGCTTCTTTCCCATTATGCTTTTCCCTTTTACTGTTAACAAAACTACCCTTCATGTTAGACCTATGTTCTGCCCTTCAGAAAATTAGATATTGTGCTTTCTCAATCTCTCCCTCCCTCTCTTTCTTTTTTCTCTCTCCTCTCTTTCTCTAGATATATAGATATGTAGAGAAAAATGTCTATATTTATCTATATATCAAGTGAGAGACATCTCTACATATAAATTTTAGGCATTTATTAAATACTTTGTATAAATATTTTTATTAAATACTTTCATTATTTGTTCATTTATTATTTATATATTACGTATGTTACATCTAAATAATATATGTCATATATTAATTAAATTTTTAAAAATTTATTTCAGAATTACTATTTAAGAATAATGCTTATTATTAAATACAGTGTTGGTCTCATGAATCAAAAAAGTAGGTGAGTAGACTATTGGCATAATTTAAGGGTGGGTCAGGAAGGTCCCCCAATATTTTCCCTACTAGGGGCAACTAGGTGGCACAGTGGATAAAGCACCATCCCTGGATTCAGGAGGACCTAAGTTCAAATCTGGCTTCAGACACTTGACACTTACTAGCTGTGTGACCCTGGGCAAGTCACTTAATCCTCATTGCCCTGTCCCCCCAATTTATATGTGTGTGTGTATGTATATATAATGTGTGTGTGTGTATATACACACACACACACATATATATATATTTTTGCCCACTATCATGGCATCTCTTTCCATGAATATTAAAGCTCTCCAATTAAAATAATTATAAACATCTAAATTCTCCTGAGAGAGATCTTAGACTTCAGAATCCTAGAATATTAGAATGAGAAGATAACTTAGAAATCAGACAGTATGCAGCTTTTTGCATATGCCAAATATTCAGTAAACATTTGTTGAACCAAAATGAATTAGATACTTTTTAAGTGCCAGATATTTCACTAAGCATATGTGAGACACAAATACAAAAGTGAAACAGTTTCTATTTTCAAAGAGCTTACATTTTAATGATATTATATATATATATGATAGGATATAATATAAACTTGAATTTTTGATATTTATTTCTATGTCCTATTTAATTATATATTGCTTATCATTCATATCTATTTTATTAAATGCATTCATTATTTGTTTATATATGTGTATGTATGTGTATATACATGCATACACATATATATGCATGCATACATGTACATGTGTGTATATATCTATCTCTATCTGTCACTATAGCTATAGCTATATTATCTATATCATCTATATCTATATCCATGTCCATATCTATATCTATATCCATGTCCATATCTATATCTATATCACCTGTGATAAGCAGGAAAGGGGAGCATCTGGAGTATCAGAGTGATGGGGAATCGATCCATGATGCTGTCATTTGAGACCTCCTTTCCAGAACAATGGTTTTTAGAGTATTATTGTATCAATTTAATACCTGGGCTCAGAGTGAGAAGTAGAGAGGGAATCAAAGCAGGAAGTATTCAGTGGTGGGTACGTGGAAAAATGACCTATATGTCCAACTTCATGGGACTGGAAGCATACTCTGGCCTGTGGTCATCTAGATCTAGTTGACTGATAGTTTGAACTCTCTCTTATCAATAAAAACAAGGTATCAAGAAAAAAAAAAGGTGAGAAAGGTTGCTCAGTAGCAAGTAGAGAACTTATGGAAAGGCCTGAATCAAAGTCCAACAGGCAGAGGACATGGATATGTCATGATGTGCATCATTGGGAGGGAATACCCATAATATTGGGGCATGATTTTCCATTGGAAAACTGGAATGTTGGGGTATTTGGTATACTGCAGATGGAGACAATTTGGACTAAGATTTGTCAAAGTCATTTTAGTATTGAGGTGTTCATTCATCCTTGACAAAGAGTGACTTCATTTTTCACCTTTTCCTTAATCCAGCTCTATGTTTTCCGAAATACACAATGCTGATCTCATGAATAGGTAAAGTAGGTGAGTGTGATATTTGCATGACGTGGGAGTAGACAAGGAAGGTCCTACAATATTTCCCCCACCAACATGAAATTTCTTCATATGACATGTCTTCTCATGAATATTGAATCTCTCCAACTGAAATTCTCATAAACATCTAAATACTCTTGAGAGGGGTAACACAGATCTTAGATCTAAGAATCCTAGAATATTAGAATAAGAAGACAATTTAGAAATCAGACAACACATAGCATGTTACATATGCCAGATACTCTGTAAACATTTGTTGAAACAAAATAAATTATATACAGGACGATGATCTCATTTTTCAAATAAGAAAATAATAAAAACCAGAGAGGTAAAAATGATTTTCTCAAGGTCGCACAACTCATTTTGGGTAGAACCTGGACTTTAAATATTTATTGAATGGGATATAGATCACAGCAGAGAAAAGATTGAATCATTAAAAGTTAGAACAGTAGCTACTGATATTTAGAGAGCATTTTTAAGGTCAACAAAACACAGTAGAATGCAAGCTCCTTGAGGGCAAGGAGGGATCTGGTTTTTTATCATTTTATAATGCCTTGCACATAGTAGGTACTTGATAGATGCTTACTGAATAGATCACATTTTATCCTCCACATCACCCTCTGAGGTAAATGTTAAAGATATTACCTTCTCCATTATACAGATGAAAAAAGAGGGGATACTAAAAGTTTAAGTGACTTGTACAAGGCAACATGCTAGTAAATAACTGAGGAAAGATTGAAATCCAGGTCCTCCTAATTCCCCAATCAATCACATCATCCATTATACCATGAAGTGCTTCCTCCATACTTGCAGATGTCAAGAGCAGCAGAACTAATGAGTGAGCCTGGCAAATGGATGGTAGAATTCACTCAGAACCTAAGTATGTTTCAGGATCTCAGACAAAAGAAAGCACATTTTGGTCATAGATCCAAAGGGGTCCTCAGAGGTCATCTAGTCCCTAGCTTCTTAAACTGTGGGGGTCGTGAAAAATTTTGGCAACAGTAAAAGGTTTAGGAGCTTTGTTATATACACCTATATACCCAGGGTTCATATAAAAATTTCTTGGGCAAAAAGGGTTTATGAGTGGAACAAGTTTAAGAAGCCCTGACCAGGGGCAGCTAGGTGGTGTAGTGGATAAAGCACCGGCCCTGGATTCACAGGACCTGAGCTCAAATCCTCAGACACTTGACACTTAGTAGCTGTGTGACCCTGAGCAAGTCACTTAAACTTCATTGCCCCACAGAAAGAAAGAAAGAAAGAGAAGCCCTGACTAGTCCAACACCTCACTTTACAGAGAAAGAAATAGAGACTCAAGGATGTTAAGTGAATGAATAAAAAAAGAATGAAAAAAATATTTATTACACATTTATTGTGCTCCAAGAATTGTAGCAAGCACTAAATACAAATGTAAAAAGGGAGACCGTCTGTTTTTAAGAAGTTTACATTCTATCAGAACAATAGCATGTATAGGTAGCATGGGATGAAAGTTTTGGTCTGGAAAGACATAGAGATAATGAGTTTATGTTGGTTTTATGTCCTTTCCAGAAGTGATTTTATTTCTATGCCCAGAAAAAGGAGTGAAAGGTGAAAGGGATGGATGTGAGGTAGGTTGGTAGAGGTTACTGGTGTAGGAGCAGTCAGATGGGAAGATGGTGAGGTCAAAGGCTGGATTACTAGATAGGATGAGAAGGTGTCTAGGTTGGGTCAGCCAGCAGATAAAGCTGTCTAAGTGACCTAGTTCCCAAGAAATGTGCTGGGCCCTGTGGTGGTAACTCCAAAAAGAAGTAAATTAACTTAAACCGGGGACTGGCAGCATAAATTCTGCTGGTCCAGAATATGGAAGTCCAGGTCCAGGGTGAAG
Source organism: Dromiciops gliroides (assembly GCF_019393635.1). Classification (NCBI taxonomy): domain Eukaryota; kingdom Metazoa; phylum Chordata; class Mammalia; order Microbiotheria; family Microbiotheriidae; genus Dromiciops; species Dromiciops gliroides. The sequence goes on from NC_057866.1 coordinate 47,228,736, forward strand.
GTTACTAGACCTGGTAGAAAGAAGCGGGACAGAGCAACAAGCATATAGCAGGTTGTTAAATGAGATAAGGCACAATGTTTGGCACACAGTAAGAGATTAATTTTTTTTGGCAGGTAAAACTGATTTTTTGGCACAGTGCTTAGAGTACTGGATCTGGAGTCAGGAGAATCTGAGTTTAAATCTGGCCTCATACCTTCACTAGCTGTGTGATACTAGGCAAGTCACTTAACCTCTTTCTCAATTTCTTCAGTTGTAAAATAGGGCTAATAGTAGCACTTACCTCACAGAGCTATTGTGAGGATCAAAGAAGATAATATTTGGAAAGCATTTAGAGTATCTAACACATAGAGGGAATTAATACATTTTTATTTTCTTCTTCCCTCCCTCCTTCCTGTCTTTCTCTTTCTCCCTTGTCTTTCTTTCCTTCCTTCTCTCTGTTCCCTTCTCCCTCTTTTCTTTCCTTATTCCTTTTTTTCTTCCTTGCTGGACAGCTGAGTGCAATGTACAATTGAAAGTGTTTTACTCAAAGTCATACAGGTAGTAAGCTGGAGAGGTGGAATTTGAACCCACCTCCTTAGACACTAGAATGTGCTTTCTTCATTGTTCTATGTTGTGCCAGCCAAGACAACCAAGCTCACAGGAGAAACTAGACAGAATCTATCTCACACTGATTATGCTAGCATTTTCCTTACTCTGTGTTAGTATGCGTCTTCCACTGAGATTTCCACTTCAGGGGGGAAATACTAATAAACAATCAAAAAGGAGGAGTATAAAAGAAATAAATGCCATAATTCCTTGTGGTCTCAAGAACTGGAGTTTTAGTGTCACTGTGTGTGCTTTCTTAAAAAACAAATAGCTCAGGGCAGCTAGGTGGAGCAGTGGATAAAGCACCAGCCCTGGATTTAGGAATACCTGAGTTTAAATTCGGCCTCAGACATTTGAAAATTACTAGCTGTGTGACCCTGGGCAAGTCACTTAACCCTCACTGTCCTGCAAAAAAAAAAAATAGCCCCCATAAAAAAAAATCCCCTTGTCTTTTGACTTTGATCTCTAGTCACTTTCCAATTTGGTATGTATCTTGTTTTTCTTACTATTCTGGCATCTTTTGTGAATTGAATACATTTTGGGTGCTGAATTCATCCTCTGTGTGTGGGGGTGGGGGAAGGATTGTCCAAAGGATCAAATGAAATATGTATACACTTGTATATATGTATAACACTTGACACAGTGCCTGGCATAGAGTAGACAGGTATTTAACAGCTTCTCATTTTCTTTCTTCCTTATTTCCTGGGGGGGGGGGGTGGGATGGGGGGTGGAGGATGGGGGGGGGAGGGGGAAACAAATAAATAGCACATGAAGGTGGCTTGCCCGAGGGAACATAGGTAGTAAGCATAAGTTGTGGGATTTGAAGCTTTTGAATTTCCTGGGAGGAAGTGACATTGGGGAGCCCTTGAGGAAGAAATCATTTAGATTTTTCAAAACTCATCTCTCCAGGAGCATTGTGGAACAGCTGAAAGTTAAAAAAAAAAATGTTCATCTTTATCTCTTGATAGAAATCGACATTTTTTAAAGAAAGACTGCAAAATAAACTTTCCGTTAGAAATAGATGCAGTTTTCATAAAGGCAGCTTTATAAAAATGACAAAGTAAAGCCAAGATCATTTCATCCCTATCTTCTATATCACTAGAATTCCCAAATATTGGCTTTCTTGGAATAGTTTTCAGAGGAGATGTAGATTTCATTATAGTTTATTTTTAGCCTACATTGTTTCATGAATAAAAAGAGTAACCCTATTGGACAAATGACTTTCTACACCCTAGCCCATATTATCTTAAATCTTTAAGTAATCTTCAAATCTTCAAATCCTTTGACACCCACTAAATTTTGTTATGGATCTCTAGCAATAAATCTTGTAAGTGTGTTAAAAAAAAAAAAAAGAAAAAAGAAACTCCATTGCAGTAATGAGATTACTCAGAAAATAAAGCAGTGGATTAGTAAAATCTAATTTGGAAGTGATGAAGTGCATGTGATGGCAAGTAATTATTTCTGTATAGTCTCTGTCCATGGGGAGCTCAGAGTTATTGGACACTGCACTATGTTAATGATGCTGCCTCCTGACATTTCAGTAAACATGCTGACTATCTGTTCTGTCAACTCCCCTTTGTCACTTCACAGCATCAGTAGCCACAGAGGCTGCATTCACAATGTTGCAGGAGGAACAGGCCAAGCAGATGAAAATGTTGATGAGGAAGGATGCAAGCACAGGCTTTGTGCTTTGCTACACGGTATGATCCAGAGGCATCAAATCCTGATCCAGAGATTCCTGCATCTTACTACATATGTGGTAAAAAATCAAACCACATCTTTCTGAGCTTTAGTTGAAAAGTAAGGTTGAAAAGGCATGAACAAAACAAACCAAGCACACAATTTTAAACTCTTCCTAAGCACTCCAAAGATGAAACAGGATCATGGATTGAGAGCCAGAAAGACTCTTATAAGCCATTGAGTCCCACCTCCTCATTTTATTTTATTTACAATTTTTAAAATTAATGAACATTTATCTTCTCTTTCTTCTACCACCCCCACTCGAAAAAAATAAAATAAAGAACTATAATGAATGAGCATAAACACAACAAATTCCCACATTGTCCATTTATCTCTGAATATTTAGTCTTCTCTGTAAGGAAGTGGCTAGCATTCTTTCTTCTTCTTCTTCTTCTTCTTCTTCTTCTTCTTCTTCTTCTTCTTCTTCTTCTTTTGGTGAGGCAATTGGGGTTAAGTGACTTGCCCAGGGTCACACAGCTAGTAAGTGTCAAGTGTCTGGGGCTGGATTTGAACTCAGGTCTTCCTGAATCCAGGGCCAGTGATCTATCCACTGTGCTACCTAGCTGCCCCTGGCTAGCATTCTTTATCACCAATCCTGTGGAATCATGGTTAATCATTGATGAGTATTCTTAAGTCTTTCAGAGCTACTTATTTTTACAATGTTGTTCTTGTAGTATATTCTTGTTTTATTCATTTTACTCTGTATCAGTTCATTCAAGTCTTCTCAGGTTTCTCTGAAAGCACAAGATGGGAAGTCATGGATGGATTGTCATGAGCATCATTGTAGGAAGTACAAACACCAATGATATTGCAGATCCACGGGACTTTGGGAGACATTTATCTGTGTATATGCTGTATCCTCTAGCCCTATTTCCTGCTAGAATATAAGCCCCTTTAGGAAATGGGGTACTTGTTTTTGTCTGTGTTTTCCCCAGCACCTAGCATAATGTAGTATGCATTTTTAGTGAATATTCACTGAATAGATTGAACACCTGAGAGGATTTGACTTAAAAGGCCTTGTTTACAATTCCACATTTCAGGATTCCTAACCTATTCCTTCACCTATTCTCTCTCAGCCAGAAAGCAACCCTTCAAGATTATAAATTATAGATGAGTTGTAGGTAGAAAGGTTAAGTTCAATGAAGGCCGTTTTGTGACACAGTATTGAATAAGATTTAACCAACCCTTAATGCAAAGTCACAAACTTTGGCTGCAATATCATTTGGATGAATTTGCTTTTTTGATCATTTCTCCTACATAACTACTTGTGCCTGTAATGTTATTGTACTTACTGGGTTTTTATGGGAAAATAGAATTAATAATGCTAAAACCTTTGACGTTGACTGCTAATATCCTCAGTCACTGGTGGTAAATGCTATAGATATTCAGAGAAGTGAGTGGATCAGTGTGGGCTGAAGCACCCAGAGAAGATTATGTGGACTATGTGGCACTTTTTCTGGACTTTGAAGGAAGAGGAAAATTCTGATAAGCAAAAGGGAAGCAGGAAAACATTCTAGGGATGGAGGACGAAATAAGGAAAGAATGATTCCAGATGTGGAAAACAAAAAGATGGAAATGAATTAAATGTTGAGGCAACGAATAGACTAAGCAAGGGTCCTTAAACACAAGTACATTACCTAAAAACAAGTACATTGCCTAAAAAGACATGGTGATGGCAATGGTTGGGGGTCAGAGAAATATGTAACTACTGAAACCTACAAAAGGCAACCCAAATCTCCCATTCATGGGTCAGAGGCTAGACTGTAATAAATCTCTCTATTGCTTTATGGAAATTTATTCTCTCTATTATCACCCTTGTAAGTGGAGAAAAGCAATCCTTTCCTATCACTTCATAAGGCAAACTACTGTGCTCTAAATGTACAAAGGTGAAATTAGGCTGAACATTTAATAAATGCTAACTACTGAAGGGAATATATGAAAAAAATTACTTCCAGAGTTGAAGGCTTGATTAAAACATTCATCATTCTTACTTTGGATAAAGCCTTATAATTATTACCATTATTATTTTTTTCTTTCTCAGGAAAAAATACTGGAGTATCCTTGAAATATATTTGTTTATTTAGTTGTTTCAGTCGTGTTCAACTCTGTGACCACTTTTGGGGTGTTTTCTTGGCAGAGATACTGTAGTGGCTTGCCGTTTTCCTTCTCTAGCTCATTTTACAGATGAGGAAACTGAAGCAAACAGGGTTAAATGACTTGCCCAGCGTCACACAGCTAGTAGATGTCTAAGGCTTAATTTGAACTCAGGTCTCCCTCGCTCCAAACCTGGCACTCTATCTAGTGTGCCACCTAGATGTCTAGATTTTTTAAAATGTAATTGCCTCCTCTCCTATCTCATTCTTGGGGATGGGGAAAGGAGAGAGCATAGTTCACCTTTGGTCTTACATGAGTCAAAGAGAGATATTTGCATGGTTCATTTGGGAGTTTTCCCCCAAGTCTTTTCTCATTTAGTTTCCTTCCCCAGCCTGTATCCTAAGGAGATCAGATGCTATTCTTGATCTTGTTATTAGGTCAGTTTAGAAGGGGAGCAAACTAACTTAGAAAATGATCATTCTTGGTGCCCAATCTAAGTTTCCTTATTATAGTCAACCAAATGCTGCTGGCTTTGAAGCTGTGAGTCAGCTATTCCCAGTAAGCAAATGCTGCTCCTCACCTGCCAATCAATTGTACATGGTGCCACCCTGTGAGCAGGTGAGAAAAAACAGACGGGGGGAAAAAGAAAAAAAAAGAAGTCCAACCTGGTTATTAATCTTTATTTTAAATAAGCTGTAAATCTTCCTTGGCTGTGGAGAGCTTAGCCAAATGGCAGCAGGGCACTTTATCCTGTCTGAAAGTTGTTTACTCTTCAAATTGGAAGAGAGAGTGTTAAAAGTGGGGCTGTTGCTCTGTAGTGAATGCATGCAGGTGCTTCCTCTTATGGTATAGTAAAAAATCCCCTGGGCTCAGAGTCACTGGATGCTAGTTGTCATTCTGGTGATGCCACTGACTATCATTTTTCATAATCATTTGCGATCTTGGCCAAGCTATTTCACTTTTTGCCTGGCTTCCTCATCTGTAAAATGGGAAGACTAAGGTAGATGGTCCCTGAGATCATAGACAGTGCTGGAAAGAATTTTTGAGGTCATCTAGTCCAATCTCTTAATTTTACAGATGAGTTAAAAGAGCCTAAGACAGGGCATATGGATTGACCCCAAGGCCACACACTTAGCCAGTGGCATAACCAGGCACTATAGGAATTCAGATCCAACCCTTGCTTTCTACCATACCATGCTGCCTGAGGAAGGCCAGCTATAGTGTTATTTTCTTTCTTTCTTTCTTTTTCTTTCTTTCTTTCTTTCTTTCTTTCTTTCTTCCTTCCTTCCTTCCTTCCTTCCTTCCTTCCTTCCTTCCTTCCTTCCTTCCTTCCTTCCTTCCTTTCTTTCTTTCTTTCTTTCTTTCTTTCTTTCTTTCTTTCTTTCTTTCTTTCTTTCTTTCTTTCTTTCTTTCTTTCTTGATGGTTCCGCCCCCAGTGGGGCTATGAGGGTTAAGTGACTTGCCCAACGTCACACAGCTAGTAAGTGTCAAGTATCTGAGGCTGAATTTGAACTCAAGTCCTCCTGAATCCAGGGCAGATGCTTTATCCACTGTGCCACCTAGCTGCCCCTTATAGTGTTTTAAGATACACACAGTCCAGAACACAATCTTTAATCCCCCTCATTGGAAGGCCACCCTTTCAACCCTGATTACCTTGAAGTAACCTCCATCCACCTAGAAGTGGTAAGCCAAAATGGCAGAGATTCTCCAATAGTTTTTGAACATTAATGCTGCTGTAGCATTTCTCAAGTAAATAATCAATTACTAAATTCCTGGTATATTTCAAGGAAAGCATTCTAGGAAGAGACAACAAATGAAAGAGATATTGGGATTCAAGGTTAACCAGGTCAGGATCACAATGAAGAAAGAAAGAATGAGTCACTGTTGAGATAAGTTGTCCAACCTTCAGAGATGAGACATTCACAAGCTCATGGGAATATCATAGACCACCCACTTGGACATCTGAAAGAACTCATGACTCTGGGAACCTGGATCTTGGTGTTTTATCCTAAACCTAGAGTGATGGGTTGATGGATAGAAAGAGGCATGGTTTGGCAGCTATATTGATTCAAATTGAATATGTTTTCATTGTTTTTGTTTTTAATTTTCTTACTTCAAGCCAGGTCTTTTCAATAAAGTTAATATAGATGTCTTCTTAACAAAATCCTAAAGTCATCTCCTCATCTGAGTTCAAGGTCACTGACACATAAAATGTCAGCTACAGAGAGCTGTGATATCCTGTCAGTGGGAGCTAATATAATCAAATGAGCTCACAGGAAGGATTGAGACAGATTCAAGGGGAGAAGTAATTTTGTTATGATTTTTTTTAGGTCCATAGCTTAACAGCTTTAATTTGAGCTCAATGACCAAATATAGTATACCCACTTAGATACTCTTTTGAATAAGGAGTGCCACTAACATGGATATGATAGAGATGTAGGAACCAAGTTCTAAGTCCCTAGAAAAGTTCTGGCTTATCTGCAGATAGACGATAATTGAAACACCAACCTTTCTACATAAAAGATTTAAAAGGCATTTTAAATCAAGTAAAAATAAGAAAGCAGATCAAGAAATTGAGAGAACGAGTAGAATTCCAAACATTGATCCTTCATCTTTCCTGTTCTAAAAGACCATCCTGCTTTGTAGTGCACCATAGGAAAATGAAGTATAAACACACATAAATTACTGTCATGCTCTAATATAGGACATCTTGGTTTTATAAGCAAATGCATGAAAGGTACCTGATCCTGTAATCTCCTAAAAAAAATCAAGAGTGAAGCACATAAAATTTGCCCTGCATTATTTACAGCAGTTAAAATTCCACATTTCCAGGTATTTCCCAAGAAGTCTAAATCCTAATACCTTGGGTTTCTTCTCTTTTAAAAATCAATACTGGGGGCAGCTAGGTGGCACAGTGGATAAAGCACCGGCCCTGGATTCAGGAGGACCTGAGTTCAAATCCAGCCTCAGACACTTGACACTTACTAGCTGTGTGACCCTGGGCAAGTCACTTAACCCTCATTGCCCCGGGGAAAAAAAAAGGAAAGGAAAAATCGATACTTATAATCCATAGCTTATAGTGCAATAAGATAGTGTAAAGTCTTTCTCTGATACTTCATTATGGTGTGGAGGTGACCGTGAATTCTCAAAGGCTATGTCAGCAGAAGGAAGACAAACATTTAACAATCCTTACCAAGCTATAAAAGGCTGTAATACAAGTCTGGTAATAATCTGTGTGTCTACTCACGAATGAGGACCCACCTAGCTAAATTGGGGAGGCTCATGATCATAAGATGAGCCACTAGGTGATGAAAGGAGGATATAGATCATCTACTAAGGCACATAATAGTTAAGATTTGTGCTAATGTACCTACACAGTTGAAATCTTGCCCTATTTCTGCAAAGTATTAAAATTAGAAGCCTAGATGCTTTAGATTCTGAGTTGTAACAAAAATAGAATTTGCCCAAGGTCATGACTTGTGCTAAAATGTCACAGAGCCAATTTAATTCTCTTCCATTTGTTCCATTAAGACCCTTGATAAAGTCAATGACTCTGGAGCCATCTGGAGAGAACTAGCAAAATTATGGGAGACCGAAATGGAAAAAAAAAAAAAACAACCCACCAAACACTTTCATTTAGGATTCTAGATATTTTTGCAACAGGCTGTCTCTGCTCTAGAAATGTGGGTTCAAATCCCATTTCAGATACATACTAGCACTGTAAGCATGGATAAATCCTTTAAGCTCTCAGTCTTAGTTTCTTATTTATAAAATGGGAGGGGGTAACCTTCTATCCGAATCAACAGCTATGATCCTATTATCTGTTATTTTTATATTTAATTACTACTACTGCCTCGCCTAAGTCTACTTCCCCTGCCCCAATGCCCATGCTCCCAGCAATTGTTCATACTTTGGGTCTTTGCCTCAATCCTCTATTCCCTCAAAAGTTACCTAGAGATACATTGTAAACAGAAATGAATACAAAGAGATAGTTATCCAATGAAAAAGCAACTTCAAGGAGAGTGACTTCTCAGAGTAGAGAAAAGAGTTGAGCTGTAAAGATGAGATCCCGAGAATGCAGTTTAGCAACATGCCCAGAGGAGACGCTGCATCTACTTCCCGGCCTTGTATTGCCTTGTCTTGGACACATGTATGCTATATGTGTGCCTCACTACCACCGTACTCTAACTTTGAGCCTTCTGTCCCCCTTGATTCTATTTGGATTTGAGCAAGAACATGCTGCAGGTTTATGGGGTGAGTTTTTGTAGGTACTATTCATACTCTGTCATATTAACAAATGTTTTTGCTAAGAGCCAAACATCTCTATTGGATGATTATTAATTGGAAGCAAAGTCCATAAGCTATAATTTTAGAAGTGGGGGCCCAAAGGGCCTTCTGACCTTTAAAAACCCAACCCTGGAGAGAGAGGCAGAGACAGAGAGACAGAAACAGGAAGACATAGAGACTCATGGAGACAGAGATACACAGAGACAGAAAGACAGAAAGACAGACAGAGACAAACAAAAAGTCAGAGAAACAGACATACAGAGACAGATGCAGAGGAAGAGAGACAGAGACAAAGACAGAAACAAAGAGAGAATATTACATCATAAATGAGAGTTACAAATATCTTTCTAGACCATCTGAATTTTCAGAGAGTGTCTAAATTTTAATAAATTAGTCAGGGAACCTAATTAACACACATCTTAAGCGCCTACAAATCTCTAAAACCTGTATTAGGAACTCAAGATTTAAAGTCATATCTTGCTTACTGTAACCTCTTTTCAGGGCTTATAATTTAGCTGCAGAGTGAATCATGGGCATCAAATCCAGACTGTCTGGTTATATAAAGTTGTTCAGTAATAGCCCTTGGCTCATGACTGTTCAGCAGCCTGAGCATTTCCCCTCTTTTCCCAGTAAGCAATCCTCATGGCTAGAAACTTTCCAGTCACTAAAATGAGGTAGCCTTTGTAGTTGGTCAGATACAGCCACCCAGGAGGTCTGGAGTGCACATCTCTTATACAAATATCAAGCATTACAATAGTTTTGAACCAGTTCACATAGGGAGGGACTGTCAGGAAGCAGAAATGTGGCAAGAGAAGTTCCTTGAAGTGCAGGGAAGCCTTTGTAATACTAATCGATTTGAAAAATATTCAAACAAAAAGATGACTGATTGTTAGGTTTTGCAAATGTAAAAGCAATCAGACAGAGCCAAATGAAGTGGCACATTCCTCCAGCACATTCCAGCCAATGACAGAGAAACCTAACAGTTTCCTGTGTGGAATACAACTTAATTAAATCACATTCCTTACATCTTCCTCTAACCATGTTAAAATGTTTAGGCAGGGGGAAAGTTTCACCGTGGCTGTTCATGTTCAGTCATTTTCAGTTGTGTCTGATTCTGTGATCCAATTTGGGATTTTCTTGGCAAAGACACTGGAATGGTTCACCATTTCCTTCTCCAACTCATTTTACAGATGAGGAAACTGAGGCAAACAGGATTAAAGTGACTTTGCACAGGGTCACACAGATAGTAATTTTCTGAGGCCAGTAGGGACCAAAAAAGTAATTAATATCCCTTTGAATATGACTTAGTCTGTAAAAATGCTGCCCTGTATGTCTCTTTCTGTTTCTTTTTCTCTATCTCTCTCTGTCTCTGTTTCTCTCTGTCTCTGTCTGTTTCTCTGTCTCTGTCTTTCTCTCTGTCTCTGTCTCTGTCTGTCTCTGTCTCTCTCTGTCTCTGTCTTTCTCTCTGTCTCTGTCTCTGTCTGTCTCTCTCTCTGTCTCTGTCTTTCTGTCTCTCTCTCTCTCTGTCTGTCTCTGTCTCTCTCTGTCTCTGTCTCTCTGTCTCTGTCTCTCTTTCTCTCTGTCTGTCTCTCTGTCTGCTTCTCTGTCTGTCTCTCTCTCTGTGTCTGTCTGTCTTTCTCTCTGTCTCTGTGAGAGAAGTTTCTAAGTGAGACAGTAGCTGAGACCTGATGGTAAAGTCTGGATGGTATAGCAATAATTTTGATGTTTATTAAGCCTAGGAGGTTCGAGGTTTTAGTCTATACTGTAACATTTGGTGATTTCATCAGTTCCCATGAATTCAGTTATCATCTGTATGTGGATAATGCTGAGATCCATATATCCAACTCTAGCATCCCTCTTGAGCTATAGTAATGAATCACCAATTGTCTTTTGGGCATCTCAACCTAGATCTCCTTACAGGTATCTCAAACCTATCATGTCCAAAACAGAACTCATTATCTTTGACCACAAGCCCTCCCTCTTCTAAACCATCCTCCCAGTCACCCAGACATACAACCTTATTGTCATCCTCTATCACTAACTCTCAGTCATCTCATATATCTAATCCATCAGTGAATTGTGTTCCTACCTTTACATTATCTCGAGTATTTGTCTCCTATTTACTTACACAGACACCATCCTAGATCAGGTCCTCATCACTTCTCACTTCTCAAATGGGCTCTTGCAATAGCCTGATAATGGTCTTCCTGCTTTGCAACTCCTCTTATTCGAGTCCATCATCCACTCGGCTGCCCAGGTAGTTTTTCTAAAATATAGATCTGATCATGTGATCTTTCTCCCAGCCCCTTCCCCTTAATGAGCTCCACTGACTCCTTATTACTTCCATGATCAAAGGCCAAATTCTGTTTGGCATTTAAAGATTTTCATAACCTAGCCCCTTTCTACTTTCCCAGTCTTCTCACACTTTCTTGACCTCTACTCATTCTATGACTGAGCAATTCTGGCCTACCTGCTATTCTTCCAATACAATGCCCCATCTCCAACATCCATCTCTTTTCACCAGCCTTGAATGCCCTGCCCTGTCCCCTCTGCCTCTTAGTTTAATTGGCTTCCTTCAAAACTTAGCTCAAACCTCAACTTCTCCAGGAGTCCTTTGGTGTAACTACTAGTGCCTTCCCTTCTGAGATCACACTCCATCCATTTTAATCGCATCTTCAACGTACTTCTTCATTTACATGTCACTTCCTCCATTAGAATGCACAATTTGGGGCAGCTAGATGGCACAGTGGATAGAGGACCGGCCTTGGAGTCAGGAGTACCTCAGTTCAAATCCAGCCTCAGACACTTAACACTTACTAGCTGTGTGACCCTGGGCAAGTCACTTAACCCCAATTGCCTCACTAAAGAAAAAAAAAAAAAAGAATGCACAATTCATAAGGCTAAGGACAATGTTTTTACCTTTTCTCAGACTCCCAGACCTCAGCACAGGGACTGATACCAGCAGACATGCTAAAAGCCTGCGACTGACTATACAGGGTCTCCAGATATTTTTAGGGCAGTTTTAAGTGGCTAAAGTTTGAGGTTGCAACTGCTATTTCTTTGCCTAGGGATGCTGGAGAAAGTATTGCTCTTTGACTCAACATTACTATTATTCTTTGACCCAAATCAATTAAAAGACAGTAAAAGATCCCATATGCATGCATGTATTTCTCAAAGCACTTTTTATAGAAATGAAAATCTTGGCACCCAGAAAGAGAGTGCCCACTGATTGGGGAATAGCTGAACAAATTTTGTCATATAAATGTAATGAAATATGTTTTTGTCCTAGGAAATAATCATTATATGGAATACTATGTGCTGTAAGAAATAATGAGCAGGTTGCTTTTAGAAAAACCTGGAAAGATTTCATTGAACTGATACAAAGTGAAGTGAGCAAAACTAGAACATTGTACATGCTAACAAAAACATTTTACAATGACCAACTGTGAATGACTTAGCTATTGTCAGCAATACAATGGTCCAAGACAATTCCAAAGGACCCATGATGAAAAATACTATTCTCCAGAGAAAGAACTAATGGAGTCTGAGTGCAGATTGAACCACACTTTTTTTTTTTTACATATAAGGTATTTTATTTTTTCCGTTACATGTAAAGATAGTTCTCAACTTTTGTTTATACAGGCTTTACAATTTCAGATTTTTCTCCCTCCCTCCCCTCCCTCCCCCCTCCCCTAGATAGCAGGTAATCTGATATAGGTTATATCTATATATCTATATACATATACATATACATATATATATATATACACACACAAATATAGATATATATATATACACACACATATACATACACATAATAGCATTAATCCTATTTCTGCATTAATCCTGTTATAAGAGAAAAAATCAGAGCAGTAATGCAAAACCTCAAAATAGAAAAAAAACAACAGCACCCAAAACAAAAGAAATATTATGGTTCAATCAGCATCTATACTCCACAGTTCTTTTTTTTTTTTCTTGGATTTGGAGATCCTCTTCTATTACAAGTTCCCTGGAACTCTTCTGTGCCATTGCATTGGTGAGAAGAATATAGTCCATCACAGTAGGTCAACACTCAATGTTGATGATACTGTGTACAATGTTCTTCTGAACCATACTTTTATTTAAACTTTATTTTGGGGGGCTTTGGGGGGGTCTGAGTAATATGAAAATATGTTTTACATGACTGTTCATTTTTTGTTTTTGTTTTTGAGACAATTGGGGTTAAGTGACTTTCCCAGGGTCACACAGCTAGTAAGTGTTAAGTGTCTGAGGTCGGATTTGAACTCAGGTCCTCCTGACTCCAGGGCCAGTGCTCTATCCATTGTGCCACCTAGCTGCCCCAGTGACTGTTCATTTATAACTTATATCAAGTTGCTTGCCTTCTCAATTAGGGTGGGGAAAAGAGAAAGAAAAGAAGAGAATTTGGAAATCAATTTTTTTAATGTTAAAAATAGTAATTAGAAAAAATTAAAGATTTTTACTAATAAACAATCACTATAAGGAATTAAAAGAAACTTGAATGGATATACAGAAAAGAAAGTAGAACCAAGAAAACAACATATATAATAACTGCAATAATATAAAAGAAAATAATATGGAAAGGCATCAGAATGCAGATTATTGGACTGACCAAACCTGATTACAGAGGAATGATGACAAAACAATTGTTTTCCTTCCAATAGAGAGTTAATGCTTTGTGGACACAAGATGCTGCATATGTTATCAGCCTAGATTGATGTGTTGGTCTGTTTAATTTTTACAGGAGTGAATTCTATATTGAAATTTGGGATGAGTTATTGAGAAATAACAGTGATGGGAAAATATTTTTTAAAAAAGACTTGAAAAATATGTGCTTCTGTGAAGTATTGATAGAAGCTATGAAGAGAAATAATTTGGTCAAGAAGATATGACCTGGGGGTCAGCTAGGTGGCTCAGTGGATTAAGCACCGGCCTTGGATTCAGGAGTACCCGAGTTCAAATATGGCCTTAGATACTTGACACTAACTAGCTGTGTGACCCTGGGAAAGTCACTTAACCACCATTGCCCCACCAAAAAAAAGGAAGATATGACCTTAAATAATGAAGGCAGAGTTTACACAATGACAGGTAGAACACTAGACTGTGTCAGGAAGAATTGAGTTCAATTTCTGCCAAAAATACTTACCAGGTGTGTGTCCCTGGGCAAATCACTTAACCTCTCTCTGCCTAAGTTTCTTCATCTATGAAATGAGGATAATAATAGCATCTACCTACCAGGTTTGCTGTAAGGATAAAATGAAATGCATGTAAAGGGCTTTGGAAACCTTAAAAGTGTGACATAAATGCTAGCTATTAGTATTATAGCAATTATTCATTTCAAAAACCTTTTAAAAACCCTTCACTTATTTTCATGAATTCAAACTGAATCAATAATGGTAGTGATTGAATGCTTGTCCATGCCAAATGTCACAAAAACACAGCTTCATTGGTTGTGAAAAGCCTTGAGAAAAAGAAATCTATTTCCCCCACTAACAACAAAAATATAAATTAAAAACTCCCAGGAAATAGCCCTCTTGAGAATAGAAATGGATAAACTTTGCCAGAATTTCTTATATGAAGTACTGATAATTATGCGGTGAAGGTATCTTCAGAGGAACAGATTGGCTGTTCTAGATGATAGTAGGCTGACAGAGAAGAAATTATATGGGGATTTCCCTCTGAAAATTGGGGTCTGGGGAAATTTCACAAGTGAATAGGCGTGTGTGGGTGAGAGATGTATGAAGCAAACAAACCAATGACTCATACTTATGTAGCAATTTGTAAAGTATCTTAGTGGATCCCCACAATAATACCGCGAAGTAGGTTCTGTTATCCACATTTTACATCTACGGTAACTGAGAGAGGTTAAATGACTTACCCATGGTAACACAGCTAATGTAGTATCTGGGATAAAATTAGAACTCAGATATTCTTGACTCCAAGTCCCTGTCACATGAGCAAGCAAGAGGCCCTGGAACATCCAATGACATGTAAGGATCCTGCCGGACATAATTATTTACCTAGATCCAATTGGATCCAGCCCAGTTTGGATCTTCATAAATAATGAAACTATTGGGAGAGATTCAAAAATCACCCTATGCATTTATTTATTTCCCTTTAGTCAATCCACAAGCATTTATTAAGGACTTACACTGTACCAAGTGCTGAAGATTTAAATAGAAGTTAGCAAAAATTCACCATGGTCATTAGGGGAATTCATTTGCTTGAAATTCACAGACACAGCAATGGGATAAAAGCATTACACACCAGGCTGTGGATCAAGTTTTATCTTTAAGCATTTCTCTGTGATCTGTAGTTTCTCTACTGTGACATATTCCCCAGTGCTGTTAAGCTCTTCATGGTCAATTTACATGATCCATGAGTCTCTATCCTTGTAAACAATATCCAACAGCTCACCCATGTTTCACAGCATGCTTCCCACACACACAAAAAGGGACTTTCATGGGTTAAGAACAAGGCAGTAGTAGTAAGCAAAACATTTGGTCAGTTATTTAGAGGTGATTACAGTGCAGATTTTAATGAAAACCAAATTCTGTCCAGCCTCAGCCCACCATCAGCAAAGCATGGGTTTCTGGATTTCCCATAGTGGAAAAGAAAGGATATTGAGGGTTTTTGCACCTTTGTTGCTGAGCACAATGAGACGAAGATAAGTAACACCTTAATAGAGAGAAAAGGCAGTGGAAATTCCTTGGGGGAAATGAGTGTGAGAGGTTGTAAAGGGTGTGATGCCTCATTTGCAGCTCTGATTGCAATTGGAAGAAGAAATATGAAGTGAAATCACACAAATTACAATGAAAATTGCAATCCCCCTCTGAACATGCTTTCCCATCCTCCGATTTCTTCTAATTGGAGCCCTTCAAGCCTCCAGGCCTCAAGATTTATAGTGTACCAAGCCCTTTAATTTAAACTGTTCATCATTGTAACATTCTTATTAGTTATTTGGCTTAACATTGGTGATAAAAGCCCTAGAATTAGCCACTGTTCATCAGGATGACTTCTGTTGTATTTGGAAGCAGCTACAATTATTTGGTTAGACTGTTGATGAACTACCAAGCATCCTGGGTAAGAAAATGGTTTGAATGCTCTTTTAATTGTCACTCAAAGAACACTATTATAGAATGAAATGAATAAAGGAGCCCTGAACAATTTTACTTCACAATAATGTCTCTTATGTATTAAAATCAACCCCCACCATAACCTACATTGTATTATCCCTTGCCCTGTCACCCATTTATTTGTACTGGTTCTTTGGAACTAAATGTCCCTGTGAAGTGGTTTTGTGTGATGTAAGCTCCTGGAAGCAGGACGTTTCACTATTATTCTTGTATTTCCCTCATTAAGCATAGTGCCCGGCACATAGTAACTTATCAATAAATACTTGGTTAAATGATTGATTAATGATGATCAAATAAGCAAGTGTTGATTAAGTGCTATTCCCTTCTCCCCACTCACATGACTACCACCCTAGTTCAGGCCTTGATCACTCTTATCTGAATTATGGAAATCGTTTCCTCATTGCTCTCTCTGCCTAGAGTCTTTCCCCCCTTTAATCTATCCTCCCTATGCAAAAATGATTTTCTCAAAGTATAGTTCTGCCCACATCACCACTCCTCTCCACTGGCTCCCCATTGCTTCTAGGATCATATAAATTCCTCTGATTGGCATTGAAATCTCTTCATAATCTGATACTAACCTACCTTTCCAGATTTATCATTAAACATTATTGACATGTTTGTCAGATATCCAGTTCAAAGTATCCAATAGGCAATTCATAATGCAAGACTGGATTACACATTATTTCTAAATTTATTATTACACATTATTCCCTTCCTCATTCTAGGCAGACTAACCAATTTGCTGTCCCCTGCCTATCACATTCCATCTATCACATCTGTTTTTGAACCCATTGTCCATAGGCCCAAATTCCTCCCTCCCCTATTTTAGAATCACTAGCTTCCTTAACTCAGCTTCAGTATCATTCTTCATTATGATTTTTCTTATCCCCCTAGATCCTAGTGTCGCCCTCCCCTGAAATTACAATATAAATATTTTATATTTACTGACATGAGTACATTTTGGGTTTTACCAATATAATGTAAACTCTTTGAAGTCGGGGACTGTTTTGTTTTCATTCTTGGATCTCCAGTTCCTAGCAAAGTGCTTGACACACAATAAATGTTATTAATGACTAGCTTTGTGATGTTGTCTGTGTAAGGGAAGTCCCAAGGAGGTGAGTCCTTCCACCATTGCAGATCAGCCACTGTTCTGCAACTTCAAGTTTTAGACCTTCATGGAACACTGATAGATTCAGTTATTTGACCAAGGTAGAACTTGAACCCAAGGCTTTCTGATTCCAAAGCCAGGGCTCTATCCAATACACGCATCTAAGCATCTCAGTTAAGTTCTGAATAAATGCTTATTGATTAACTGATAAAGTTAACCTCGTGGAATTTCACTCTTTTCGTCTATTAAATGAAAAAAATGTAGAAAAGCTCTATTAACTTAAAGCTCTATATTGATACATTGATGAATTTACAAAGTCTGTGCAATGATATGATAAAATTGTTACTTTATCAAGTTTATTCTTTCTTTCTTCTTGAATATTTTAATGTACTTTACTGGTGTAGACAACGATTTTGAAATGAAGGGTTGAAAAAATATCTATTCAAACAGAAAATATTGTCTTCTCTAATCCAACAAACAAAAATTCTGTGTCAAAAGTTCTTGGTCTTAGTACAAGAAGACTATCTTTCAAAGATGCTCTATAAAAGAATTGTGGGAGCTTTTGACCTTAGCAAAAAGAGTCCCAAAGTGCTCACAACACATCCTTGTCCTCCTTCCTGCCCAGCAAGTTTACAATCCAGAGTCAAACAGAATACAGATGTCTACAGATGAAAAAGAAAACACATTAAATTCTCCCTCCTGAGCCAGAGAGGATTTGAGCCATTCCAAATGGGAAGGTCAATTTCACAGTTGAAGTAGAAGGCAAAGGTAGCATTTTGCATACAATTAAGATGCTCTCAACTGGCACCCAGTGACACCAGAAGGTCAAATATTCTTGACCTTTGTGAGGGTGAAAGTAAGATATTTTTTTTAATATTTGAGCTGTCACCCAGAATGAAGAATTTCTCATTGGGCCCCTAGTTATTCAGAATCATCACCAGCAGCTAAAAAAATCAGAAAATACAATTCCAGATGACTGATGATGAAGAGTGCTATACACCTTCTGTCAGAGAAAGGTGATAAGCTCAGAATAAGACATATGTTTTCAAATAAGGCCACTATGGAAATGTGCTTTGCTAGACCATGCATATGTGTTACAAGGTGGTGATGGTTAATTGTTTTTTTTTTTTTTTCCAGTAGGGGTCAGTTGGAAGGAAAGGGGAGATAGTAAGAGGATTTTTTTTTAATGGAAGGATCAGTGAAGACTTTTTTTTAAATGGGAACATAAGGATATCCAGAAGGAAATAGAGACAAGCAGGACAGCTTTGAAAGGTCATGTTAAATTTATTATACCTAAAGAGAAGGCAAGTTGTACATAATAGAAACTCACAGTTTCATGTACAATCCTATTTTACTCTTCTACTTTGCATAGGAATATATTTATTTTCTTTAGAATTTGATAAGTTCAAAATAAAAATAGATCAAAAGAATTTGGGAATGATACCCCTAAAAGCATCCTAAAACTCCTTTCCTGGCTGCTTCCTGACGGGAAGCCTGCTTCCCTAGCTATAGCTGTAGGACATCACCTGTGATTCTCAAGTTTCCAGCTTCCTCTAGTCTCTTGAGTCTCCATATCTTCAGAAACAGTGGCAAATGTAATAACTCAGATGGCTATAATTATAACTAAAGTCTTTTCATGCCATGTTCATAAAATAACTATGAATCCCATATTAATAAAAAGAAAACATTGGATCCCAGTTCACAAACTAAAACCAAAAATGAATACCAACTATCATTGGTATCCCTAGGTCACAGTATCTGAGTCAGAAGAAAACTCAGTGAGCATTCTTGTACTGAACAGTGTGATGTTTAAAATCTAATTGTAATGTCTAAAAATCTAATGAGTGGTTGCCTTAAATTAGAAACTTATAGCACCCATCTTTGGGCATTAAGTATTTATTAAAGGATATTAGGGGTTAGTAAAGAGAACATATGGAGAAAGAAAGAGCCTAGCTCCCTGCACCTCCTGCTCCTACCTCGACCACCAATGGAAAGAAAGATCCCATTCTCCCTGAGCAGAAGCTCCCTGTAGGCCTGCCCAGGCATGGTCCACACACACACACAGCCCCAAGCTAATTGGCTGATAGCATTGATTGACATGACTTACAGGCATTTCTATGAATAGATGTAAGGGTTCTATGAATAGATGTAACTTCCTGACACTAGTCACATGCTTTCTCCTCAGGGTGGCAAGGCCCTGGTTCTAACAATGTCTTTCTCAGCAGGGGGATGGCACTCTGATTCTCACAACAGGAATCTTCTCCACAATAATCTCACCATTTGCATCTAAACTCTGCTTGCAGGCCTCTGGTGAAAACCTCAAGATAAAGATCTGGTTTTTGCCTTGTTTTGTGTCCCTAAAGCCTAGAACAGTGACTGGTAAAAGTAGCCTTGTTGACTTGAATACCACCACCCCCCCAATTGATGAAAGTAGAATTTTAAGGAAAAGATAAAGGCTGTAAGTTGGAGACTGAAGCATCTGTTTTCCTTAGCCCTAGAGGTCAACTTAGGAAGAATGGATGGCAGTTGTATCGAGGGAGATTTCTGATCAATAAAATAAAGTATAAAGTAAAATTAAAATATACATATACATACATATATGTGTGTGAATCTATCTATCTATCTATATATGAAATATTACCACACCCTTTGTGTAGCCACAAGAAAGTTATTTCATTTCTCTGAGACTCAGTCTCCTCATCTTTAAATGGAGATTCATAAAACTTTCCATACTTTCAGGGCCATTGTGAGAAACAAATGAGATAGTGTTGGCAAAGTATTTTGCAAGCATGAAAGTGTCATAGAAATTTGAGTTATTATGTACTACAAAATTTTCTGGAGAGTAAATTTTGATGTTCTTTCTTAAGATTTTGTTTGTACCACTGGTAGCGTTTTTTGTTTTTTGTTGTTTTTTTTTTTTGCCTTTTTGCCACTAATAATATAAATAATTTTTTCACCATCAAATGTGATTTTCCATTACAGTTAATTAATGTCAAATGGGAAAAAACAAGTAATTTCCATATAGACCACGTAATATAATTGGATATAGCCACTATAACTTTTTTTTGGAAAATTATTATTGTGAGAGAACTGGCCTTCAAATTAAAAAGGAATATCAATCTTCCAAATATCCAAAGCTGTCCTATAAATCCTCATTGCCCTTCATTGTGGTGGCTCCTACTCAAAAAACTGACTGGAATGATCATTCTTTATATTCACAGAACTACAACCTCTCAGAGTTGGAAAGGAACACTCAAACTTACAAGAGAGGACATCTAGAATGGGGAAACCCACTTCCTTCTGAGGAAGGCAATTTCTTTCAGATGGTTCTAATTTTAGGAAGATTTTCATTGTTGTTATCATCGTTGTTGTTCAGTCATTTGTGAGTGGTGTCGGATTCTCCATGATCCATCCCATTTGGGATTTTCTTGGTAAAGATACTGGAGTGGCTTGCCACTTTCTTCTTCAGCTCATTTTACAGATGAGGAAACTGAGGCAAATGGGGTTAAGTGACTTGCCCAGAGTCACACAGCTAGGAAGTGTCTGAGACTGGATTTAAACTTAGGTCTTCCTGACTCCAGGCCCAGTGGCTATCCATTGTGCCACCTAGCTGCCCCAAGCATTTCCATATATGAATATTAAGTGTCTCCTATGTACAAAACAATAGGTTAGGCACTGAGGCTCCAAACATGATTCTCCCTGCCCTCAAAGAGTTTGCTTCCTAGTAGAGGGATCAAATGTGGAGGCAGCATGTCACAGAAGAAAACATTCTGGTTCTGGAGACAGAGCCCCTGGGTTTGAATACTGCCTCTAATGTTTATGACCTGGATGACCGTGAGTAAGTCATTTAATTGCCTTTACCTTCATTTCTTCAACTGTAAAATAAAGGGTGTGGACTGAATAGTCTCTAGGTTCCTTTCAAACTCTAGATGGATTATGACATGTGTAGAGATGAGTATGAACAAAAGATATTTTATAAAGCAAATGCAAGTAAATATAGCAGAGAAGTTGCTAATGACTGGGGGGCATGGGTCAGGAGACAAGCTACTGAAATGAGTATTGAAGGAAGTGAAGGATTCCAGACCTTAAATCAAACCTAAATCTGCCCCTCTGTGACTTCCAACCATCACTCTTTTCTCTGCTCTCTGGAGACAAGCCCATGTCTAATGTCTGCCAAATAGCAACCCTTTAGACAATTAAAGACAGCCCTCATGTCCCCCTTGAAACTTCTTTATGCTCAACCTTCCAGGTCTTTAAACAATCCTTGTTCGGCATCAACTCTGTTCCCCTGGCCATCCTTGTTGCCTTCCCTTGTAGGAGCTCCAACTTGTTGATGCTGTGCCCAAAATGTGGCACCTAGAAGCAAACAACATACAGAAGATGCAGTCTCACCAAGACAAAGCCTTGCATTCAATTTTTTGTGAGGTTCATCAATACCAGACATCCTCTGGACAGCTTCCATTTTACACCATCCTTGCCAAGATGGTGGACGAAAGACATTAAACACACAGAGCTCCTGATACAATCAGCCCCAAAACAGCTATAAAAGAAGCCCTGGAGCAAAAAACCCCACAAAAACATGGACTGAGATTATTTTCCAGCCATAGACAGATTAAAGGGGGACGTGTTGAGCTACTGGCAAAGTCCAACACCAAGATCTTGCCAACAGAGACCCCAGGCATGCCACAGCAGAGGATCTTAACCCACAAGCCTCCAAATCAGCTGTAGCACCAGCATCTTCTGGAACTGAGCTTGTGATTGGGTAAGAGGGCTGAACAATTGGCGGGGGTGGGGGAAGTGCAGGGGTGTCAGCAGGACCTAGGGAGGAATTTGGCTGTCCCTCCCCAGCAGGGAACCAGGAAGAAATCCTGAGTGGTAAGAGGCCCAGGTGGGGGTGGGCACAGGCTCATCGAAGCTAAGAACCACAGCACAGAAAGCTTTGCTGGTTGATTGTTTAGTAAGTAGTCTTGAGGTTATCTTCAGAGCAGAGAACAGGCCAGGCAAGAGAAAAAACTGCCTTCCCTCAAAGAAAAACACCTGGGACCCTCTGAAGCTGGGGACAGTAGTGTAGCCTAGAAGCAGGGCCCCCCAGTGGGGAGTTAAAAGTCAAGTAAAAGAGGGGAAGATGAGCAAGCAAAGATAGTTTAGAACTATGGAAAGTTTCTTCAGCAACAAGGAAGATCAAGGTGCACCCTCAGAAGAAGATAACAACCTCAGGCCCCTACATCTAAAGCTTCCAAGAAAAATATGAACTGGTTTCAGGCCATGGAAGCTCTCAAAAGGGACTTTGAAGAGAAAGTAGGAGAGATAGAAGGAAGATTTAGAGAGACAGAGGAAAGAATGTAAAAGAGAAATGAGAGCAAGGCAGGAAAGTCATGAGAAAAAAGTCAAATGGAAAAGGAGATAAAAAAGTTTTATGATGAAAAAATTGCCTAAGAATTAGGGTTGAACAAATGGAAGCTAGTGACCTTATGAGAAATAAAGACACAGTAAAGCAAATCCAATTATATGAAAAAATAGAGGGCAATGTGAAATACTTCCTTGGAAAAACAGCTGACCTGCAAAAGAAATCCAGGAGAGACCATTTGAAAATCATTGGACTACCTGAAAACCAGGACCAAAATAAGAGCTTAGAAACTATCCTCCAAGAAATTATGAGGGAAAATTGCCCTGATATTCTAGAAGCAGAAGGCAAAATAGAAATTGAAAGAATCCACCAATCACCTCCTGAAAGAGATCCCTAAAGGAAAATCTCCAGGAGTATTATAGCTAAATTCCAGAACTCCCAGGTGAAGGAGAAAATATTGCAAGCAGCTAGAAAAAAGGAATTCAAATATTGTTGAGCTCCCAATAAGGCTAAAACAAGATCTAGCAGCTTCTACATTAAAGGACCGGAGGGCATGGAATATGATATTCCAGAGGGCAAAGGAACTGGGACTACAGCCAAGAATCATGTACCCAGCAAAACTGATTATAATCTTTCAGAGGAAAGAATGGAACTTCAATGAAAAAGAGGACTTTCAGGCATTTGTGATGAAAAGACCCGAACTGAACAGAAAATTTGACTTTCAAATACGAGACCCCGCAGAAGCATAAAAAGTTAAACAGGAAAAAGAAACCATGAGGGACATTAAAAGGTTAAACTGTTTACATTCTTACATGAGAAGATAATACTTCCAACCCATAAGAACTTTCTCAGTAAGGAATACACAGAGGACATAGGTCTGAACTGAATAAGAGGAAATGATATCTGTAAAGCATTCATTTTTTGTTTATCCTTGTTCTTTGTGGGACAAACAGGGTGGGGTGTCTTATGTCTGGGGCCAGATTTAGGCTTGGGACCCCCTGGGTCCAGGGCTGGTGCTTTGTCCACTGTGCCACCTAGCTAACCTATGAGGACATCTTTAAAAAAAGGGGTTGAGGGGTAGGAGGAATAGACTGGGGAAGGGTCAAGGGGAGAGGTGGAATGGGGAGAAGTAGTTTACATGAAGGAAACAAGAAAAAAGCTTATGATAGGGAGGTGAAGAGGGGGAAGGAATAGGGCAGTGAGTGAACCTTACTATCATCGGAATTGGCTCGAAGAAGGAATAACATACATACTCAAGTGGGTATGGTAATATAATTTTGTCCTGTGGAAAAGGGGGTAGGGAAGTAGATAAGGGAGGTGAGAGAAGAGGGGAAGGAGGGAAGGGAAGTTTGGGGGAGGAAGCTGTAAAAAGCAAAACACTTTTGAGGAAGGTGAAGATGTTCTTGCATAACAGCACATGGAGGACCTATACTGAATTGCTTGATTTCATAGGGAGAGTTGAGGGAGGGAGGAAGAAAAATTTAAGAAAACAGAATTAGTTTAAAGACCTTAACCTCATCAGACTGGGCTCAAGGAGGGAATAGCATACACACCCAATTGGGAGGAGTAATCTATTTAACCCTACAGAAAAGTAGGAGGGGAAAAGGATAAGGAGGGAAGGGTGAATGAAGGGAGGGTAGAGCGGGGCAGGGGGCAGTCAGTAGCAAAACACTTTTGAGAAGGAATAGGGCAAAATAAGATAGAAAATAGAGTAAATATCGTTGGAAGGGAATAGGATGGATGGAAATAGTTATTATGATTGACTACAATGGCAAAACGTATGGTACCTACTCTGCTGGGATATTGTGAAGAAAATTCTTTATCAACTTTAAGGTACTATATAAAAGTTATGATGAGCAGGATGCTATCAGAAAAGCCTGGAAAGACCCATATGAACTGAGTCAGAGAAAAATGTACTGTATACAAAATAGCAGCAATAGTGTAAGATGATCTGATGGTAAGCACATGGTTATTTTCAGCAAGGCAATGATCCAATATAACTCTGAAGGACTTATGAAAATTGCAATACACCTGCAGAGAAAGAACTGATGGTATCTGAAAACAGACTGAAACACATTTTTTTCTGGACAACTCCTTAATCTGAAATGTTGTTTTTATCTGTTTTCTCTCACAACCTAGCTAATGTAGAGATGTTTTCCGTGACTATTCATGCATAACTTACATTGAATTGCTTGAGTTCTTGGGGTAGGGGGTGGGAAGGGAGGGAAGAAGAGAAGTTGGAACAAAAAGTTTTAAAAAATTGATGTCAAAATTTGCTTTCACATGTAAGTTGGAAAAAAAAAGATTCTAAACATTTTACACCATCCTTTACTCCCCTGACCATCTCTGAAGCTTCTATCCCGAAGTGTTGCTTTAATTCAAAAAGCATCATTTCCTTCACTCAGCGGGGAGAGTTGACCCTCCAATAGAATCTTTTCCTTCCACTCATTCCCAGAATTCACTAGGTATTGAGGAGTAGCTATTAATTCTCATCAGATCCCAGAAAAAAATATTGTTAGCTCTTAGTCCTTGTTTTCTCACACTGGTGTGTATTGCTTTCATGTAGCTTATAGCAGGGTTCTCTGGAGACCTCATTCCTAGATTTGATTTGTGTCTGAGTGAAAACTGGTGTCCATTTGGCAGCAGGGTTAACAGGTGGGCAGGGAGTCATTTGTGCTCTGTGATGCTCCATGCCCTCAGCTTGCTTACACAATGGCAGGCTGAACCTAACATCAGCTAATGAAGCCGGTTCCTCTTTTTCAGCAGATATAATATCTAGAGGGCTATGATTTATTCAGTGCAGAATAATACCAAGGAATGAATATTTACCAGAGGGTGGAAGTTACAGGAAGGCAGATTTCTGCTCAATATTTTAAGAACAATTTTCATCATGAGAGCCATTCAGCAAAAGAATGATCTGACTTACAAATTAGTAACTAGAAAAGTTGGATGATCATTCTTAGAACAGATGCTGCAGAAAAATATTCCTAAATGAGGTGGAATTTCAGCCTGGATGATCTCTAAGGTCAGAGACTCTAATCATAAGAATACTACAGTTGAAAGGGACCTAGCACACTGCTAGCAAATGGCAGGTACATAATAAATGCCTGTTGACAATTTATTGGTTAATTGCTATAGCTATTACACTGTAATAGCCTGAAATTGCATGATTTTTTTTTGGCTTCCATATAATACTATTTTCTTATTTTAACGCTAAAATCTACAGCTCTGTATCTTATTCTTCATTTGCGCACTCTGGCCTTGTGAAAGCAATGGGGAAGTTTAAATTCTTCTCTTTGTCTATGATCCTAAGAGGTATGGGTGTCAATTCCATTTGCCACCTGGGAAGTCCCCTTAGGGGAGTACAGTGGTGATGAAGTAAATAATTGTAGATAAAATTCACATAGTCAATATGCATTTATTAAGCACCTGACTATTATCAGACCCTGTGCTAGAGGCTTGGGTACAAAAATTAAAAACAGAACAGCCCCTAACCTCAAGGAGCAATTCTCCTAGCAAACAACATATAAAAAGATAAGTCAATACAAAATGAATGCAACATAAATACAAAATACTTTCCAGTATGGGAGAGATCATTATAAGAATATTACCATATTCACCCCCCCAAAAAAAAGATTTCTATGAAAGGGAAAGTATATATAGTCATATAAAAACAATAGCTTTCATACTGTGCATTATAATTTATGAGGCACTTTACATATATTAAAACATTTGATCATCACAACAGCTCTGGGGAAGGGGAAGGGCACTATTATTAGTACCATTTTATAGATAAGGACACTAAAGTTGAGAGAGATTAAATGAGTTGCCAGGATCACACAGCACTTAGTATGTGTCTGAAGTTGGATTTGAACTCAGGTCTTACTGACTCTATGTCCAGTGTCCTATCCATTATGCTACTAAGCTGCTAGATGGACGGATGGTACCGACAGATGGACAGATAGATGGACAGACAGACAGATAGATGATAGATTGATAATTTGATAGCTATTGATATGTATGTATGTACACATATACATATATATAATAAGTGTGTATGGCGAATATGTATATATTCATATTCATTTGTATAGATGGTTGTTGTCCTTTGTTTTTCTTCTTTCTTGTTTTTTTGTTTTGTTTTGTTTTGTTTGTTTGTTTTTTGCAGGGCAATGGGAGTTAAGAGACTTGCCCAGGGTCACACAGCCAGTAAATGTGTTGTCCTTTGTTCTTAAAAAGGACCAAAATGACATCACTATGTTGGAGATAAGGTGCATTGTGTCCGACTGTTGTAGGTGAGACAAACACAAGCTTGGAAAGCTCTACCACAGGTCGGGCACAAACAGTTCATACATGTATATAAATCCACATATACATTGGGCACATGTATATAACACACATAAAAAATAACATTGCTTTTTTGTTTGTTTTTTTGTTTTTGTTTTGTTTTGTTTTTTGTGGGGCAATGGTGGTTAAGTGACTTGCCCAGGGTCACACATCTAGTTAAGTGTCAAGTATCTGAGGCTGGATTTGAACTCAGGTACTCCTGAATCCAGGGCCGGTGCTTTATCCACTGAGCCACTTAGCTGTCCCCAAAATAACATTACTTTTAAGCCATTCTCAGATTTTATGTAAGCCAAGTCTGGGGGAAAAGTGAGGCTTATATTTGAATCAATACCGTATGTTATTTAGTGATTCCAACATATTGTGGTACTCATATTAAGTAATAATTACTCTTTATCTTCATCAACAAATATTTATTCAGTTTCTCCCTATGCATGTGGCACTCATCACATTTAGTTCTGTGGGTAATTTACTCATTGTAGAGAAAACATGGTGTCTGACCTCAGAGAATTTCCCTTTTAAATTAAAGGAAAAACAGGACAGATAAATGTGCATGGCATTAATAAGAGGACAAGGTAAATAACATGTATGTGTGTACATGTGTTCTTTATATTTTGGGTCAGTTTGAGTGCTAGCCTTGGAGCCAGTAGACCTGAATTCAAATTCAACCCCGATGCTTAGTGGTCAAATGACCTTTCTCATGTCCTTGAGCCTTTATGTGTCTCAAGCACATCACAAGGGCTTCTCTGTGGAATCAGAGATGGGTGAAGACAGGGAATTTTTGACTTGCTTGAGGGAATTCCCCCCTCTGAACTTCCCATGTTGACAAAAACATGGATCCTTCAAGTTGTCAAAGTTTATAAAGTGTTTTCTCCACCACAAGATTGTAAAGTGGATGAAGTAAAGTGAGATGAAGGACCTTGCCAAGGGTCACATAGCTGGTGTCAGAATCAAGATTTGAAATCTGGGTCATTTTGAGAGGCAGTATAGAAAGTGGATCCTCCTGGAATAAGAAAGTCTAAGGAGATACAGGGTTCTCTCCTGGGAGCAAATAATACATTATGTATTTGTGGGGGATACCAGAGGATTTTCTGGTTTATCTTGATACTAATTGGCAAGTTTGAGCCCCAGAAGCTGACCACAAAAAGCACAAGCTATGCTGACATCCTATCTTGAAGGAAATAAAATATGCTTAGTAGCTTCTGTGGTAGCTTGAGCTAGATAGGAAGTTGTGGTATAGAGGCTGAAGCTTGGACTTGGGAGTAAGAAGACCCCTGTTTGAATCCTGACTTACTAGCTAGATGAGCTTAGGGAAGACAGTAAAACTCTCAGATCCTCAGTTTGTTCATCTGTAAAATGAGCGTGATAATGATGCTGACCTCACAAAGCTGTTGCTACCTATGTGAACTTGGACAAATCCCTTAATAATCATGGTTCTGTGTTTCTTCATCTGTAAAATGAGAAAGTCTGATGCTGTTTGGGGCATGG
Source organism: Dromiciops gliroides (assembly GCF_019393635.1). Taxonomy (NCBI): domain Eukaryota; kingdom Metazoa; phylum Chordata; class Mammalia; order Microbiotheria; family Microbiotheriidae; genus Dromiciops; species Dromiciops gliroides. The sequence goes on from NC_057866.1 coordinate 47,256,883, forward strand.
ACAGGGCTTAAAAAGGCCACAGGGCAGCCATATCCCACAGGGGATAGAGTGCTGGGGATAGAGTCAGGAAGACATTTTCCTGAGTCCAAATCTGCCCTTAGACACTTACTAGCCATGTGACCAAGGGTGAGTCACTTACCCTGGTATACCTCAGTTTCCTCATCTGTAAAATGAGCTGGAGAAAGAAATAACAAACCACGTCAGTATCTTTGCTAAGAAATCCCCAAATGGGGTCACAGAAAATTAGACACAACTGAAATGACTGAACAAAAACAATCAAATACATGGTAGTTGACTGTCTAGCTCCTTTCCAGTTTCAGAGCTAGAATTCTATGAGCAAATTAGGGAATAGATATTGTGCATTTTATAGGCATTAAGAAACTACATAATTTTTGTCTCATCACCAACATTTACATGCTTACATTAGAGTTGGGGGGAGGGAGGAAGAGGTTCAGGAATCATCTGACTTTGAAGGTACTCCGTAAATCCTAAAATATCTTATACCTCCCTGAGTATATCAAACTGAAGAGTCCCCAGAGAAGTGCTCAGTAGCACAATGGGCTTCAGGTGGTAGAAAATAAGCTCCCCTAGGGTAGTGGTTATTTTTTGGTGGCACATGGTAGGTGCTTTATATTGAAGTCATTTAATTGGATAGCTGAAATTCATATTTGAAGTATTCCTAGTCAAAGTCACAGATTTAATCCTGAAAGGAATATCAGAAGTCATCTCAAGTATTGCCGTACTAAAATAAGATAGGAACTACATTTAAATGTGTTCAGACTGTACTCCAGTCTTGTGGACCCTGTGTTTGACATCTTTACTTCTGAGGATTAGATTCCAAACTCTAGGTGATATGATACTATAAAGGGGGAAAAATGGGACTCGAATTACTAATTGCATGGGGAAAGAGGGAAGAGAGGTCAAAATCAAAGGTGCCTCTACAGTTTTTGAGCCAGGATGGTGCTATTGACAGAGACTGGGAGCATGGGATGGGGAAATGGCTGTTGTGGGGAGGTGTTAAATTAAAATAATCATACTGGTTGGTCCAATGATTGACCTGGCATTCACTTGTGAACCAGAGAAATACTGATTTTGAAAAATGATTTTTTTTTTAAATGAGAGGTCCAAATTGTTTCCTGAAATGGGTCTTCATGAAAATAGCTGAGAGCCAACAACCTCTGTCAAGGCTCCAGATGTATCGGGCTAATACATATGTTAAAAGGCACGCAAGATGTGTCTTACTTTCAACTAATGAGATTTTGAATCCACCCTGATTGGCCCCTGTTTACATAGGGAAATTAAAAAATTGATTGGTTGCTTCCTCCTCGGCGTGCGTCCACCTTGATTGGCCATCCACTGGTGGCTAGGCAACCAGGCAGAGAATCTTTGGAACAAGTAGCAGACTTCATCACAGCAGGGGCCATGAGGCTTGAAGCTCTGGGATCAATTAAAATGCCAGGCTTTTCCAGGCTGGTTTCCAGCGCATCTGTGCATGATTCCACATAAATTTAGGGAATTAAAGATCAGACAAAGGTAAACATTTCCTTGCTTTGCTTAGCATTGATTTAGAACGAGAGGATGAAATATGACAAGGCCATTTGGGCCTGTAGCAAGGTTTACACCTTCAGTTTATTTTTTTACACTGGATTTCTTTATTATTTTAGGTATGTTGTAATTGGAGGCTGCTTAAATCATCTGTGTTCCTCCCTCCTTTTTTTTTTTAAAAGGCGAAACAAAGAGAGTATGTATTCCTAATTTAATGGAAAATCCAGTTAGGATCTAGTTCATTTTTTATCATAAACAATTGAAAGGAGAAATTATTTTATTTATGTTTCTAATGTTCTAGCTTAAACCTGTTTGGTTTATTTCCTTGTGCTCAGGCAAGTTCATCTGAGTCCCTTCGGAAAAGGAGCGACATTTTCTACATGTGAGGCGAGTAGAACAGTGACCTTTGTACTGCTTCTCATTTTCTCTTTCTCGGGGAGACAATAGCTCAGGCTATTCCCACAGCAGAGAGGAAGCAGCATTCTCTATCTGTGTATGAAAGAGATGTGAGGCTCCTTTGAACCCGAGGAGTTGGGGAGTAGGTATGTCTCAGAGGTAGCTGCATAATCAAGCAGCCTCCCAAGTGCAGAGAAAGAGTAGGAAAGACCCAGAGAGACAAAGACAGGGCAGGCCTAGCAAAAGGTGCATAATATTATGTTCAACCCCAAGGAACAAAATCCATTCATACCATACCCAACTTATGCCCATACCTTTATCAGGAAATCAAAGGTTGGGGGTGCAAAAAAAAAGAGCAAAAGTGAAAACCTCACATCTGCCTATGCATTCAAAGGAAATGAAGATTGGGACATCTAGCTGTAACTGTGGGCAAGTCCCATCACTTCTCTGACTATCTCAATCATCTCACCTGTAAAATGGGGAAGTGTCAAGAGTTGGGTTAATGATGTCAAACTCAAATAGAAATGCAGCCACTAAACCCTACACTTGCATATTAACTTAGAAAACCACATATTAACATTTTCTATGCTCTATTATCCTTTTACTTATTTGGTTAAATATTTACCAAAAGCATTTTAACATAGTTGGGACCCTGTGTTTGACACCTCTGAATTAGAGAGGTTCTAAAGGACTTCCAGCTTTCAAATTTGATGATTTTGTGATTTGGATTTGTAGTTAAAATAATAATGACATTTATATAAAGCCCTTTACAGGCAACAGATTGTAATGAATACTCTGGTTTCATCTCCCCCTCAGCGTTCTGTGAGTATCACTCTAACTACCAGCTCAAGCCTTGATTCTGGGGGTTAGCCACCAGTGATTAACATTAATTCTATTTAACCAATCAATATCAATTAGCATTTACATTACATTTTTAAATTTAAAATATTGCATTTATTTTATTTTTGTTATAAAATAAAACAAGCATTTCCAAACCATAGTATAATCATTTACAAAAGGATATTTACTTCGAAGTTACAAGAAGTATAGACATTCCCTCCCAGCCCTTTGGGGAGAAATGCTCTCCTATATCACTTTGATTTCTGGAGAAAGTGGGCTCAGATTGAACACAGATTATCAAGCACTTACTACGTACAAGGAACTGCGTTAAGTGCTAGAGATACAAATACAAGTGAAAGGAAAGAGTACCTACCCTCAAGGAGCTTACATTCTAACAAGAGTTGGGTTTTTGTTTTTGTTTTGCTGGGAAATGAGGGTTAAGTGACTTGCCCAGGGTCACAAAGCTAGTAAGTATCAAGTGTCTGAGGCCAGATTTGGACTCAGGTCCTCCTGAATCCAGGGCAGGTGATTTATCCACTGGGCCACCTAGCTGCCCCCTAGGGAGCTTACATTCTAATAGGGGAGGACAATACATTAAAAGGAACTGAAAAAACGTTTAGCTTGGAAGGAAAGGGGAGTTCATAGAGTCAGAAGCGAGGTAATAAAGATTAGCCAGCCTACTGATTTCAGAAAAACCTGAAAAGACTTATATAAACTGATGTAAGTGAAATGAGCAGAACAAGGAGAACATATACAAAGTAGCAGCAATATTGTGCAATGATCACCTATGAATGACTTAGCTATTCTAAATAATACAATGATCCAAGACAATTCCAAAGAACTCACAATGAAAAATGCTGCCTACATCCAAAGGAAGAACTTATGAAGCCTGCAAACATATCAAAGAAAACCATTTTTCACTTTATTTTTTTCAAGTTTTTTTTTTCTTTTGGTCTGCTTCTCTCACAACAATGACTTATATGGAAATATGTTTTACAAGATTGCACATGTATAATAACCTATATCAAATTGCTTCCTATCTTAAGGTGGGGAAGAAGAGGGAAGGAGAGAGGGAGAAAATCTGGAACTCAAAAAATATTTCACATTATGATTATCCTGGAACTAGCTACAGAGTGTCTATACTTGCTCCAATGTTCACATGGGAAATTCCTCAGCCAAGCACATGGGCAGTCTTTCTGTTCACTTACTAGGCACTCTCAGCTTTAGGCAGACTCAGAGTCAGAGAGAGACCATCCCTTGTTATAAGTAGATAGAAAGCCAGCCTCAGAATCTGGAAGACCTGGGTTCAATACATACTGGATTTGTATTTTTGGACAAGTCAATCAGTCCCCTATTTCCCCCTGCAAGAGCACTCTGAGACTACAAATTATAGAACAGTTATTGCTCTGCATTAGTAGTAGGAGCTTTTTCACCAGGAATTCCCTATCCTGACCACAGCCCCGTACCAAATAAATATAGCACTTTCCATGCATGATCTCATTTGAGACTTGCATCAACCTCATACAGCTGGAGAGAGTGCCCTTTTTATTACCCTCATTATATAGAAGAGGAAATGGGCTCAGATTGGTTAGCTGATTTGCCTGTGGTCATAACAGATTGGTTAAGTGACTTGTCTGTGGTTAAAAATGTAGGTAAATGTCTAAGGTAGGATTCAAATCTAGATCTCATCTGACTCCCAGTCCACCAGAATTTCCACTATACCATGTTTCTTCCACTTTATCGAGAAAAATTTTCACCTGAAATATCCACTTAATATCCACACCTACCAAATCCACCCCTTCTCTTCAATCACTTTAGTCTCCTCTTGCCTAACTTGCCTGACAATAGGCTCCCATTTGGTCTTTATCTCAAGCCTCTCCCTTCTTCATTACTCATCATTCACACAGCTGCCAGTGATATTCTTATATCACAGAATCAACCATGTTGCTCCTCTGCTCAGTAAACTCTAGTAGTTCCCTATTGTCTCTTCTTCTGCATGGCCAGAAAAGCCCTTTGCAATCCAGCTCCAATTCACCTTAACAGCCTTGTTGCACATTACTCCCTTTCATTCACTCCCAGTCCTGCCTTCTTGGCTGTTCTTCACATATAATCTTCTATTCCCCCAACTCTGTGCTTTTTCCATGGCTGGCCCCCATTCCTGGTATGCCCATATGCCCTCTCTCCTGGCCTCTCACTCTTTGAAAGGTCGGGTTCCTACAAAGTCCAGTTCAAATGAAACTTCCTTTTTTGAATCTTTTTCTGAACCCCTAGCTGCTCAACCCCTTTGAATTTATATGGTATGTGCTTAACAGATGAACACAACATGCAACTGTATGGGGTATTCATTGTATCTTCCTATCCCCAGTGTCTACCACATGGTTTTTGTTTTTCATCCTTCATTTTTAAAGAGACGTCGGGATATTGGCATCAGCGTACAGTGTGTTTGGCTGTGGCTGATCAATAGGTGCTTACTAAATGCTCATTGTTTGATCATAACACTTTTGAGGATGACAAATTAAAATTTAGACTCCCTGCTTCCAGAGCTAAGGCCCCACAAGCAAGCTGCAGCCTGAGCTTGGTAGGACAACAATCCTTTGTGATCACCCTCTGGATAATCTCACCCTCTGGGCTAGTCACACAACTCACCAGGTATTTTCTGGTCAAAGACAAATGCTGGATAAAGTGGGAACTTCCTGTAGTGAATCAAACTTGTCATATGCTTGTTGCTCCCTTATTGTTAGGGCTACAACCCACTGAGAAATCCTAGTATAAGAATTAAGATCTCCCCATACTGCCCCAGGCCCCTCCCTACCACTAGGGGTGAGGACTGGGCACCTTGCTTTCAATTCTTTTTCCTCACATAGAAAAGAAACTTTCTCTCTGATTCCTGACTCACCTGTCTCTGGCCTATTCTGTGCGGCTCCAGCCATATGTAGGTTAGAGCCTGGTTCTGGAAAAATCCGGTTGACAAGGGAGAGAAACCAAAATTATCTGGATGGAGGCGGGGAGAGTCTTAATTCTCACATTTGTGTTGTGTGTGTAGACATAGATGCAGTATAAACAGGATTCTAAAATATCTGTTTCCACTAGGGATTAAGGAAATTACAAAAACCTCAGTTTATCATTTCTTGCTATTTCTTCCCCCAGCAAAGATCATAAAGGAGCAGTAGTTTCCCATTTGGATGTGGCATGTGAGACAGTGAAGAGCTGGGCTTTATAGCCAGGTGGTCTCTGCCTCTAGGAACCCTCCGAATAATCTGATACAGACTTTGCCAAGGTACACGATGAATAGATTTAATAATAAAAGTAAGTGTAGGCATAAAACCCAGGCATCTTGTGGAGGTGAATTTTAATTTTCTATCATACTCAGCGCATACAATTAATGCTGCTTATAGACAGTTGGCATATTTATGACTGGTGTTTCTTTCATATATCCATTCTTCCCTTTTTCCTATATATGAGAAGCATTCAGAGACCTAGAAACAGCTGGCTTCATTCCAGTGCTGACCAAGTTACTGGAGAAATTAAAAAAAAAAAAAAAAGAGGAAAGATTTGTCTCTAGCTTCAGAAAGTCATGCTGTCCTGGAGGTGAATTCTGCAGTCTAAATAGTGGTACAGCAAAATAGAAATTCAAGGGGCTTTAGAGGTAAAGGACCTGGCTTCAGATGCTCTCTCTGCCATTCATGACCTCTGTAACCCTGAGTAATCACTATATAAATGTTAGCCATTTTGAAGAGATTTTCTAGATGACAAAACTGAGGCCCAAATAGGTTATATGACTTCACTTGACCAGGGTCACATCAATTGTTGTTATTTAACTCTTACTTTGGGCACTGAAAGGTTAGATAGATGATAGATAGATAGAGAGATAGAGAGAGAGAGAGAGAGAGAGATAGTTATATAGTATGTAGAGAGTATATATACTAGTAAGGGTACTTAGGGGACACAGCAATAGTGGCAGGCCTGGAGACTCATCTTCCTGAGTTCAAATCTAGCCTTACTAGCTGTGTAACCCTGGACAAGTCACTCAACCAGGTTTGCCTCCATTTCCTCATCTGAATAATGATCTGGAGAAGGAAATGGCAAATCACTCCAATATCTTTGCCAAGAAAACCCCGAATGGGGTCACAAAGAGTCAAACATGACCAAAATGACTGAATAACAACGACAAATATGCTAATAATAGATTAAGCCACTTAAGTACAGTCAGCAAACATTTATTAAAATACCAGCTATAAATCAGGCACTGTGCTAAGTGCTGAGAATATAAAGAAAGGCAAAAGATATTCTCTAAAAGCAGGTAATTAGGAAATGAATGTAGTTCTGTCCGGAGAAAAGTCTGGAAGTGATTTTAAATATACTAATCCTCCCTCAATAGCCCCCATGACTGAGCCCTCAGCACATCAGATTGGAGTGGCAGAATTTACCACAGCATAGCTCCAAGGTTTAGCCAAGGACACTACAAAAAAGAGAACAAAGACCTGGGAATCTATCTTCATAGATGTAGAGAGAACAAGGAGGGTTTTTTTTTTACTGATCTGTAGAAAATGTGTTATTGGGGAGAGCAGGGAAGGATGGAAAATCTTCCTGTGCCAAGTAATCCCAGTGTATACACAAAGTAAAATTTAGTCACTATCTTAGACACTTTGTAGAAGAATGGCTGAGAAGCTGGGTGGCACAGCATTTAGAGCACCAGACCTTGAGTCAGGAAGACCTGAATACAGATCAAGGAGGAGGAGGAGGAGCAGGAGACAGATTGGAAAAGTTTATCTCCAATTTACAGGTTGTTATGGATAAAGAAGTGTTCTTTAAAAGAATAAAGTCATAAGAATTCTTAAGTATAGGAGATGGGACTTCTATCACAAGGAAGGAATCAACCAAAAAGAAGTATAAGAGCAACTAGTGCCTTCGAATGCCACCAGTTCTGGCTTTGCAGCCCCAGCCAAAGAAGCTTGTGTTCATCATGGGGTTAGCAGACCAGGGCCAGTTACCAAACAAACGTCTGTTCATCCTCCAAATCTCTCCAAATCACTTCCGTTTCATGTATGGTTGTAGAAGTAGGATCCCCAGCCTCTTCCATGTGGGGGATTGAAGTAACAGCATTATAGATTTGCACAAAAGGACTGAGATCAGTGGCCACTGTTCCATTTCACTATCTTATATTGCAGAATTAGAATTGGAAGAGATCTTGGAGGTCATTCCACTTATTTTGTTTGTTTTTTTACTGAGGCAGTTGGGGTTAAGTGACTTGCCCAGGGTCACACAGCTAGTAAGTGTTAAGTGTCTGAGGCCAGATTTGAACTCAGGTCCTCCTGAATCCAGGGCTGGTGCTTTATCCACTGCACCACCTAGCTGCCCCCTCATCCCACTTATTTTACAGATAAGATCTTAAGAGACCCAGTTAATAAGTGGAAGACCCATTATCTGACTCCAAGTCTTCTGACTCCATACACTGTGCTGTTTGCACCACAGCACACGTGGAGAACAGAAGGATGAGGGTCCTAGAGTCTCCATACTCAGCTTTTACTTGACTACATCTGGGTGAAACACAAAAAAGTCAGTTCTCTGTGTTACATTTTAGAATGGATCAGAACATGTCCAGGAGTGGGCAAACAAAATATTTAGAAGAGAGGAAGCCTTTCCATGTTAAAAAAAAAATCACTTGGAGGAACTAGGAATGTTTAGCTGGGAGAAAAAGAGACCTGGAGTCTCAGGGCTGGGGGTGGGGTGTGGGTCATGATAATTGACTTCAAGTATCTCATGGAGATGAGAAATAAAAGTTATTCTGTTTGATCCCAGAGGACAAAAATCAGTAGTAATGGATGAAAGTTGCAAAGAGTCTGGCAGATGGCCCAGTGTCTAGAGTGTTGGATCTGGAGTTAGGAAAATCTGAGTTCAAATTTGACCCTCAGATACTTACTAGGATGTCACCGAGCAAGATACTTAGCTTTGTTGACATCAGTATCTTCATCTATAAATATAATAGCATACAACGTTGTTGGGAAGATCAAATGATTTAATGTTTATAAAGTTGTTTTCTGAAAGCACTGCTGTAAGGAAAAACTCTCTAACAGAGATATTTGAATTAGAAATATGTTGCCTGGGGAAGTGGTGGGTGTTCTCCTTTCTTCCAAGGGGCTTCAAGAAAAGGTAATTGATCACTTTTCAGGGATATTAGAGAATGAATGACACATCTCCTGTTCACCTCTTAATATCTGTCCTCTTTTGAATGCATAGCTTTGAAAGTAGAGAGCTCCTGTCACTACTTTACTCCCACAACACAAATCGAATCTTTAAGGATAAAAGGATAAAACATTTTATCCTTCTTTTACAAAAAAAGAAAAATGAGCTTTGAAGATCTATTCATTCCTGATGATAAAACATCAATCTGAACTCTTCCTTGGGTTATGTTTCTTTGGCTGATCATCCCAGGAACATGGGTTATTTCTCAAGCACTGCTAATATATTTTAAATATACTGCCTGTCTGTTTGTATATGTATGTGTGTATGTATGTATATATACATATATATGTATATATAGAGAGATTTCTTTTTAAAATTTTTAAAATTTTATTAGTGAGGCAATTGGGGTTAAGTGACTTGCCTAGGGTCACACAGCTAGTAAGTGTTAAGTGTCTGAGGCCGGATTTGAACTCAGGTACTCCTGACTCCAGGGCCAGTGCTCTATCCAATGCGCCACCTAGCTGCCCCTATATATATATATAGAAAGATAGATAGATAGATAGATAGATAGATAGATAGATAGATAGATAGATAGATAGATAGATAGATAGATTTAAATAACATTTTATTTTTTCTAGTTACATGTAAAGATAATTTTTAACATTCATTGAAAGACAGTATATATCTCTTTTGAATGTGGACAATGAACATTGTAGTATCTTCATGGGTTATCAAAAAAAAATGCCTTCCATATAAGGAAATAGCATGGGATAGTTGCTATTGCATGCTAAACTCAATATTTCGAAGGTCTAGATTTAGGCAATGTTTGATAAGTGCAACAAAAGAATAATCTTTAATGATTCAATGTCAGGAAATTTAGCCTGAATAAGAAATGTCTCAGAAGAGAGATGATAGCTGTCCAAGGAATAGCATAGCACCTCTGATACTTAGTAAATATGTTACCATAGGTAAGTCATACAACTGTGGAACTTCAGTTTTCTCATCTGTACAATGGGGATAATGCTGTCTGTAATGCCTGAGTCACAAGGTGCAAATAAGATTATGAAAAAAATACCCTGTAAATTTAAAATGTCATATAGATGTGAGCTGTCATCATTAACAAATGTTTACAGAATGGGATTCTTGGCATTGTTGCCCAGGGGAAAGAGCAATCAGTTTGGAGTCACAAGACTTGGACTTAGAGTCAGGAAGAGCTAACTTATTGTTCTGCCTCAACTGCCTAGAGGTTACATGACCATGGTCAAGGAATATTTCTCTGGGGCAGCTAGGTGGCACAGTGGATAAAGCACTGGCCCTAGAGTCAGTAGGACCCGAGTTCAAATTTGGCCTCTTACTAGCTGTGTGACCTTGGGCAAGTCACTTAACCCTCATTGCCCCGCCAAAAAAAAAAAAAAAAAAAAAAAAGACATCTTTCTCCAGGCCTCCATTTCTTCTGTATCATGAAGTAGCTGGACCTGAATGACCTTTATGATTCCTTCCAGCTCTAAATCTATGGTCTCATGACCAGTCCGCCACTGACTGTCTGACCTTGGACACATACCTTAACCTCTCTGTGTTTAAGTCTCCCATCATCAAAGTGAGGGTGCTTAGCTCAGGTCCAGTTCCAGCCCTAAGTCTCTGATACATACCATGATCCTAACTAACTTTGTGCTGTTACACCATACTGCCGATAATATTTTTAGGCACTATCTGATGACGATACATGACCATGTATGGAATCCCTTCCACTGCTTTGAAATCAAAAGGTAGCTATGTTATTAATGTTAACAACAATAATGCCACTTACATTTTTTCAAAGTCAACTAGGCGGCAGCCCTTCCATTAAAACGTCAGCATCACAATGATAATTACATCATGAGTGGTAAGAATAACTCATATGTTTGTAGCTCTTCAAGGTTTCTAAACTTCCTTAGAGATTATCCTACTTGAGCCTCACACCAGCCCTGTGGGATAGAACTGAGATGTCAAAGACTTTTAAAAAAATCTATAAATACCACTGTGAAATTTCTCCCCAGACTACATATGCTATGTAGTTGTTTGTTTGAATGACATTTCGATTAAAGGGTTGGTTTTTTTTTAAAGAAATCACCAAAATATGAATGCAACTCTGGTGTTTTCCAAAAACCCTACATTCTTCACAATCCCTTTAGAACTGAACCCACAAGCAAACCCAAAAGTCATTTCCAGCTTCATTTTAGTTTCAGGAAGGAAATAGGGAGATTAAGCATTTAATTATAGTTTTCTCTCTATTCTGAGCAACTTAAGATTTTACGATTTGGATACAATTCTGTAACTAAAGTCAAGTCTGAGTCCCCAGCCAAGCCCTGAATCATATGAACTGTCCCTGTCTCCCCCTACCCCAAATGTTGCCAGCCTCAAGCCTGTGGCTGCATCAAACCTTGGCCACCACTATCTCCAAAGATTTGCTTAGCAAACTCAAACCAAAACAGGAAGTAGTGATGCCTTCCCATACTGAATAATGGACCATTTTTTTGTAAAGTAGCTTACCATCATTGGGGGGGGGGGGGGCAGGTCAATGAAGGTTAAGTGACTTGCCCAGGGTCACACAGCTAGTAAGTTTCAAGTTTCTGAGGCTGGATTTGAACTCAGGTCCTCCTGAATCTAGAGCCAGTGCTTTATCCACACACCACCATTTTTAAACCCATCACTTAAAACTCCATGGTTCCAAGTTCAAATTAAATTAACCAAGGACAGCCTCATCTGATACCTGACCATTTGCTATCTTCCCCCCTCCTTGTCTATTTTATGTAAATAAATTTTTAAAACACCTAATCAGATGGATGGTTAAAAAATTAAACAAAACAAAATGCTGACTCTCCAACCCTTTGATATTCTTTAGGTGAGTTTGCTTGTATCAGAGAAAAATGTTGTCATCTTCTCAATGGAGCTTGCAGCTATTGTAAATTAGGTGAAATCACAGAGTGAGTCCAAGTTTATAATTCATACGCATTGCATCAATCTGCTAGTGAAAGTGCAGGAATCAATCCTTAGGTAAAGCTCTTGAACGTCCAATTGATGCTGGTAATAGAGAAAAATCCTCTTAGAATGTAGCCACCCAACTTATAGATGGGGTCAAATTCATCTTCTGATTCAAGGCCAAGTTCATCATGCACAAATCCTTTCTCATCTCTATTGGTGATTAAATATTTAATGCAATTCACTTCAATGAGTATTGGACCTACATGTGTCTTGTATCAATTTTCTATATACTTGTATATGTACAAGTTGCCTTTCCTAGCTAGATTGCAAACTCCTTGAGGGGCTAGCACCATTGGCAGGAGAAGAAGTAGGTTATATTTTGATTGATTGCTTTTCAATGCCTACCCAGCAGGACTTACAGAAACTTAGTCTCCTCAATCCCAGGTCCAGAGTTAAATATACACCTATCTCTTTTTTACTTTAAATCACCATTGGAAAATTGTTGGGGACACTTTTCACTGGGCAAATAAATACATAAAATTCACAGAAGCATTGAGTCCTATGGTTGGGGATGTTTGATTTTGAGGGCCTTATTTTCCCCCAAATCATGTATTGCATATGGGGTACGTAACACAAAGGACCATAGATTTAGACCTAAAAGGGAATTTTGTGGTTAAGAACAGTCAACAAGGGGCAGCTAGGTGGCGCAGTGATAAAGCACTGGCCCTGGATTCAGGAATACCTGAGTTCAAATCCGGCCTCAGACACTTGACACTTACTGGCTGTGTGACCCCTGGGCAAGTCACTTAACCCCCATTGCCCCATAAAAAAACAAAAAAACAAGAAGAAGAGTCAACAAGCATTCATTAAATACTTACTTTGTGCCATACACTGTGCTAAATACTGAATAGTCAAATTAGTGTTAAATACTAGATTAATCCAATCTCAGTCATTTTACAGATTTGTACTTCAGTCCTACAGAGGCTTATGTGGCTTTTTCAAGGACATACTGGTAGCAATTGGCAAAATCAGAATTTAATCTCAAGTCCAATGATTCTAAACCAAGTGTTCTTTCCACTGCAGTATGATGCCTCTTTTTCCCCAGGCAGACAAGGAAAATACAGTGGGAGCCATGATTTTAGGCATGACCAAAGGGGACTGGATGGAGATGCATTTCCAAATAACGTTGGTGGCTGTCTCCACATGAACCAAATAAATACTAACAGGCACTGTCAACCCATACAAAAGCTGGTCTTCTAGGGCTTTAGCTCTTCCCGGCAAATCCTTACTAAAGATACAGGAACAAACTAATCTAGTTTTATCAGTCTTTTCTCTTGCCAGAGATAGAAAATTCAATAGTTGACAATTTGGGTGGGAGGAAAAGTGTTGAAAGCCTCTTTGAGCTCCTTAAAAGAAGACATGGGTTGGGAGACAATTAAAGATGTCTTCTAGCATTTCAAAGGATATTATGCGAAGACTTGTTTGTTTCTTTGTTTTTGTACCTAGAGGGAGCAACTAGGAGGAATGGAGGAAGTTGCAAGAATGCAATTTTAGGCTTGCTGTCACAGAAAACAAAAACAAAAACAAAACAAACAAGCAAGAAACAAAACAAACCCTTCTCTAAGACTTACAGTCCAAGGAGTGTTTGCATTTTTACCTTGGTATATCCAGTACTGGGCACAGCGATTGGTACATAGTAGGTATTTAATAAATATTAAATTGAACTAGAACTTTCTCAAGGTCAGAAAGCAGGTTGGATAGATAGAATATTGGGCCTGGAGTAAGGAAGACCTGAATTCAAATCTGGCCTTAGATACTTATTGGCTATGTGGTTTTGGACAAGTCATTCAACCTCTATTTTCCTCAGTTTTCTCATCTGTAAAATTGGGATAATAGGGGCAGCTGGTGGCGCAGTGATAGAGCACTGTCCCTGGATTCAGGAGGACCTGAGTTCAAATCTGGCCTCAGACACTTAACTAGCTGTGTGACCCTGGGTAAGTCACTTAACCCCAATTGCCTCACTCCCCTCCCCCCAAAAAATTGGGATAATAATAACACCTCAGTCCCAGAGTTAGCATGAGAATTGTAAAAACAATTTTTTATTAAGTATATCTAATTTGAAAAAAATATATATAATTGGACTTGTGAAAAATCATGAGTATATGAAAAATTATAAGTTTAGAAAAATTATAATTGGGCCGTAAGTCTCATCTGGGTCACCATTTACATGTAAAAATATTTTGGCTAATTAGCCTAATTTGGGGGGACTAAACTGACTGGGGTACTTAATCTGGGACTGTTGACTGACTGGCTATCTGACTGCTATTAATTTAATGTGGGCCATTTATTAAGTTCCACCACACTGCTTCACTCCCAAAATTGATAAGCAAAAGATTAAGAAGCCTCTTAACTAAATAATCAAAGCAGAGTTTATTTATGAGATACTATTTAAAATTAAGAATACAGGGAAATAAAATGTACAACCTCACTGCCTTTGAGTGTCTCCACCTGCTGGCCTAGAACTTTTTTAATACAATAAGGGCTGTTGCCACCTCTTGCCTTAGGGTATGTTCCACTTTCACTGCTCAGCTGTGCTGACCACTTCTTTGCTCTCTGCTTCCTCTTGTTCTGTCTGTCTGTCTGTCTGTCTGTCTGTCTGTCTGCTCCATCAGTCTGCCCTCTACCGCCTTTGCTGCCCTTCTTCTCCATTCTAATCTTGTCAGTCCGCCTCTTCTAGTCCTTCAGTCTCCCTGAGTCTAATTCCCAGGTCTATATATATTTTCCTTTTCTCCACTCAAATCTCGGGGCTTTTTTTTTTTTTGCGCCCCCACAGACCCCAAGCTAATCCACCAGCCACAGCTGCGGCTGGAGCTGGGGGGGGATGCTTGAGCATCACGTGCCTCTGCACAGGCTACTCCAGAGCCCAGCCTGGACAATCCCAGGATCTCTGGGATAGATCCACTCAGGTCGGAGGGAGCTGGGGGCTTTTTACCCCAGCTGTCTCATACAGCCCACGGGGCTTTTTACCCCAGCTGTCTCATACAGCCCACGGGGCTTTTTGGCTCAGCTGAAGTGGAGGGAGAGGGGCACCAGCACCTCCCACACAGAAGAGACCCTGAGGGCCTAAGGCTTTCTAATCTCAACCCAAAGGTAGGGTCCCCAAATCAAAATAAATTTCCATAGAATTGAATGAGAAAATAATTATAAACTGTTTAGCACAGTGCATGGCAATGACTACTATTATTAGACCTACTTGTTCAGGTACAGTTGGATTTGATCATTGCTAAGATCCCTTTCAACACTGACATGATGTTTCTGGAAATGTCTTAAGGGACCCAACACATTGCCCAGTGGTTGGTTCTGAGGAGGTAAGGGACAGCCATCTTCCCAGGCAGGATACCACAGAGGTCTGGGCACAAGGAGCCCCTTAGGATGGAGATCCATGACCAATTGACATAGTGCCTGAAACCCTGAGATGTCAGCTACTTGTCCAGGTAAAGAACCCAACGATGCCCTTGTGAGGGGGGATGCTTTTCCACAGGGCAGTTCACTTCATCTTTGTCTGGGGCCCCTAGGTCATTTCTTGAAATAGGACAAAAATTCCTGCAAGCAACTTTGGTCTAATTGTTGCTATAGGACCAGAGTCCAGGGTATGCTCACTGGGATTTTAGAGGCAGATGAAAGACATTCCCAGACTGTATTCCTGTATTGTTGCTATGCTCCTCATCATCCTCCCACTGAATCCTGGGTTCTACGTCCAGGCATGCTACGCTCTGATAGGTGAGATAGGTAACCTCTCACCTTATCTCGCCCAGAAGGAGGCCTTAATGGGACTTCTCAACAATTTCTAAACATACCTATCTCACCCCACCCCTCATCCCTGGCTCCATTTTTAGTTCTAGTTCCCCTTTATGTGTTTTCTTCATTAGACTGTAAACTCCCTGAGGACAGGTTGTGTCTTTTTTTTGAAAGTCATATGTTAAATCTAATGTCAAAGTGTTTGAATTCAAGTACAGAAATTAAACAACACATGATTTCAACATTAAAAAAACACAAAACTTATTCCAACTATTATACACTGAATATCACAAACTCAAATAAAATAACGAGTAATTCAATAAATTAGCAGCAAAAATTATGATAATTTCTATAACAAATATGTATTAACTAAAATTTTATAATGATTTTCAAGGACCACAATAGTAAATTGTTTTTTATTTACTGCTAAATCAAATTTAATTCTTAATCTATTTTCCTCATCATTCTCTGGCCACATAATGGTTAGATGCATCTGGTTAAATAACTGTTTTAATCTCCAACGCTGTAAGTGATCCTTGGTAACTAAATCTAACATAACTAATGTCTGCATGTGTTACAATATTAAAGATATGGTGGTCAATAGAGGAATTATTTGATAAACATTTAATATAAACCACTGGGTTCTACTGCCTACTCTTAGATCAGGAATCGGCAATACTTAAAATCCAAGTTTAAAAAGAATAGTAGCCCACTGAACCCTAATTCAAGGGAAACCATTAAAGAGGACAGGTTGTGTCTTGCTTGCTTGTATTTGTATTTCAAGTGCTTAGCACAATGCCCAGCAAATAGAAGACACTTAATAAATACTTTTATCACTGATTCATTCATGGCCCCTGAGGAATAAGGTAATTAAACTTTCTGAAAGGGAAGCTAGGTGACACAGTGGATAGAATGTTGGACATGGAGTCAGGAAGCCTCATCTTTGTGTGTTCGAATCCAGCCTCAGACATTTACTAGCTGTGTGACCCAGGGCAAGTCACTTAACACCACTTGCTTCAGTCTCCTCATCTTTAAAATGAGCTGGAGAAGAAAATGGCAAACTACTCCAGTATCTTTGCCAAGAAAACCCTAAATGGAGTCGTAAAGAGTCAAACACAACTAAAAATGATGCAATAACTTTCTAAGAAAAAGGGCATGGGGCATGTTGTCATCAAAGGCAATACCCTGGGGGGGGGCAGGTAGATGGCACAGTGGATAAAGCACTGGCCCTGGAGTCAGGAAGACCTGAGTTCAAATCTAGCCTCAGACACTTGACACTTACTAGCTGTGTGACCCTGGGAAAGTCACTTAACCCTCATTGCCCCGCAAAACAACAACAACAACAAAAGAGAGAGAGAGAATACCCTGGAATCTAGGCTGGACCAAGCTATTGTTCCCTAGGATGGCAGTTCCAAAGAGGCAAGTCAGGAGGCAAGAAGTGAATTCATAGAACAGTTGATGATTTGGCAGTTTATCCCCCCTAGCTACTCTTTTATGGAGATGTATGCCCTCCTCATTCAGATCCATCAGCAGGACTCTGGGCTACAATGTAAGCTCTGAGCCTTTAGAGGCTCAGTTGAGAGATAGATTTAGTCAGAAGGGACCTAATCTGATCCATCATTTTACACATGACATAATGGAAGCCCAGAGAAGGTCGGGTAACTTGCTCCATTGTACAAGTAATGAAAGGCAGCAAAACTAGGATTTGAAACCAGGTCCTCTGACTCCAGATCCAGCACCCCCCCATACCATGTCACCTCAGCTTCCACAGAGGTCATAAAAGAGTAATAACATTTATATCATCATCCTCACAGAATCATTGTGTGAAAAGCATTCTGCAAACCATAAAGAAGTATAAAAAGGTAGGTGCCTTGGAACATAAGCCCTGGATTCAGATCCTCCCTCTACTGTTCCTTTCGTCACCACAGGCAAATCACCTCACTTGAGCCTCAACTCTATTGTTTCTAACAGGAGGGAAATGGACTAGACAAATTCTGAGGTCCCTTCCGGCTCTAAACCTTAAATTTTCCCTATAGCCTTGAGTTTCCTTCCAGTACCATCAAGTCCCACCATGCAAGATTACACAACAGTACAATGCATTTTTTCCAACCATTTTCAGTTATAAGCTATAATTGTTAACACCAATAGGGATCAAATGGTTAAAACTAAGAGACTCCTAAGAAATTCGCCATAGTTCATTAGCTCAAGCTTTTTTCTTTAGTTTCCCCCCCAAAATAAGGTATTGGCTCCAACTGCCACAGAATATCTTTCTCCAGCCTCAGTCCCTGTAAAAATAAAAATAAAAAAATCTCTAATAGCAGCCAACTCATTACCCCCACAAGATTACTACAACACATGTGGCTGAAAATACAACACAGATATTCTCAACTTGGCATGCCAGAGTGAGCTAGAGCAATACTCTCCAAGAAGTGATTTAATTTCTTTGGTTTCATATATTAAGTCACATTTTTTGGCAGGCAACCTAAGAAAGGGAACTTTGTGAGCAAATTGGCCAGTGGAATACAAAGTCAACATTTCAACAGGCTCTTCTGTAGACTGCCTACCTATTTGATGCAATAGGTAGACCTTAGATAATTGTCAAGGCAGACACTTCTTCATGAGTTATCCTTTGGGTGACTAGCTTGTGGCTTCTCTCTACTGTCTAGTTCCCTTAGTTTTCCTCTGGTACTGCTGAGAAGTCTCTCGAAGGCATTCACATTCATGTCTGGACTTTAGCCTGCATTTCTCAAAGAAGATTATCCATTTGGATGAGGGGCAAAGACCTGAAGCCAATACCAATATTCCTTTGAAAGAAATCTGATCGTAGCACAATGAGGATGACCAATGCTATTGTTTTCATTGAAAGGTGTAGGGGGAAAGATTTGGTTCAGGAGAAGATGGGGCTCAGAAGAAGGAAGCATGGTGGAGTACTATTGAATAGAATTCTGGACTTGGGGTCAAAAGTGCTGTTTTGGGACCTCAGCATCCTCATCTGTAAAATGGGAGGTAGGATTAGATCCTAGCTTCTTAAACGATTTGCCACAACCCCATGTTGGATTGCATAACTGAATACAGGGAGTCACTGGTTCTGAACACACAAGATGCATTCTTTGCACTGTGCAGGCCATCATGGGGTCCCATAAAAAATTCTTACATGAAAAAAGGTCGAGAGGGGAAAAAGTTTAATCAGCCCAGGTTTAGATGATCTCCAGGGTTCCTTTGATTTAGAATCTATGATCCTATAACCTTTCTGAGCCTCAGTTACCTCATCTGCAAAACAGAAACAATAATGACATCTATCTTACCAGTTTGTTGTAGGACCCAAATGGGATGATGTATTTAAGGTGTTTTGCAAAACCTAAAGTGGTGCAAATATGAGTTGTTGTTGTTGTTGTTGTTATTATTATTATAATTATTATTATTATTATTAAATTTCATTCTTATCTTTTCTGATGGAGTTTGGATAGAAATGGTCCTGGGACAAGAGGCTATCCTATTATTATTATCTTTTATTTAATGTTCTCTAAAGGAAGGTAAAATAATGGGGTTTTTCTGTAGTTAAATAAAAGTATTAGGATACAAACTCAGCTTCTTGAGGATCAGTCAAAGTATTTGCATTACATCTTCAGAAAGAGATAGGATGATGAGGATGAAATGTCCCTCAACTGTCTCCATATTATCTCTTTTGCTGGGTCTTCAGGTAGCACAGTGGATAGAGTACCAAGCCTGGAGTCAGGAATACCCGAGTTCAAAGCTGGCCTCAGACACTTACTAGCTGGGTGACCCTGGGCTTAATCCCATTTTCCTCAGTTTCCTCACCTGTAAAATGAGCTGGAGAAGGAAATGGCCAATCAAGCCAATATATTTTCCAAGAAAGCCCCAAATGGAGTCACAAAGAGTCAGAAGTGACTGAACAATAACAACATTTTGAAAGCTTTTTCATTCCATGTGGGTAGAGATTATGAGTAGTTGATATGGTGGCATAGATTTTAAATGTTTTTCTGAAGTTTTCATAGGTCAATAATAAGGCAGGAGGATTGTGGGAAGTAGTTCCATCTGTGATAATGAAGAGGGTCCAGCAAAGTTAACTTGATCAGTTCTCACATTTTAGGATCCCCATTTGTAGTATGGAGATTTGTTAGCTATTAACTTATAAAAAATAGTGAGCTTCTTAGTCTCCAAGTTGTGATTGGCTAGGAGATAATGGGTAGATGTTAAATCTTTGCAGCCTAAAATGATATGCTGAGTAATTTATCTGTTTCTTTGCATAATACATAGATCAATAAATTGAAATTACCTGTCTATAATTTCTGATGGTTATGAACTGGACCTAATTGTCATCACAAACTTCTCCATCTAAGTATAAACAAACAAACAGATAGATGATAGATAGATAGATAGATAGATAGATAGATAGATAGATAGATAGATAGATAGATAGATAGAGTGATATAGATTGGTAGATAGATAGATAGCCAGCTAAATAAATGAATAAACGAGCAGAGGGGGCAGCTAGGTGGTGCAGTGGATAAAGCACTGGCCCTGGATTCAGGACGACCTGAGTTCAAATCCAGCCTCAGATACTTGACACTTACTAGCTGTGTGACCCTGGGCAAGTCACTTAACCCCCCATTGCCTGCCCCCCCCAGAAAAATAAAAAAATAAACGAGCAGAAAAAATAGCTAAATATAGGTACACACATGGATATTTATACACACACACACTTGGTGTACCACATTTCAGCTGAATCTGTGCCTTTTAAAATTTTTCAGATTTGAATGGATGTCTTTGCATCTTTAAAGGATGTGAGGCTTTGATTATCTTATTTGCATATGAAAAGCCAGTTTAATATACAAGAGACTTGGAATTTATCCTCTACTCACTCATTTGCATGAATTGTTGTTGTTTGTCCTTCATTTTCAAAGAAAATCATGAAATCCACATAACAGTGATGTCATGACTTGCACTGAATTGGATTTAAGTGAGGGAGGGCTGGGCAAGGTCACCAAACTCACTCTCCCCTCAGGAGTCATCTGGATCCAGTGGCAAGATATACATCAGGACAACTGGAAATGGCCCTGGATGTTTAAGGCAATTGGGGGTAAATGAATTTCCCAGGGTCACATAGCTAGTAAGTATCTAAGGTCAGATTTGAACTCAGGCTCTCTTGTCTCCAGGGTCAGTGCTCTATCAGTTGCACCGCCTAGCTGACCAAATTTTCATGAATTATCTGGGAGATAGTTTTGTTTTGTTTTTCAAACTGAGTAACCCAAACACAGAGCTGTTTTGTAAATTTTGAGCCAATGGCTATAGCCTAGTTTACAGATGTGCAGCTCTGGGTAATGTACCATTTCATCAAGGAAACACTCCGTGTTCTTCAAAGAAACAAAGGGTGGGATGTGTTAAGATAATGGAATTTGGTAGACGCCCAGGGGTCTGACCTGATTGACTGCTACATCAACAGGAGACCGCTCTCAGTCAATCAACTTGAAGAACCTCCCATTTCTGGGAGGAAGACAGGAAGTAGAAAGCGGATGCTCGTGGAGGGGATCTGCCTCTTCGTTTGAGACATCGGCATGGTGGCAGAATTTTACATGGGCTGTTAGGAAAGGAAAGGTGTCTGTCTCTCTGGCTATACCAAATAGATCCAAGCTTTAATAAATCCTTAAAAACCTAAACTCTTGTTGAATATATCATGATTTTAGCCAGTTTCCCCCAAACTGGGGGAATAGATTAGAACCCACATTTAGATTTTTAAACAACACAGCACTAGATAGTCACCTTAAGTTAGGATACAGTGTCTCAATGTAGTGACTGAACCTATACTAAGAGGAATTGCTCACAGGAAAAGTTAAATCTCAAAGGGAATTAACTTGTCAGGATGATGCTGGTCTCCCACCTCCTGCCTTGGATATGTCTGATCTCAGAGCTATGACCACTAGGGATTATAATTCATGAGGTTTCTGTCAATCCCGGAGGGTGAAGATCTCTGTTCTTCCTAAAAAAGAATAGCAGTATCCCACCTGAACTTGGATTTGATGGAGACTACAGCTGCCAAATGGTTTCCATTGGAATGGATCCAATGTAGTGGTCAAGCTAGAAGAGGAGGCCAGCTCCTGATGAGAAAGAAATAAATTTAACACTGAGGTGTTTTGACAGAATGGTGTCTCTAGGTAGGGACTTATGAGGGATCTGGAGAAGGAGGAGAGGAATGGAAAAGAGGGGAAACCCCTTTTTTATTGCCGATGACAATAGAAGTGAGAAATAACAGAAACAACTCTGTAGATTACTCCACCCTATTTCTGCCACACAAACAAATCCACATCACTCATTTGTTCAATATTCCTTTGTCTACATTGTTGATTGAGATCCTGTGGATTTTATCCATAGAAGGCCTTTTGACTCTACTCTCCTATCTTAGCTGTTTAATATACCTGTCCTGAGGTAATCCACTTTTGGCTACATTCAACAGACTTAATGGCATGTACCTAGTGGCCAGTGAAGTGATATTTGCTTGTTTTTAGAGTAAGCCCAGGTCTCAATTAGTGTGGATAATGAATCCATGTGCCGGTTGCATTATTCAAATTCACCTTCACCCATCAGAACCAATCAGTTTCCTGGGCTGGAACCAATTACCATATTTTACATACAATTATAACTTCAAATAGTGCAATTTTGAATAAGGCAACCGCTTCATGGCATTCAGTATTCATATTAATAAGGGCGTGGCTATTTCTATCAGTTTTTAACTGTTAATGATGGGCTCAGAGAGCATCTATAAATCCTCTTCCTCTTTATCATTATTATTATATACCAGTGCATTTGGAGATTCTGACTCACTGCCTTCCTGAGCAGTTTTGAGAGAATTTTTACTTCTGTCCCAGATGGGAGAAGAAAGAAATGAGGTATCATTTGACATAGGCTCCTGGCCTCAGGGACATCTGCTTGGTAATTCAGGGGCCTATTCCAGCTCTAGAGTATTTAATTAACCCAGGGCCCTGAAACTGTAGAAGCCTTTAAATTGTGCAGTCCTTAGTTTATTCAGCTGAATTTCCCCATCTCTGTTTCTCACAATTGAACATGAGACTTTGATCAATAACAGTGTATGTAAAGCTTGAATTCTTCAAAAATTTACCCAAAATGTCAAGGGAAAGGTTTCCCTTTTGGTGCCAAAGTGATGAAATCTTGTATCATCTTGTCTTCTCCCCTGAAGCACTGCCACTGCCTTGTGCCAAGAACACTTGGGATTGTGCTAGGAATATCAAAGACATGGAGCTGCTAAGGAAGACAAAACATGCAAATGACAACAATTATATCAGCTACAAGTGAATATGCATATCTGCTAAGTAAGACTATATACAACACATATTTAATGAGACAATATGGAGGGAGCAATGATAGAAGCAGATACTGTTATGAGAGTATTATGGGCCCTGGTTACCCCAGAAGTTGCCTGGGGAGGTCAAGGAACTTTTTCCTTGAAACCCCAGGAGTTTTCCCTTGAGATGAAGGCAGCTTCTCCTTGAGCTCAACCAAAGGACAGAGACACCCAAAGAGATAAGCAGCACGGGATTGAACTGAGAAAGCTCAAGGACCACCACCCTGCATTCTAGTCCTCCTCACCGCCTCAAATTAGGTAATCCTGTTAGGTGTGGCTGCACCAGAAGGGGACACAGAAACCACCCACCAGCCGACTGCTTGGACCCACCAGGATAGAATTAATGCGCATCACCAGGTTGCCCACGACCCATCATCAAACTACCCCAACCCACCATCAGACTACTTCTAACCCATTACCCAAAAGGACATTTTAACCATGCCATCTTAGCCCTATAAAAGGGTGATCCCCAGGCTAGTCAAAGAGGAAAGTGTTTTTAAACCTTCCTCCCGGCCAGTTTCTCTTGTACCCCAAAAAAACCTGTTCTTTTATTCCTAAATAGGACTTGCCTGAGTGTAATTCTTTACAGAGGAATCCTAAGGACCCACGTGCTTTCCCCCCATATAAATACTATAAATTGGGGGAAATCCTACTATTTGATTGGAGTTTTCAGGTATGTCTTAAACGATGGGGAAGATATTGGTTAGTGGGGAGAAGAGAAGTAGGGGAGTAGGCATGGGTGAAAGTATGTGCATGGAACTTAGCAAACACTTCATTATAGCTAACAGGATCCTAGATCTGACTTGAATGAGACCTTAGAGGCCATCAGACCCAATCTCCACATTTTACAGATGAAGAAACTGAGGCATAGAATGTTTAAACTGCTTTCCCAGAGTCACCCAGCTAGTAAGCATCTAAAGCTGGATTAGAACTCAAATCTGTCTTGACTCCAAGTTCAGTACCCAATCCATTATAATACAGTGCCTCAGAATTATCTGTAGCCTTAACCAAGACCAAGAGATACAATTGGCAGGATGATGAGAAATGAGAGCAAGCCATCTTTATCAGAATTCTACCATGAAGTGATTGATCATTCACATGTCAGGATGTTATAGGAGAGATCCTTGCCCAGGTATTGATTAGTTAAACAATATAAGCTCTGATGTTACTTCCAAACTAGAGATCCTTTGATACTGTTATATCATATATCAATAAATTGGAGGAAAGTAGGTGGCACAGTGGATAGAGTGCCCACACAGGAGTCAGGAAGACTAATTTTCTTGAATTCAAATTCAGAACCTCAGAAACTTACTAGTTGTGTGACCCTGGGCAAGTCACTTAACCTTCTTTGCTTCAGTTTCCTCATCTGTAAAGTGAGCTGGACCAAGAAATGGCAAACCACTCCAGTATCTAGATTTGCCAAGACAACCCCAAATGGTGTTACAAAAAGTCAGCCATGACTGAAAAATGACTGAACAATAATATTAATAAATTAGGTTTGACCGCCTTTCAGGGATAGCATAAAGAAGATTCTTGCCTTGAATTGGGCCGGAACAATATCCTCTGAGGTACTTTCCAATTCTAGAATTCTAAGATTTTCTAATGAAGTGTTTTGGCTAAATATGATACAAATCATTCACTGGCTTTTGAATTTTGAGGGGTCAGATTAAAGGAACTCAAGTCTTTTTTTCCCTTTTTTTCTCCTGAGTCTCATCTTGATGGATACGTTCTAGGAACTATTGAGTCCAGTGTCTAGGAGTATACAGAGATAACATTGTCTCCTTGAGAGAAATGGGGGACTGGATATTGATCATATGCTCTGGACTTCTGATTTAGTCAATCTGTAAGGGACACTTCTTTCAAGACAAGCTAATGGACTTTCTCAAGCCATATTTAGTCAGAGTAATCAACACATTGGCTTAGAGCTGGTAGAGAGCTTAGACGTCATCCGGTTCAACCAACCCATTTTCGGTATGGGGAAACTGAGACAAAGGGAGGATCATACATTGAGGCTCATGGTCAAGGTAGAGCCAGGTATAGAAGCTGCTGCTAAGAGAATGGAAAAATTCTTCCTTCATATTTTCTTTCCTGCATTAGAAGTTGTCAGGGATTATTGGGCAGAATGATTTTGGAGTGTATTAGCATCTCAGATGCTCTGACATTATAGTATATTAATTATAAGTATTCTTTAAATTTTAATGGGTGATACAAGGGTCTTAAGTAATGTTGTACCAGTGAAGTGATGTGACAAATGCAGAATCTGGATAATTTAAAGCAGAAAAAGAGGGTGGTAAGAACGTCACACCTCAAGGCCAATCCTTTCACTTTACAGGTATGGAAATGAGGCCCGGAGAGATTAAATCACTTGCCCAGGTAGCAAGCATCAGAGATGGGAAATGAACCTAGATCCCTTGATGCCAGAGCCAATGCTTCCATGATTCCTTCTATCATCTGTGGACATCTCCAAAGGCTCTGGTCTTGGCCCTCAGCACTTTATACTCTGTGCTCTTCTTTACTCACTCATATTGCCTCTCCTCTTCTCTAAATTTCTATTCATGGTACCATCTTTGCCCCAGGCATCCAACTTTTGATTCTTTCCTCACCTTCACCCATCAGAACCAATCAGTTTCAAGTCCTGTGGATTTTACCTAAACAATTTATATTTAAAATATTCCACCCTCTCCATTTCTATTGTCACAACCCTAATCTAGACCATCATCACCTCTAAGACTAATTACTACAATAGCTTCTGAATGGCTCTCCTTCCAATCTAGCCCCACTCCAATCTAGGCTATATATCACACCACCAAAATTAAGCTTTTAAATGTGCAGCCCTTTTCTCATAATCTCAAATTTGGAAGGCACCTCATGTAGTCCAAAATACGTGTGAGGAAGAATACCTTCCACAACAACC
The DNA here is from genome assembly GCF_019393635.1 of Dromiciops gliroides. Classification (NCBI taxonomy): domain Eukaryota; kingdom Metazoa; phylum Chordata; class Mammalia; order Microbiotheria; family Microbiotheriidae; genus Dromiciops; species Dromiciops gliroides. The sequence goes on from NC_057866.1 coordinate 47,282,898, forward strand.
CTTGCAAGTAGTCTTTTAGTGTTCGCTTTCAACAGTAGAAACTCATTGCCTCCCAAGGCAGCCCACTCTATTTTTGGACAGCTCTAATTATACACAGGTTGGTTGGTCTGTTGTTGCTTTCAATCAAGTCACAATCTGCACCAGAACAACTTCCATTCATTTCCATGAGTTCTTCCCAGCAGGGTCAATTTAAACAAGTCTATTCCCTTTTTCAGATTTTAGCCCCTTACCAATACATCAAGTATCTGTGATTTTGTTAGTATAATACCAGCAAAGGCTACAACTCATCCATAATTTAAAAGGTAAGTCTCAAGGAATCGCCTAAGTGTCAGAGAGGTTAAGTGATTTGCCTATGATCATACATCTAGCTAGTGTCAAAGCAGTCTTTGCACTTGTCCTCACTCTAGGTCCAGTACACCACCCATAATACCACATTATTGCTGTGATAACCCATCAAATACTTTAAATCAGCTATCAGGCCCTTCTCTTCTTCCTAGAAAGTCTTTTCTTCTTTTAAGAAGTTAAAATAGTCTTCTTATTCTTTCATTCAATTCCTTTTCTGATTCTTCTTTGTAATACAGAGGTGAGCATGGGTTCCAATAATTGCAGTGGAAGGCATCAACAGATCTTTCAAAGCTGGAAGGACTTCAGTTATGGGCTTTCCTTCCATGCTTCGAGAGCCAAGGGTAACTATCATGCCAAGTTGGAGCACTAGAGTAAGAGGACCTTGGTCCAGCAGCAGCAGCAGCATGACTGAATTCCATAGATTTCAAAAACATAGTAGAGGATTAGGAGGGCTTGGTTTTGAATTCCACCTCTGATACTTATGAGCTTCAGGTCCTTAGACAAGTCAAAGATCATAGAATTTCAGAGTAGAAAGGTACCTTAGACACCATCCAGCTCTTCAACAAAAATCTCCTTTACAACATATTTGACAAGTGATGATCCAAAATGTAAGGAATTAATTGTGATTTGGAGTTTTTATAACCCCATCTTTGCTTCATTATGGTCAGACTGAAAAGATGCAAGCTCTAAAACCCTAAGAGATGTGTGTGTACTTTAAGAGATTATAGAACAAACAACACAATGAACACTTATTGAATCAAAGTATCAAACTAATAAAATACCTAAGTCCCACTTAGGAATTTCCCCACGCCCACATAGGCATATGTTAAACCAATTAGAGACACAGCATGACTAAGAACCACCCTGCCTGTGAGAGAGGCAGGAGGAGAGTATGCTCAGAGAGGAACAGGAAAGGAAGGTTGAGAGAGAGAGAAGTTGGTGTGTGTTTGATCTTCTGACCTAACCAGGAGACACTGCAAAACTGATTCTCAGGCAGCTAGGTGGTGCAGTGGATAGAGCACCGGCCCTGGAGTCAGGAGGACCTGACAAATCCAGCCTCAGACATTTGACACTTACTAGCAGTGTGACCCTGGGCAAGTCACTTAACCCCAATTACCTCACCAAAAAAACAAAAACAAAAAACAAAACAAAAAAACCTGATTCTCATTAGAACTAAAGATTCCAGGTGGTGGTGAGTCTGTGTTCCTTCCAATGAGGCTGGGTCATTAAGCCAGCTGAGATGAAACCATGTTTGGGGTCTGAGTCAGTTTTTTTTTTTTTGAGATAAGCTATTCTAACTATCTCTATCCCCTTTCTCATTGTCCCTAGCTTTATTAACTCCACTTGTGTTGTAAATTCCATTACCATTAATAAAAACCTGATTAGTTCTTTTTAAAAGAGGCTGTTAATCTCCTTTCTTATTAGTCTGGGAGACATAACTGGAAAAGAGGCAGTTTGGAGAAGGGGAAACTCTGAACCTAGAGGTCCCCCATTATTTTCTGAACCCTAATATTACAGCGAGCCGCCCAATTAAATCCCCATACTAAATTTGGCCCTTACAAAACTTTGCCTAAAACTGTGAGTGATGGGGAATTAATAGGTTCCCAGAGCAACTTGTTTTCACTTTTTGGTTAATTCTATTTGCTAGAAAGGTCCTACCTTACATTAAGAATTTTCTGTGAAACCTCCACCTACTACTCCCAGGTCCTACCATCTCTGGGGCCAAGCAGAATGAATCCATTCTCACTTCATTAAGCCTCAGTTACCCTCAGTTTCCCCATCTGCAAAATGAGCATCAGAAATACATCTAGTATCTACCTTACATTTCAGTTTTTTCATGTGTAAAATGGGTACAATAAATACCTATAATACCTATCTCACAGAATTATTAAGATCATCTAAGAAAATGTATGTAAATTGCTTGGTAACTTTAAAAAGCTATAGAAATGTCAGTTATTAGAACTTGAGGTGATTTTGCTGACACTTATGAAGAGACATGTACATGACAGGAGGATTTTGAGGTTTTTGAAAAACTGATCCTAGAGATTGGGGTTCTGTTTTGGTGCTAGAGACTCAGTGCAAATTTCTCTGTGGTTGCCAAGGGCATTAGTAATCAAGGTGTTTGTGTTTGGGCCGTATTCAAAGTTAGTATTAATTTTCTCAAAAATCGATTGGACACCACACTTCTATTTGTAAGCTGCCTTCTTGAAACATCATGAGCAATAGTGCAGGTATAATTGCCAGGCCTTAGTAAATTGAATTTCTCTAAATTAAAACTTTTTTTTTCTGTCTTGCAGTTTCAGTGCTGGGCTAAATTGGAAAACAAGTCGTGTTCTGCCCTCTATATTCCTCTGAACCATAATCCTCTTTTTTTTTTTTTAGATGCTCCTTTCCCCCTAGCACTCTACTAAGGCATTCCAGCATGGTCCAAGGGAAAGATTCCAGGAGTTAGAATCTTAGCATCTGGCTTCAAATCCTGGTTGTGTTACTGACTACCTATGTGAACTGGGGCAAATCACAGCCCTTGGACCTCGGTTGCTCATTTGTAAAAATGAGGGGGGTGGAAGAGATGGCCTCTGTCTCTTTCCTTCTCTAATACATAATCCTATGATCCTACCTGTATGATTTCAGGTAAGTCATGTCATCCTTCTGGGCCTCAGTTTCTCCAGCCGTAAAATGAAGATGGCCTCACTGGAGTCCAGAGTTTCTTGCTGTTCTAAATCTGTAATAAGTTGAATTGAGTATAGAAATGAAAATGAAAACAACGCAAAAGGGAAACCAAAATCTGATTGTAGCGACCAGTCTCCTCCTAGAGAAAAAAGAATGAAATATACTTTTGTCCTCTTTAGGCAGAGATGAGAAAGAACATGGATAAAATATGCGCCATACACTGTCAGTTGCTATCACTATGTCCATTTGACTGAATGGACTTTTTTTGGCTATGAGGGACAGTTCAATGAGAGGAAATATATTCAGAAATCAAAAGCAACAAGAAAACTTTTAAAATTGTATTATGTAAATTGGATTCAACTCAATGTGTGTATTACATGCCTACTGTGTGCTGATCATCCTACTTTTTATTCTTTCCTCTTCATCTACTAGAAGTAATCAGTTTCAATTTCTGGGGATTTTATTTATTTAAAATATTGACCCTCTGGCGCTAGGTAGCACAGTGGATAGAGCACCAGACCTGGATTCAGGAGGACCTGAGTTCAAATCCAGCCTCAGACACTTAACACTTACTAGCTATGTGACCCTGGGCAAGTCACTTAACCCCAATTGCCCCGCAAAAAAATAAAATAAAATAAAATATTCACCCTCTCCATTTCTACTATCACTGCCATAACTAACTACAGCAATAACTTCTAAACTACTCTCCTTCGAATCTAGCTCCACTTCAATCTAGCTTATAAATCATACCACCGAAATTAAAGGAAGTTGGCATTCAAAAAAAAAAAAAGCTTTTTCAACAAGAAATGATAAAATTTTAAATAACCCTCAGCTACCTGGAAAATTCAATTAACCAGAATTTTTGTTTTCCCTGAGCATTGTTATGCTGTAAAATACATCTATTACATCCAGGCCCTGTTCTATAGTATAATGATTACTCACTAATTGCTGTACGGTTTGATGCATTGCCCTTCAGAATCCAAAATGCAATTCATTATCATGTTTATCTTCTCCCTTGTAGAATATTTTAACAAGCCAACCTTGATTCATCTTTTGTCTTGTGCTAGAAAATGTCCTTGCCAGTTTGGGCTGATCTTTAATGAATGAGGCTCAGATTCCACAATTAATATCTTGGTTTCTGTACCTGTCAAAAAGAAGTTGTTAATGGCTTAGTATTTGGAAGAATTTCAATGTCCAGACTCTCTGTATCTGCCTGTAAATAGAGCTCATTTTCCTTCCTCTGATATCAGAGTTCAAGGCCTAAGCACTGAATATTCCAATTACTGTGTCTCCCCATTCTCCTTCCACTGTCTCTCTGCCTCCAAAGGTCAGTCAATTACTACATTTTATTTGGAGAAGACAGTTACTGCATTTCTGAGGTCTTAAGTTCACAATGGGCTTTGCATAATGTTTACTGACAAGCTCCGGTTTATATAAACCTGATTTCTGTGTGTGTCTTGCATAAGAACATAAGAGATAGTTAAAACATGACATCAGAACATAGCATAAGTTAGATCTGAATTTAGGGGTTCTCCTGAATTCTCCAGTTTAATATAGCAAGGGGAAAACTATACCCCAATCTACTTTAAGAAAGTAGGGAAATGTAAAATGCCATTTTCTCCCTTCTCGTGTCTACCTCTGTCTTCCTTCAAGTCCTAGCTAAAATAATCCCACCTTCTCCAGGAAGTTTTCCCTGTTCCCTCTTAATTGTAGTGCCTCCTATGTTGATTATCTTTAATTTATCCTGTATGTATCTTGTTTTTGCACAATTGTTTGCATGTTGTCTAACTATGAGTTCCTTGAAAACAGGGATTGTATTTCCTGTAACCTCAGTACCTGGTCCATAATATGTACTTAATAAATGGTTGGGTTTTTTGACTGACTGATCTATAGTCTATAGATTCAAATCTGTAACTAGGAATTCTGGAGCAATTTTATTTGAGGGACATGAGAAAGCATATAATGGTATGTCCTGATCTGGTGCACTGATGGCAAGATGGTGCCCCATTCCCCAAGGAGTCCTGCCCTCTTACCAATTCCCATGTCATGGCCATCTAACAAAAATGTACCACTCCTGATTGGAGGCAGAGGTGACAACCAGGGAGCATGAAAACAGGAGAAAGGGGGGTCTCCTGGGGGTGGGTCCGCCAACTGTCACTGGCTCAGTAGAACTGATTGCTTAATTATCAGTGTGAGCATGTACACCTGGAAATCAGCAAATGCTACAAAGTTGACCTTGATTTATTGTTTTGCTGATTATCTGTACTTAAGAAAATGATAAAAGAAAAATTCATAATGCAACATGCCCCCCCCCCTCTCTCTCTCTCACACACACACACACACACACACACACACACACACACACACACACACACACAGAGGTTGGTTGTAATACACTTGCCAGCACACACCTGGGATCATGGCACTGTGGGATGCATTGATCTACTAGAGATACAAGGAAAGCCAGCCATGGGAAAGAAACCCACTGTTCAGAAGTTAACACCTCGGAAGAATGTCCCTATTACCCTCTCCTATTTATAGCTCTATATAGACTCTTAGAGTTGGGAGAGATGTTAGAGATCATCTATTTTACTTCTTCATTATTTTAGATGAAGGAAACAAGGAACAGAGAAAAGGAAATGACTTCTCCAGTATCATATGACACACCAACAGCAGAGCCAGGACTAGACACAAACCAATCTTGACTCCTAGTCCAGTAACCTTTCCAACAGACTGGACTTCCAACTCTAGCGACTTATGTTCTGCTTCTTTCTAGCTGTGTGATCCTGGGCAAGTCACATAATTGTCCTGAGACTCAGTTTCCTCCTGTGTAAAATTATGTTTCTATTTTACTCATGTTATTGTGAGAAAAGCAAACTTTAGATTAAAACTTAAAGCATTATAGGTACATGAATTATGAATCAGGAATTCATAAAAAGTAAGCAAGGAGTCAATTTTCCTTTCTTTATAAATTCTGCTTGTGTTTGAGCTAGGAACACATCAGTTCATGCCCTGTTACGAAACCATTTCTGAGATTTCCCCTAAAGATTTCTGCAATTTGGGAACAACTCAGGAAAAGCTCATCTGTGCTCCATTTCTTCAGAATGGCTCTTTGGGTTCCTGGGGAAGCAGTTAAGTGACCATTTAGAAACAGCCAAATCAATCATGTCTAGAGATGGGAACTCTTTTGCTATAAACCAGTAAAGGAGGAAGTAATTATGATGAAAAATCATGGAATCTCTGAGCTGGAAGGGATCTGAGAGGTCACCTAGTCTGGCCCCTTTCTGAAGGGTCACAAGAGGTCATTAACCAGCGCTTGAGAAATCCAGTGACAGGGAACTCATTACCTAGGAGGCAGTAAGGTACAGTAAGAAGAACACTGGTTTTGGCATCAAAGCTCGGGGCTTCCAATTCTGGCACTGACAGTTAGCTTTGTAACCTTGGGTAAAGAACTTAAAGTCTGTAAACCTCAGTTTCTGCATCTGTCAGTCAATCAATACACATCTATTGAGCACCTACTATGTTCCAGGGACTGTGCTAAACACTAGGAATAGATATATATATATATATATATATATATATATATATATATATATATATATATATATATTGCAGGGCAATGAGGGTTAAGTGAAGTGCCCAGGGTCACATAGCTAGTAAGTGTCATGTGTCTGAATCTAGATTTGAACTCAGGTCCTGCTGAATGCAGGGTTGGTGTTTTATCAACTGTGCCATTTAGCTACCCAATTCCAATCAGATTTTGAATAGATGACTCTGGAAATAGTTTTTCCTTCCCATCAAGCCTAACTCTGCCTCTTCCTCATTGTTCCTAGAACCCTCTGGGGTCAAGCAGAACAAAATTAATCACTCTCCCCCCTTGAAAATCCTTCAGATACTTGAAGACAGCTATCATATTTCCCATAAGTTTTGCTTCTCCAGGGTAATAACCCTTTCCTTCGATTGTCATTATCTGGGATGGCTTGCAGCCCTCTCACAGTCACCAAACCCTTACATTCTCAAGAACACCGGCTCTGGAATCTGAAGCCCTGGGTTCACTAAGAAGATCTCAGGACTGGGTCAGATAGGAAGTAATTTTCAGAGGTGATTGATAGCATGCTCAGTGACCTTAGGACAGCAACATCCCCTCCCTAAAGTAAATCTTGCAGCTCCAATGAAATTAAGCTATAGTGCTTTAAGGCCTCCCATCCTCCAGTGTGAAATCCCCTGTTACACTGAACCCCAGCTGGGTCTATGCAGACCAAGAAACCTGATGAAAAGCCCATATATACCATGCACTAGATCAGTGTGGCTGGCCTCTCTAGGAAATCCAAGTTCAAAAACTACTTTTGCCACAGAAACAAAGACAATTAGAGCTGAAAGGACCTTCTTACATCCCATCCATCATACTGGATCTGGGAAAGGGAGATCCAGAGAAGTCATTTGGTAGAGATTGTATAGCTAGAAAACCTTAATTCTAGTTCCTCCCCTCTGCTGATATAGTTTGTTCATACATAGCTCTTTGCTGTTTGTCTTGCCTATTAGACGGTGAACTCCTTTAGGCAATGGTCTGTCCTTTGCCATTCTTTATATCCTCAAAACTTAGCACAGTGCCTGATACATAGTAGGCACTTAATAAGTGTTTCTCGTCTGACTAACAGAACTAGGGATAGAACCCAGGGTTTCAGACTCCCAATCTAGGTATCTTTCTACTACTTGATCCTCCCAATAATAACAAACCACCCCTGGAAAAAAAAAAAAACTACCTTGTAATTTCCTTTTCATTTTGCGCTACCTGTATACATGTGGTTTTCACTAATAGAACATAAACTCCTTAAAGGCAGTGAATTTCTAATTTGTTGCTGTATCCACAACAGCCAGTACAGTGTCTATCATATAGTGGATGCTTAATGAATGCTCATTGATTAGTTGCTGAATAGAACTCATAGTCTAAACAGATTCTTGAAAGCAAGTCCATAAATGGACTTTTTATGTCACTGGATAAGTATCATTTAGACCTAATTTGGAAATTGCTTCTAATTTATATGTTATCAGCCCACATAGACCCATTCACTATCTTCACTCCAAGACCATTAAATGAGAAAGTTGTTTTGTTTTGTTTTGACTGTTTTTATGATAGTCTATTGCCAGTTGGCTGGCCATCTGTCTTTAAAAAGTACTTGGTTTCTTTATCTACTTGGGTCTTTTTAGTATATATAGTCTTCTTCTTATAGCTTCACTATTTCTGTTCTGTGTTTTATCATCTAACCCAGTAGGCATTCACAATGTGGAAAAGAAGGATAAACAACCGACAGACAGCCCATGTGCTCCATTGGTATCCTTTCAAAAGAGAAAGGTAGAAACATTGCGCCAGATTATCAGGATGAAATGGGCAAGAATCACACCGGATAGGACAGCATGGAGGAGGATAGCTACCCACATGGAGGAGAGCACAGAAATATAAAATATTAGAGCGTTGGAAGAATGATTCCATTGTATGTAAAATATTTTCAAAAGAGGGAATCTGTTTCATTAGTTTATAGAAGGTAGATTATATACTATAGTTTAAATATGGCATAACAAAGCATAGAATAATATAATATAGTATATAGTAATAGTAAAATATAATTGTATATTAAGGGCACCTAGGTGGCTCAGTGGATAGAGAACCAGGCCTGGAGTCAGGAAGACCTGAGTTGAAATCTACCCTTAGACACTTACTACCTATATGACCGTGGGCAACTCACTTAACCCTGTTTGCTTCAGTTTCTCATCTGTAAAATGAGGGAGAGAAGGAAATGGCAAACCAAGCCAATATCTTTGTCTAGAATACCCCAAATGGGGTCACAAACAGTTGTATGTCACCGAACTGCCTACTACATAAAGACTATTTAAAGTTTCTTGCCCAGATACTGATTAGTTACACTATATGAGCTCTCACAGTCCTTCTAACCCAGAGATCCTTTGATATTTTCACGTCATATCAATAAATTGGTGGCTAAGCAACAATAACGTAACAGTATAACAATATACTATAGTGTTGTGCATACTATAGTAGATTATAGGTCTAAAATATAGTACTTTCATTTCCTCATTTACTTCTCACAACAGCCCTATGAGGTAAATAATATAAGTATTATTTCCCCATTGTACAGAAGAGGAAACTAAGGTTCATGGAAAATCAAGGCTGTTCTCATTGCTCTTATTGAGGTCATTAAGGACTAAGAACCAGGTATTCTAACTTCAAGTCCAAAGTTCCTTCTCCTACTGAAGTCATACAGCTATTTCCTGTCTAACAACAGAACTGAGACTAGACTCTAGATTCCATATATGTCATCTGACAGCAGTTATAATGTAGAGTATAAAGTTCAGTGGTTTTCACATCAGAAGACCTGTGGTCAAACTGGCTTCTGACATGACCTGTATGACCTTGGGTAAGTGATTCAGTCTCTTTGAGTCTCAGTTTCAACCACATGACCTGTAAGGTCCCATTCAAACTCTTCACCTATTTCCTGTGATCCTTTGATTGGTGTTCTTTCTACCACAGCAGGCTATATGTCACAGGATGGAGAGATGTCCCTCCCCCCTCCAAATCAGAATGTTTCAGGCCTGTATGTACCCTTGCTACAAGCCTCCATGGCAGAGATAGAAGAAATACCTTCCTCAGCTAATCTCTGAGACATCAGCTAGTATTGGGCAATCAGAGCTTTGCCCCAGAGTCCCAAATTTACAGTGCTGAGAGCACGTGTTGTTGATTAGTGGACCAGTAAGAGCAACTCTCTCCAAGATAGTCTTCCCAAGAGCATCCTCATTATCCCCTCAATTGAAGTCACCTTTTGTGCCCTTTACTCTAGTCACAAAAATTTCCAATTACCCCTCAAGGTCCCCTCCTATATCCTCACTGGCTATGAACTGTATTCTAATACCAATCTGACTTAAAGCATTGACTCTGTCAAGTCAAAAAAATAAAAATAAAATACTATTTTCATTGGGCCTCAATCTCAATATTAAAAATAATGTGCAGCCTCAGGCACTTGATACTTACTAGCTGTGTAACCCTGGGCAAGTCACTTAACCTTCATTGCCTTGCAAAAAACAAAAACAAAAACAGAAACAAAAATTATGTGGAAGATTAAGGTCTATAGAATTTGAGCTCTGAAGCCCCTTTCCCCCTGAATAGCCTAGCTATTTCAGTCGTGTTGTTATGAATGATTTCTTGGCCCAGTTGTTTAAATCCTCCACGTTGCCTAGCATACGTTGACCCAGCCCAAGTGTGAAAGTGAGAAGTTTATGGAAGCAAAAAGGGCATTTTTTGATAAGGAAAATCACTTACAGTTCTTTGCAGAGCAGACAAACTCTTATGGAAGTACAAGGTTTGCCTTAAGTTATTACCCACAAATAAACCTTTGTTAATGAGGTTTGGGGTCCCTTGGTTGGAGGCTGATGATAAATCCTCTGTGAAACTGACTCTGACCCATTAAGCAAGCTTGCCTCTGCCATCGTGCTTGTTAATTTGACAGGACTGTGTCACATTAAGTAGAACAAACATGTTTTCACCCGTCAGCCATCCAGAACGGACATGGCTGTTACTCTAACAACTGGGTATTGATTGGAATCGCTCACCCCTTCTGACCTGCCACGGCTATGGGAGAACCAAGCCCAGGTTGATTAAGGAATCGTGTGTGCCAGGCACACATGTGTAGTGGGTTTCGGGGAGCTGTAAATTTCCAATCACTTAGGTATCTGTCATGTTCATACTTTGGCTAGTAGGCCTGTGCTTCATTTTCGTCCAGGGGGACTTAGCTTCTGAATAAATCATCATATGAATTATTTTTACAGCTCCACCCACCCATCTGGTAGGACAGGCATTTAGGGGATTCACGGCTGTAAGAATTCCAAATAGTGTACTGACCTGCAAGAGGACAAAAGAATCCTGCAGGAATTAAGGAGGGAGACTATGAATGTAACTCAGTCTCTCAATATTTGTGGGTATATCTGATAGTAGCTTTCCTTTTTTTGTCTCTCATCTCCAATAGAAAATGAAGCCATTCATCATATTTTTCAATATGTCAATAATGCTTTCCCCCTACTATGCTGTCATCTTCCAACATTCCCCCTAAAGCGCTCTCCAGGACAAAGGAGACCAGTTAAGCAAAGCCTGTGGCAGCATATGCCTCATTATTTACCTGTAGTCCACCACCTCTAAGGAAAGGGGGAAAGGATGTTACACAGTCAGCTCTCTAGAGTCAAGATTGCTGTAAATTATTTTTTAAATGACTGAGTGGGTTAGCTGGCCAACATGCTCAAGATATATTATTTACTATATTGATTCAACAGATTAAAGCTGTTTCCACTCTTGGTTCAGTCCCCATAAAGACAGAAAGAGAAGAGTTGTGAAATTGGCAAACATCAGGACTTGCTTCTCTTTGCTGCATAGGCTTACTCTGAAATGTTCTGTGCCCTTCAGTGTCTCTGTGAATAGTGAAACTTGGAGTGAAACTCAGCAGAGAGTGCCAAAATGAATCTAGCTGCTGGGGGAAAACAAGTCTGTTTTATGGGGGCGTCTCAGCAGACTATCCTTTGCCCCTGTCATATTAGGTTTTTGTTAATTCACCACTAAGCTTGAGCTGGTTTCACTTGAAATCCCCATAAATTCTATTTGAGTCTCCTGATTATTCAAATTCTTCACGTTTTTTATTGGAGTCTCCTAAATTACACATGTGATGGAGATACCAGTCACTTTGTTGTTGTTACTCAGTCATCTCAGTCATGTCTGACTCTTTATGAGCCAGTTTGGGGTTTTCTTGGCAAAGATATTGGTTTGGTTTGTCATTTCCTTCTCCATCTTCTTTTACAAATGAGGAAACTAAGGCAAACAAGGTTAAGTGACTTGCCTATTGTCACACAGCTAGTAAGTGTCTGAAGCCAGATTTTAACTCAGGTCTTCCTGACTCTAGGTCTAGCATTCTATCCAGTGCAGCACATAGCTGCCAACAAACTTGGCCCTACTTTTGTCTAAATCATCCATGCAATTGAAGAGTAAAGGAGTGAAAACATGAAATATTCTCTCTATATTGTCCAGATCACAGAGTCAAAAGAACCTCAGAAGTCATCCAGTCAAGCTTGACCCTGAACAAGAATTCCCACTATAGTATGACCCATATGTCATAATCTAGGCTCATTTGAAAGACCTCCAGTTAAGGGATAATCCATTACCTCCCAAAGCATCCCATACTCACTTTTGGGAAATTCTAATGATGGGAAAGTTTATAGTCATGTTGAGGTTAAATCTTTTTTTTTCCTGAAATTTCTGTCTATTGCTCCTAATCTGTCCTGTGAGGCCAAGCAGAACAAGTCTAATAACTCTTCCATACAACTGTCCTTAAAATATTCAAAGAATCCTATCAGTCCCCCAACTGTAAGGCTTCTCCTCTATAGACTGAAGAACCCTATTTGCTTGAAATGATCCTTATATGGCATTATCCTGAGACCCTTTACAATCTTAATTGTCCTCTGTTACATAGATGGATGGGTAGATGGATGGATGGATTAGATAGATAGATAGATAGATAGATAGATAGATAGATAGATAGATAGATAGATAGATAGATGAAAGATAGATAGATAGATAGATAGATAGATAGATAGATAGATAGATAGATAGATAGATAGATAGATAGATAGATAGTGTGTGAGAGAGAAAAAAACCAGAGGGAGACAGGGAGCAATAGAACAGAGACAGAAACATATGCACACAGATCCTAACAGATAGAAAAACGGTGTGGCAAGAACTGGAGTCTAGTCTTTGCCACTTGCTGTGTTACTTTGGACAAATTGTTTAACTTTTCTGAATCTATATCCTTAGCTGTAAAATGGAGGGGCAGTAGTGAGGATTGGATAAATTAGGATTTCTTCCAGTTCTAAGACTCTGCATCCTATACATATAGAGTTTTGTCAGAATCAGGTGTCAAGAGAAGACTGGGATCATACCAGTTTGGAAGATTGCAGTGCAACTGACCTTCACCTTCTTTGTCTTGTACCACAAGCTGTCCAGCACCCAATCCATCTCAGAAGAGGAGTCTGACACTGCACTGGGGAGGCTGGCTCAAGGCAGCTGAGTGGGCAGGTTGATGGAAAATGACTCTGGCATTGCTGAGCTCAAATGGAATTAAGGATTCATGAGAGCTGTACTAAGGAAGGCAGGCCCAGAGCCCCTGCTGAATACAAAATGAGTCACAAGGGACACCCAGACTAGCCTTCAAATGGAAAACAAGCAAAGAACTGCTTTTTGATGTTGCCTGGCTATAAATACCACCAGTTTCCCAAATCAGGTTCTTTTTACAATAGCAGAAAAGGACTGCTGGAACATCTGTGTATTTTACAAATGGGCTGGATGCTTTGCCCATATCATGCTGACATTTCTGAAATCATTTTTTAAATGATTGGTTGAATGGATAGAGTGATTGACCTGGAGTTTCACCTCTGCCATTCACTGTCTGTGAACCAGAGACATCACTTCAGCTCCCCGAGAGCCTCAGCTTCCTCCCTGGCAAAATAGGGATAAAAATACCAACCCCGCTTATTTCACAGGGCTGTTGTGAGAACGAAATAAAATCATGCATGTCAAGAGCTTTGAAAGCTTCAGGTGAAGCCTGGAAAACATCATACAAATATAAAAGATTTTAGTCTCTTAATTATTGGTAAGTAAGAAAATAACCCACTGGATTTGATCACTAATAAGTCAAAAGTGAAAGATAGTCAGGCAATAATCATATATAAGATTTATATAGTCCTTTGAGGAGCAGTATTGCCTAATGGAGAGAGTTTTCCTCAGACTTAGGTCAACTCTCTATATATCTTCATTGGTAGAGTTTCTAAAACTGATGAAATCATAAATTCAAACTTTAAAAAAAATTACACTTAGAATATATTGCTTTTCCAACATTATCTCATTTTGAACTTCAGAATGCCCTCCACCATGGTATGCATGAGAAATATTATTACTTCCATTTTACAGATGAAGGAACTGAGATTCCTATAGGATAAGTGACCCACTTGTGATTATGTAGGTAGTTAATGGCAAAGGAAGGATTAAAAGTCAGCTCTCTTCTGATTCCCTATTCACTAGAATTTACACCACATGATTCTCCTGCCATTTAAGAGAAATTTCTTGGAATATCCATTTTGAAAGGGGCAAAGTTCCTTATCAGAAATCCCATATACAAATCAAATTCCAGGGATGGTCCTTATAGCACTTTAAGGTTGGCAAAGTGCTTTACACACATTATTTCATTGGGGTGCAACAATGACAGATAGGTATTAAATCCCCCATTTTTACAGCTTAGGGAACAGGCTCTGAGGATTTAAGTGACCAGCCTGGATCAGACAGATATTACCAGTCCATGGCAGGATTTGAACCTATGTCACCCTAAGCACCATCAGTGTTCTAGGTATTATGTTTGCATTTTGAAGCCCTGTGTCTTTCTTTTCTTGTTATTTGCTTCTCTCTCAGAATTCCTCAGGACACAATGGGAATAAATCAGGAGCATCGATATGGTGTATCAACTAGAAAGGTGCAGAATGCAGTATACCTGCTGACCCATCCATTTTTGCAGGCAGTGGGAGGTTTGGTTTCCTAGATCCAGCGGCCACCCCATTTGCCAAAAGCGGGGGGGGGGGGCAGGTAGAGTCCCGGTCAATATTCTACTGAGAACACTTTCCATTTAGGTTGCCCTTTGTGTAAGTGGCAGAATTGATCCACATATCTAAGTGTTTTGAACAAATCACACAGTTAAAGCATGCAGCCTTTTCTCACACAGTCTCCCATATCATGTGTCAAATGGTGGGAAATGAGCCCGACCTGATTTAGGGGAAATAAATTATGGATGTAGGGGCTGAATCAACAAGGCTCTATGCCCCACTAACTCTCTGCAAGCTGATTAAATGCAAGCAGGGCTGGGCTCCCTCCAACGTGACCAGAATTTCATGAAACCTGAATCTGGGTAGGTTAGAGGCAGAGCAGAACTTCTTTGTGTATGTTGCTTGAGTATCTGTCTTATTCCCCCATCAGTATTTTGCAGGATGGAAGCAGGTAGGGCCCCCAGTGCAATCTGCTACTCTTCTGCTTTTCTATCTCCAGAACCATCATCTCAAAAAATCCCATCATGATGCCAGCCAGATGCAAATGGAAGGTTTATCAGTTTGATTAATCATTTCAATAACCCAGAGCATTTGTCTTCTATTAAAAGGGCATTATTGTCTTCGTAGACTTTCCTAGGACTTTCTGTAGTCTCTACTTCTTTAGATGGTAATGCAGAAGAAATATATATATATATATATATATATATATATATATATATATAAAATCAATTTCCCTCTTCCTTTTTTTCATAAATAAGTCACATCCCGTAAAATTCATAACTCCCTTCAAATACAATAACATTACACTAGCAGGGCACTCATCTGGCATTTTTTATTATTAAAAGAAACTCTATGCTTCTCGACTGAAATTTATTTTTTTTTCTTTTTTGGCAACTGTGACATGTTGAAATTTATGAACCAAAATGCCCTTTTGTTAATAAAATATTTTCCCACATTAGTCTGCACATTAGGTCACACATGCATGTGGGCAATTTCTCTTGGGACTTGGACTTATGTTAATGAAAAAATATTAGTAATTTCTTTTCAACATAAGATAATATGAAAACTGGCTTGGAACTTGCCCATAGGAATTGCAGCAAAGCCAATGCATATCTAAGAAGATTAATGAGATTTCCAAGTAGCATTTTGACCCTGGCATAGTGGAAAGCGCATAGGCCTTGGAATCAGAGCCTGGGTTTGAGTTTTGGCCATGTCACTAGCAAGCTGTCTAATCTTAGGCAAGTCACTTAACCTCAGCCTTAGTTTCGTTTGTTAAAAAGGGGGGAGGTGTGAAAGAGAAATGGAGACAGAGAAAGAAACAAAGAGACAGATATAGAGAAAAAGATAAAGACAGAGACAGAGAGACACAGAGTCAGAGACAGAAAGACAAACAGAAACAGAAAGACAATTATAATTGTTTGAGGCAACCAACTTAGAGGGAGTGACCACATAGAGAATTCCCTACCAACAAAATCACAGGGCCTTGGCATCTAATGTTTATATTACCAACCTCAGTGAATTGATGTGAGAATCAAATAAATAAATGAAATGGTACCTGCCCTCAAGGAACTTATATTCTATAGTGGAAGAGAGTATGTTTAATGTGTATTGATATTAGTGCATATCAAAATACAAAATAAATATAAGGTGATTTTTTTTTTTGGTGGGAGAGAACAGACAGCTTGGGAGACCAGGGAATGATTGATGTAGGAGGTAGTATTTGAGCTGAACTTTGAAGAAGAGATTCTTAAAGATAGAGGTGAGAAGGGAGTGAATTCCAGGCATGGGGTATGGATGGCCTGAGCAAAGGAATAGAAATTAAATGGAATGGCATGTATGAAGAGCATTAAGAAGGTTGATTTTGGCTGAGCAGGAGAATACAAGTGAAAGTTCTTTGTACCTATAAAGCACTACATTAAGGTGAGTTATTGTCATCATTTTTTCCCAAGGCAGTCATGAACATAAAACAACAGATCTATTGTTTTATAAATAAAACTGGGATATGTTTGAAGTCTGTAACATCTGTGTCAGAAACCCTAAAGGCATAGAGAACCTGGTGCATTTTGTGAGATTTTCTCATATATTTAGACTCACATTCCCTTACTAAGGAAAACTGGGAAAATGGATTTTGACTATCCCTGTAACGATTAGAATGATGCCACCTGCTGGAGACTTACTGTAGAAAAGCTCCGCCATGAGGTGAAGGTCTCTGAGGGCAAGACCATGCGTCTTTTCTTTGGTGTCAGGAAATGACGTTTGCTTATGGGAGGAAGAAAGGGGAGCCTGGCGCTCTGACTCTCTCTCTTTCCTGAGGACTCTGTTGGAGAAGGGAGCTAGAAATGCACTCTCCTTTTAATAGATAGATGAATGTAGGCTTTTCTCTCTCTCTTTACCAAATTCTTATTCTCCTTAATAAATGTTTAAAAGTCTAACTCTTGCTAACGCTTATAATTTATTGGTGACCACTCATTAGATATTTTAGACAGTATAGCTAGAATTTTAGCCCTTACATCCCTACACACACACACACACACACACACACACACAGTATTCTGATATGAATCCCCCAATTTAAAGTGGACAGTTCACCCTAATACTAGTGTAACAGGGGCCTGGCCCATGTGCAGAGCACCTCTGAAGGCATCTCCCTATGTGGGAGAGCATGCTTACAGGAGAAGCGTAATGAAAGTGCTTGGAGTAATATAGGATAATGTTCTGTATCTGATTCTGCTCCAATTCTTATAATGTACAAAAATTCTTATTCTAGTCAAAAATAAGTGAAACTTTGGCCATTTTTTTTCTTTGGCTGCATTCTGTTTAGCTGCTCACTCCTGATAGATCTCTGGCTCCTTCAGTCAGTGCGTATAGTGGATAACAAGGCTATGGGGGTGGGGGGCAGCTAGGGGGCCCAGTGGATAGAGCACCAGCCCTGGATTCAGGAGGACCTGAGTTCAAATCCGGCCTTAGACACTTAACACTTACTAGCTGTGTGACCCTCGGTGAGTCACTTAACCCTCATTGCCCCACAAAAACAAACAAACAACAACAACAACAAAAAAAACAATGCTTAAGGGGAAGAACCTTGGACATTCTCCCCTTGGAGACCATGTGGCATTGTGAATTCAGGCCCAGGATTCTTTTCCTGCCTTGGCGTTTGTTCTTCCATTTTATGAGAAGAGAAAGTAGTGTCTTGGCATCTCAGCATTTGTTTTTTACACCCAGCTCTGCATCAATGTCCTGAGGAATATGAAATGATCTTTGGCAGGGGGTGACCTTTGGAATGGCACCTAGAAATAGGTGAGTAGAGACTCATCTGGCAGAAATACCTTCTTTGGATTTGGACCGAGTGGGACTAATGCTATATAGAAACTTTTGTTAAAGGTTGAGCCCACTCTCCCTAGAGACTAAAGTAGGATAGGCAAGAATATGCCAAGGTATTGGAGGAGGTCATATTTATCATTTTTTATTGCTATATTTTTAAAGTAAAATTTTTTCCTGACAGTCATAGCATCTAGTAGTGGGAGGACAGCTACCCATGGCTCAAGCTGAAGGCATTAGAGAAAATGAGGCCTAACACTCTCAGGGTACCCTTCTAAAAACCCCAAAGCTTTCCTGCTTCTTGAATAGTGGGCCAGAGCACTCTTGCTACACCAAGGAAAGTTTTATCAAAAATAAAAATATAAAAACTTTAGAATGAACCATTACCACAGAAATACATACAAATTCCAAAGACACAATAATTTTAAACATGAGAGATCCTCTGGCAGAAGACTCCTATCACATTATGTCTTTGTCCTGATGTTCCCTGGCCTGTGGAAAAGGTGGCTTCATTTTGTCTCTTTCTCTCCATATTATCAGTATTTTCAGAGTTCTTCCCAGCCAAACTTGGACCACCTTGCCTAACCCCCAACTGATACTTACCTACAATGAATCCTATTCTCTTAAGATTTGTACAGTGACTAAAAATCAGATAGCCCATGTCATGCTAAGATGTCAATGGATGGTAATTGCTTTTAATATTCTACTTCCAGGAATATGTCCAGTTCATAAGAGAATTCCTGGAAGTTGCAATTACCCCCATGAAAGAAATAAATTTCTAATGGTAAGGATTTGAGTTGCTGTGGCCAACCAATATGGAAAATGGTTTTGGAGAAATAAACCTTTCTGCAGTACATCTCGAATCAGACCATGTAGGCAAATGTCTACTTAGACTATGCACAAAGCCAGTATTCTAAGTGAAAAAATATTTAGTCCAAAAAAAAAAAAGAAAACACGGTAAGGAAATTTTTTCTTTCTTGTGGATCTAGGATTAGTCATTCTAGAAATCAATTTTGAGAAAGAAGCAAAGTCTAATGGATTCTAAGTGAGCATATGTATCTATATGTAAAGATATACATGCATGTAAAAAGATGCACTCTCAGAAGGGCATATACTTTGAATTTCTTTCTAAGTAGTGTGATGGACTGGACTAATTCATTCACTTTTTTTCACAGGGTTCATGTTGTGACTAGAAGTCCAATTTATGGAATACTGGGTTATGGATACAATCTGGAATCATGGCATAGTTTTTTCTTCCAGAGATCATAGCAAAAGACTCAGAATTTATCTGATAAAACTCCCTCTTTTGATAGCTGAAGAAACAGTCCTGGAAAGGGGAACTGACTTGAAGGTGCTCACCTAGGTGGTTCCTAGCAGAACCAAGATTAAAAGTCAACACTTCTGACTCCAAATCTAGTGTTCCTTCCAGCATAGCAAGCTGCCTAACACACTGGCATATTGCCTCGATACATGGCATTATTTCAATTATGCTTTTGTATTCTGCGGACTTCGTTCAGTTTCTGGCACCAATTAGGTGTTCAATAAATGTTTGTTGATTGATTGTCTCATCAAATTCACTCAACAAACCTGTGAGGTGGGTAATGTAAGTATTATATACCAAGGACCTATAATGTTGTTAGTATGGGGATTCCCAATATGGCCAGACCCTAAAAGTTAAAGAGTTGCCTGGGTAAAGTATACTTCTCTTTTTTTGCAGATGGGAAAACTGAGGCTGAACGAAGTGACGTTACTTGCCGAAAACTACCCTGGGGAAAGGGCCCAAACTTCTGGCCACATCTGGTATATATGGCAGCTCTCTATTAACCATGATTTTTTATATTAGCCAGACTATTATATTTCCCAACAATGCTGGATACGAGTTTACTGTATATGACTTGGTAATATTTGCTACATGAGGTTGATACACAATGTTCTGCTGAGGTGATTATATTTCATTTGCTCCCATCAGTTCTAGAAGCAAAATGATTTGTAAAGTACTTAAATCTTTAAGAAATTTTACTCTTGTTATTTCAGACATTCAGCCAAAGTAGTTAAGAGGTTCTGAGAGATTCCATCTGGGGCTGCGGCAGAGTTAGCCTAAGACCACTTTAACTCTTTTCCTTCTCTTCTTTCTCCTTCCAGGCTTATTTCCAATTGACTTATAAACTAGAAGAAAAGAGAGCCCAGTTGAGAATGCCTTATGCTGTCATTTCTAATCGGCCTTCCTGCCAGCAATGGGTGGATTTTCATTTACTAGAAAATAAAAATCACATTTGCTTAGCTAGTCATAACTGAAGGGGGCAGAGGCACTGATCCATATCTCAGCTTTATTAAGAGACAGGCAAAGAGAATGTGAAGAGATATTAATAAAATGAAAGACCAAGCTTTAGTCTTAAGGCCAAGTTGAGAAGGGCAAAGAGAAAATAAAATCAAATAAGCTCCTGTTTTTTATCATAAAGGTCTACTGGAGAACTTTCAATGCCTCCCTATTGCTTATACAACTGGATGAGAGATTTGGGGCTGGAAGGGTCATAAGAGATCAGATAGTCTAAGCACCTCATTCTACAGCTAAGTCTACTAAAGTTCAGAGAATTTAAGTGACTTATCCAAGGTCATACAGGTTTAGTAAGTACTAGAATCAGGATTCCAGCCAAGATGCTCTGACTCTTAAAGTCCAAATTTATTGCTCTTTGTACTGCATGACATTTAAAGTCATCTCAAATTGGCCCCTGCTTATTGTTCCAGCCTCTTCTCCCATTACTTCTTCTTCTTCTCCTCCTCCTCCTCCTCTTTCTTCTTTTTTCTTTTGGTGAGATAACTGGGGTTAAGTGACTTGCCCAGGGTCACACACGTAGTAAGTGGCAAGTGTCTGAGGTCGGATTTGAACTCAGGTCTTCCTGAATCCAGGTATCCACTGCACCACCTAGATGTCCCCCTGTTAATTATCTTTTAATGTTTTCTCTGTCTTGTCTTCTCAACTAGATTTTAAGAATGTCAAAGTCAGAGACATTGCCACGCCTTCAGTTTCTTTGTTTCCTGAGAACCCAGCCTGTAGCTTCTCTGTAAATATTTGTCAAGAGTAGCACCTGGGGGTGGCTAGGTGGCACAGTGGATAAAGCACCGGCCCTGGATTCAGGAGTACCTGAGTTCAAATCCATCCTCAGACACTTAACACTACTAGCTGTGTGACCCTGGGCAAGTCACTTAACCCCAATTGCCTCACTTAAAAAAAAAAAAAGAGTAGCACTTGGCAAGATGGGATTTTGGAAATGTAAGATACTGACTAATTTGGTCCTCCATTGGCCTGTTCTCTTTGCTGGTTCTTATTGCTTCTCTTTTTCCAAGGGTTGTATTGGTTGTAGAAGAGATGCAGGAAATAAACGACAATCTTCTATGTGTGTTTTTCCTGCCTCATCCTACCCATGATGCTTCCCTGGCACCCAGTTTAATTCTGGGCAGCCAGAAGTGCCTGAAGCAATTCTACAAAACTCACATTTGCTCTGAATCATTCTTGGACTGATTCAGATGATAAGGTCAACATTAGCAAAACCTGATGGTAGCAAAGACTAGTTAGACAGTTTATCACTTGAAAATAATAAAAAAAATAATAATCTGTGGGTTTCAGTGGAGTGCAAGCTTTGTGAGTCAACAGTATGACTCACAGATAAGTAAACTGAGATGCAGAATTTAAGTGATTTATCCAAGGTCATATGGGTATAGTAAGTAGTAGAATCAGAATTCAAGTCAAGATTTTCTGACTCTCAAAGTCCAAATTTACATGGCCTAGGCTGACATTCAAACTCATCTCAAAT
Source organism: Dromiciops gliroides (assembly GCF_019393635.1). Taxonomy (NCBI): domain Eukaryota; kingdom Metazoa; phylum Chordata; class Mammalia; order Microbiotheria; family Microbiotheriidae; genus Dromiciops; species Dromiciops gliroides. Next base: position 47,304,680 of record NC_057866.1, read on the forward strand.
TGGCCCCCAGTTTATTGTTCCTGCCTTTTCTCCTATTACTTTTCTTTAATCAAGTCCTTTACTCCCAATGGACCTACTCACTGTTCCCCATCACACCTTAGTGGGATATGATGACTCACAGATAAAGACACATGGATGATAGTAATAACAATAATAATAGCTTCCATTTATATAATGCTTTAAGGTTTGTAAAGTGCCTTAAAAATATCATCTCAGTTTATCCTCACATAGGTGTTATTTTACAGATAAGGAAATCAAAACTAGGAAAGGTTAAATGATTTACCGACTGGTCACACAGCTAGGAAGTATCTGAGGCAGGATTCGGACTTTAGGTCTAACACTGTGCTATCTACCTGTCTAGAAAGCTTGTTCTTCATCCATGCTATGCGCACTCACTAACCATTCTGGATGTCCTGTAGGTATCTCAAACTCAGCATGTTCAGAGCTGAACTCGTGCCCCCCACCAACCCACCCAGGCCCCTCTCTCTTCCAAATTCCCCATCATCATCAAGGCCACCAATTATCCTTCTGGCCACCCAGGCTCACAATTCAAGTATCATGTTTGATTCCTCACTCTCACTTAATATTATTGAATATGTTTCCAAATCTTGTCATCTCTACCTTACATTTCTCTCTTTCATGCCCCTTCTCTCCTCTCACAGTCATCCTAATGGTTCCGGCTCTCATCACCTATTGTATGGACTATTTCAATGAAGTTTGGACCTTTCCATGCTTCCAGTAACTCCCCATTCTGAGTCATCCTCCATTTAGCTTCCAAGGTGATTTTTTCCCCTACAGCATAGGTCTAACCATGCACTGCCAAGCTCATTGAGTACCAGGGACTCCATCATCATCACCATCTAGCACTATATAGGGATTACTATGTTCCAGCCACTGTGTTAAGTGCTTTGTAGTTATTATCTCATTTGATCCTCACAACAACCTGGGAGGTAGAGGTTCTATTATCTGCATTTTACAGATGAAGAAACCAAGACAAATTGGGTTAAGTGACTTGCCCAGGGTCACACAGTTAAATATGAACTCAGGTCTTCCTGACTCCAAGCCCAGTGCTCTGTCCATTGATACCCTCCTGGATTTGATTACCTCCAGGATCAAAGATAAACCCCTTTGTTGACATTCAAAGCTAACCCATCCTACTCTTCCACTCACTTTATTCTCTTTCACACACTCTACTCTTCAGCAATTACTGCCCTTTGAGACACTGTCTCCCATCAGGGGATTTTCGCAATGTCATCTAACACTCATGCAGGGGATGCTCTGTTCACCCAGATCTACCTCTTTGTTTTTCTGCATTCCTTTAAATCTTAGATTAAATTCCATCTTTTAAAAGAGACTTTTTCCAATCCCTCCAGCTATTAGTGTGCCCTCTGTTGTCAAATTACCTTCTCTCTACTCTGCATCTTGTATGTAGCTAATTCTTTACAGGTTTTCTCCTCAATTAGAATGTAATCCCCTTGAGGGTAGAGGCTATTTTTGCCTTACTTTATGACCCCAGTTAGCACTATCCCTGACACATACTAGACATTTAAATAGTTTTTGACAGTCTGGCTGACAATCTCAGATTGCACTGAGAAGCTTATTATTAGCCAGGAATAAGAGGTGATTGGTAGCCCTGCGCGATTCTGCCCCAGTCAGTTTGTATCTCTAGCACAGTCTTGTTCTCATTTGGGTCACCTCGGTTCAGGAAGAACATTGATATACTGGAGGGTATCCATAGGAGGTCAGTTAGAGCAGGGAAGGACTAGAAGATTCAGTTAGAAGAATGAGGGATTTTTACATTAGAGCAAAGAAAACCTAGGGTTAGCATGACAGCCATTTTCAAATATTTGAAAGATGTCATGTAGAAGGGGGATTAAATTTGCCATGCTTGACCAAAGAGGTCAGAGCCAGGAGCAATGGATGGAAGTGGCAAAAAGGAGATTTAGACTCAATGTAAGGAAAAGCTTTCTAATTTATAGAGTTCACCAGAAGTGAGATGGTTTGCCTTAGGAGGGAGCGGGCTCCTTCTTGTCGGGGGTCTTCAAATAAATACCTCATGACCATTTGCTATGCAAGTTGTAGGATGGATTCTTGTGTAGGAGTGGTTTGGGCCAGAGGACCTTTCCAGTGCCCAAATCCCTAATTCTGTCTATCCCCAAAGCTGGGTCCATATGGAGCCCAGCCAAATCTTCCCATAATGTTATCACTAATTGCCTCTAGACTGGAAATAACTTCTGCCATGCCCTAGCATTACACTCAGGGTGGCTTGACAAGAGTAAAACCCTTAAGAGCATCTACTCTAAAGCCTGGTATTCCTGATGTTTCAGACATGTCTCTCTGCAACTTTCCAGAGCTGCAGAATTACAAAGCAAAAAGCAAAAAAAAATTGTCAGGGCACTGCAGCTACTGAAGAAGCTTTTGAGTTCTGGGTAAATCAGAGAGATGGGGAGGTGGGGGAGTGGGCCCTTTCAAACATAACAGATTCAGAGCAGAAGTCATTCTCCCCATTCCAAATTCCCTATTGCTGCCAAGGGCACTATCATCCTTCCAGTCACCAGGCTCAAAAAGGGAATGCATCCTCCCCACCCCTCTTTTTTAAAACTCCCTTTAGCTTATGTAAGCTTTTTTATGTAAGCTAAAGAGAGAGGTGTTTATATAAGGTAAGAAGCAGTGTGGTACAGTGGATAGAGTAAAGGACTCGGTTTAGGAAAACCTGGGTTTCTGGATCCTGTCTCAGGGGTGTGTGCGCGTGCGCCTGTGTGCCTGTGTGTGTACTTAATAGATATAAAGAGATAGAAATAGATAAATATATTTAGAGAGAGATGAAGATAGGTAGGTAGAGATAGAGACACAGAGAGATGCATAAATGGAAGAATGGATAGCCAGCCAGCCAGACAGACAGACAGATAGACCGACTATGGACAATTAATTTAACCTTTGTAAATGTATATGTAAAATGGAGATATTTCTAATCTCGCTACTTCAGAGTTATCATGAAGCTCAATCAATAAGGTGATAATGAAAAAGAGTAATGTTGTGTGTGTGTGTGTGTGTGTGTGTGTGTGGTCTGGGTCTCAATATCAGGGAGGAATATGCTCAGCATTGGGAGGAGCTTCCTAGGGAGTGTGCATGATTCCATGTACACAATGCATATTTGTATCTGCTCTGCAACTTATAGTCTTAAAGAATAGTCAGGTGCACTGAGAGGTTAAGTTGTTTGCCTAAGGTCACACAGCCAGGATGGGTCAGATGTGGGACTTGAGTGAGCCCACATCCTCCTGATACCAAGACCAGATCTTTATCCACTATACATTACCTGTCATTAATATCTTCTGGCATTTATATAGAGTCTTGAGGTTTTCAAAGCATGTGACACACAATAACTCATTTAATTCTCCCAATAAACCTGGGAGGTAGATGCTATAACAGAATTTTACAGGGAAAGAAACTGAGACCCAGAGAAGCTGAATGTATATGGAGCCTTTTGCGTGCTTTAAAATTCGACATAAATGTGAGCTATTGTTATTGTTTTTGGTAGGGGAGGTTATGGTGCAGTGCTAGTGTTTTTGGTCCTTTTTTGTTCCTGTAGTTGCCTGCTGCACAGCTTTTAAATGGGTGTGGGGGGAGGGGAGGCCTTGAGTTGTTTTTGCAGAATATTAAACCCTAGGATGCTGAGATTGCTCCCTTGTTTCTATTTCTTATCACTAGGGCAATATCTAAAGCAAGTAAACTGATGATGGTAAAGGCACCTAACAATATTCTCTCACTTAACTAAAATGAATGAAAAAGTATTAGGGACCATGAACAGTCTCCACCTCGGCAATGCTGGCCATCCATCAAAAACCTGTCGGTTTTTTTTTTAACATCATGTGACACAGGGAGGAAGGCTGGGAAGAAGAATGGCCTTCTCCACTCAAATCCTATTAATTTTTCATGATGAGCTGAACCTTACAGGGCTTTTCCATGTAAGAGGAGACATTTTGAATGCAACATTCAGAAACAAGTTGGGTGCTTTGCAATACGAAGAGCAAACAAAATGACCACATTCTTCTAGATCCTATTCTCTCTCTCTCTCTCTCTCTCTCTCTCTCTCTCTCTCTCTCTCTCTCTCTCTCTCTCTCTCTCTGTCTCTCTCTGTCTCTCTCTGTCTATCTCTCTCTCTGTCTCTGTCTCTCTGTCTCTGTCTGTCTCTCTCTGTCTCTGTCTCTCTTTCTCTCCATCTGAATCTAAGATTTGGTATTTCTTTAGGCTCTTGTTTTAAACCAAAAGATGCTTATTTGGTTAAAAAAAATCTTCCACCTGGCTTTTAAAAATGGATTTCTTCTAAACAGGTCCTTCTTGACTCCCAAAGGATTTGTCTGCTCTCCCCTTGCTTTTGGCCTTTAAAAATTGATTAATTTCTGATGAATAGGCACAAATTGAAGTCACAGTGGAAGCCTATTAATGATTCTTAGAGATCTCTGAGTTGAACTCTGCTTTGCATTGCAAAGTGCTGGTGGCCACCCTCCCTAGACTATATCACAGGTGGCTATATCACAAAGCAAGATGGGGAGGGATGGGGTGGGGGGGAGGGGATTATGAGTTTTTCTAGATCTCAAGTCTGATATGTGACCACAGTAGACATGAGCCAAATGGCTGAGCTCCCTGAGTAGTCTGGAGGGAGGTGGCTGATGCCCATAGATATATTGATTGATCGATATGCTGTAACTTCTGTTATACCCATCTGGCAGTAGCAGCTTTCCTAAATCCAGTATATTGTTTCAGATGGGTCTAGAGAGAAAAATCACAGTATGTGTACAGCTGCAGTCAAGCCTCTTTTCCTTCCACAAGATCCTTTTTTTCACAGGCAGTTGCCTTGGAAAACATTGTTTTTTCCATTGTCACTGGGGGAAAAAATGACAAGAGGTAAGAATATCATATGCAGTATAGAGGGGTGAGAAAATGAGGGAGATGGGAACTATAGAAGTGTCACTGGGATGCAGACACTAGGCTGTTGATAGGAGAAGATCTATTGGGGGCCCACTCTTAGGAGCAAAGCACAGAAGATACTTCTCCCACCTCCCTCCCAATCAGCTTTATGCAGGTAGAATACTGTTCAGTGGATATCAGGACAGCCAAAATGTATTCAAAGGACTCCTGCATGGGTGTATTTATTTTGTCTTGACTTTCATCTTCTTGCTGTTTGTCCTTTGTTCTTGAAGAGGACCATGACATCAGGATGATACCATGAATTGCACTGAAGTGAGGAAGGGGTGTGCCAAGGCATCAACCTCATTTTCTCCTGCAGAGCCATCTGGGTCCAGTGTCAAAATCCCTATCAGGATGAATGGAGATGGCCCCGGATATTTAAGGCAATTAGGGTTAAGTGAGTTGCCTAGGCCCACATAGCTAATAAGTGTCTGAGGTGACATTTGAACTCAGGTCCTCTTGACTCTAGGGCTAGTGCTCCATCCACTGTGCCACCTAACTGACCCAATTAACTGTTACCATTACCTTCATCCATGCAACTGTAAACAGGCATCCTCCCAAGAGAATATAAACTCCCTGAGGGCAGAAATCATCTCACTTTGTGTGTTTGCAGAAAGTGGTAGGGGTGGTGGTGATGACCACGATGATGATATTGGTAGTGTTGGGGTTTGTTCGGTTCTTCTCTTTTTAGTCTGGCCTTGTGATTTACTTTGTGTGTGGAGCTCCCTAATGAGAAACCCATATCCACAAAGCAAAGTGAGGCATATTCTGTTATTTGTAATCTGAGAAACTGGTCTGGGGCCAGAGGAGCTCTGGGTGATTTGCCTGGGGTCACACTACCAGCATATGGCAAAAGCAGGTCCTCCCAACCCCAAAGCCTGCTCTACATCCACAATGGTGCATTACTTCTCCTTAAAAAACACCATGTGGGGGGCAGCTAGGTGGTGCAGTGGAAAGAGCACTGCCCTGGGGTCAGGAGTACCTGAGTTCAAATCCAGCCTCAGACACTTAACACTTACTAGCTGTGTGACCCTGGGCAAGTCACTTAACCCTAATTGCCTCACCAAAAAACAAAAACAAACAAACAAAAAAACACACCATGTGGAATGTATAGAAAACTTATTTGTTTTATTGCTTGATAAAGGGGACCAGCACCAGGGTGGGTTTAAGGGCTGAGAGGCAACCCCAGTTTGTTTTAGTGATGACAATAGGTTTGTCATGAATGTAAGAGGTATGTGAGCCCTAAGTGTGCGCAAGCAAGCTCTCTCCTCTCCACAAGCTACTTTTCTTCACCTCCAAGCAAGATTCTACCTCCTGGGCTTTAAGTGACAGTTTCATCAGGATTTACTGATGGGTAAATCTTTCTGCCTCTCCAGTTCCTAAGGACATGTCTCTGTCTTGGCTGCATTGATTCCTGCTCCCTCCTTTGCTGTCAGTGGTATCTGAAATTCTGCCATTCATTTGTGAGCATGTGATTCTATGAATCCCACATTTTCACAGGCTCTAGTGCAAATTAGAAACTGCATCATCCATTCTCTTCCAAGCTCTCCCCCTGAATAGGGTTTTATGGGAAAGAAAGAAATGCAGGTGCAGATTAGAAAGGAGAGACGCTCTAAGAGGCCAGGTCTAAACCTGGGAAACTGGCTTGAAGCGGTGTGCTGAAAAGAGGGAGAATCTGACCTTTCTTGTCCCTCCCCCATAGCCCACCTCCAGGACAGTCTTGTACATAATAGGAGCTCAAAAAATATTGGCTGATTAACAACTGCACCAAATGCAGCACAAAAAAATCAAACGTAGCACAAACCACACTCACACAAAGGCAAATTAAATTGTCATATGGACTATCCTTCTACCCCCAAATCAACGAAACTAAATGAGTCCCAGGATGAAAATGTACTTAGGAAAAGGAAAAATAAAGTGATAGTGAAAAGGCCCCTAATGAAGTCTGAGCTGAGAGGTGGAGAATTGTTCTAGGGTCAATCTGCAGAGAAATAACTCAGCCAAATTCTCTACAGCCCAAATCGGCATTCTCTATTCATTGCTTCCCCACCTCTCACTCTCTCTCTCTCTCTCTCTGTCTTTCTGTCTTTCTGTCTCTCTGTCCCTCTGTCTCTGTCTGTCTCTGTCTCTCTGTCTGTCTCTCTCTCATTCTCTCTCCTCTCTGTGTTTCTCTCTCTCCTCCCTCTCTCCTCTCTGTCTGCCTCCGTTTATCTCTCTCCTCTCTCTCCCTCTCTCCTCTCTTTGTTTCTTTTTATCTCTCTTCCCCCTCTCTCTCCTCTCTCTCGGTCTATCTTTCTCTTTTCTCTCCTCTCTCTGTCTCTGTTTATCTCTCTCTGTCTCTGTCTCTCTGTCGTTCTCTCTCCCCTGCCCCTGTCTTTCTCTTCATTCCCCCCTGGAGAGACACCATTGGAGAGTCAGTTACCATTTTGGTGAGTCACCCCAGACCACAAATCAGGTTTTAATATAAGGAAAAAGACAGAATAGCATTTCATGTTCTGAGGATGCAGAGCTGCTAGAGACACAGAGAGATGGATGAAGAACACAATTTCATTTAATATGGTGCTAGAAGCTCTAGTAGTACTCTCTTTCTCTCTCTCTCTCTCTCTCTCTCTCTCTCTCTCTCTCTCTCTCTCTCTCTCCCTCACTCCCTCCCTCCTTCCCTCCCTCCTTCTCTCTCATCTTACCCTTAGAAAACAAATACTATGGCCACATGTGATCTCCTGGGGTTGAGTGGGGTAAAGATTGATAGCAACATCCCTGAGATTGAATCTCTAAGTCCTAAAGGAGAAGAACAGATATTGTCAAGTGAAGGATACACCTGAATTGATATTATCCAAAGAAGCTTTTTATAGGTCTAAATGAAATACAAGATACGTGTCCTGGCAATTCTGAACTGGGTCTCTGAGGACTTCACTGAAGTCGAAACCACCTACATATCCCCTACATGTCATATTCTATAATCTGAAGAAGGCTACTTTTAGGTTGTTTTTTCTAAAAATTAAAAATGAATGCCCACAGGTTTTGCAAACCATCTTAACTCCTCCTATAAAAATACGAACTGTATCTTTATAAATCAGGTTATATGCCCACCGGCCCTACACCCCCACCCCCTCCCCTCACCCCGCCCAAAGCAGGTTTTCTGCTGGAGCTGTAGAAATGATCGCATTGCAGGAGCTCTCCTTGGTGTGAAAGCAAGACTTTGAGTTAAAAAGTAATGAAGCATAATTAGCACATAAATAATTTATAACACACTCGGCTGGCCTAGTCATGAAACCAGGCATACAAGTGAGACTCTGGGGACATGTTGGGAGAAACAGGTGGGAACAAATATATCAGCAATCTGAGTACGGGCTCCAGAGGTTCCAGGTATTTATTGGGGCAGAGGGAAGGGAGAGAATAGGAGGAAGGGAGCAGGAGGAAAAACAGCTCTTATTCAGCCCAACACTGACTAAAATGGCCACAGAAAGTCTTTGCAGACTTGCGTTACCCAGTAAGAAGAGAAAGCTAGTCCCTCTTATGTCAAGCTGCAGATGGTGAGCAGCTTGGCCTGACTGCAAATACCAGTATCTGCCCAGTCTGTCCCCGCCACTCCTCCCCACCACCCACCCCCTCGCCTTTTCCCCCCCACTGAACATAAGATGAACTCAGGACAAAAGACATTCAGGGAAACAAATTGGCTTTGCCAGTGCCTGGCCCCTGTAAAATGAATGGCTTGCCGCAGTGCAGCTTCCAGATCAGGTGCTGGATGACTGAGGGCCATGCCTCATTTGCATGTTCATTTGCATAGCCCTGCCTCCCCTGCACCATTCTGCCTCTCACTTCAGGCAAAAGAATAAAGCTAGATAAGTGTGGGCGACCACCCCACCCAGAAATCAATGGTCTGGTCAAGCTTCCCTGCTCATTTAGAAAACTGCAAACCCCAAATAAAGAGAAGTTTCCTTTTCTTCTAGTGTATAACAAAATCTCCCAAAGTGGGATCAGCTCTTGATTTAACATCTCTTAAGGACCCTAACCTCTCCTCTCTCCCCTTTCACCTTGCCTTCCCATTACTTTCCCACTGATTCTTTCTCTTGCCTGGGAGAGAATCTTTGATAAAATACTAAGTATTTAATTTTTGATCACCAGGATTGTTTGTATCTTAAAAGAGGGGGGTGGGAGGGGTCTTTTTAATAAAATATATTGAAGTCTTTTGCTTTTATATCACTTTTGTAAACAGAAAGATCTTTCTACACTCTCCTTCGCAGAGAGCCATCCCATGTAACAAAGAATATAAAGTGGAGAGGAAAAAACAAAACTTCAGCAAAACTAACACATCATTTTGATTTGACAGTAATAAGCGATGTTCCACACTCATAGTCTGCCACCTTTGCAAAGAAAGGAGGGAGGTACATTTTCTTCTCTTTAGGGTCAAGATTAATCATTATAATTACACAGTGCTCAGTTAAGGCTTTGTGGGGGGTTTTCTTAGAACAATATTTTAACAGTAGAGAATTGTGGGATTTTAATGGTGGAATTAATTTTTTAAAGGTTTATGACTTGCTTTTTATAATAGTCATTTCTGTATAACTACATTCTCCCTCTGTTGCCTGCTGAATCCTCCTTTATAACAAAGCAAAAGCAAAAACAACCAACATAGTGACCTTGTGTGATAATATAAACAATGTTTTGCCTGAGTTGTCATTCTCATGCCTCTCTCCTAAGAGGAGGGGGGTATGTTTCATTAGTTCTTGGGACTATTATTGTTCTTTCATTTACTCAGAGATGAATGCCCTTTTAGTGATTCTTTTATTAATTTTTGTATATCATTCTTGGAGTTCTGCTTCATTCCATATCAATACATGCAAACCTTCCCATGCTTCTCTGAATAAATCATATTTTGGCATTAAAAATTTTTTTGCAGGGAAATGAGGGTTAAATGACTTGCTCAGGGTCACACTGCTAGTAAGTGTCAAGTGTCTAAGGCCAGATTTGAATTCAGGTCCTTCCAAATCCAGGGCCAGTGCTTTATCCACTGTGCCACCTAACTGCCCCACTGGGTTTTGTTTGTTTGTTTGTTTTTGGGGGGGTGTTTTTTGCATTTCTTATTATTCAATAATATCCCATTCCTTTGCATACTATAATGTATTCGATTATTCCTCAATAGATGGACCCCCACATTGTTCCCAGCTCTTAAATACTGCAAAAAAGTCACTAAACTCAAGAAACTTAAATTCTGCTGGGGAAGAGGGAAACGGGAATCCACTCATATGGTATCATTCTCCATATGTACCAATTTTTAAATAAATATTACTGTGTAACAGGACAGAAAACACCTTCTTCACTTGTTCAAATACTCTCTTGGAACAAAAGGCCCAGGTCCACTTTCAAGCAATTTCTAACTGTCCTTCCTGACTCATATTCCCCACTGGAAAAAGTTAAGCGTGGTACTCCCAGTATAATTAAACCCATTCTTTTCTTGCATACAGTTCAAAATATTATAGAAAAAAAACCCATATATGTAGCATTTTGAACTGGGCTATGAAGATTCATAGTAACCTGTGTTGTTGGGATTTTTTAGATACATCTGAGATCGGGAATACCCTATTCATTGTCTCCAAGGAAGACTGTGATTTCTACCTTTGTGGAATGTAGGAAGATGGTGATAATTAGAAGACTGCTCCTTTGCTCTCCTATCTTCGAGAGGGGTATTGTGCTAGCACTATATCTATTATTACACATATATTTTTAGGGGTTAGAATAAAAGACATCTCCCCCAGTCATTCTGGATAGAAAGAAGTGCTTCCTTGGATGAGGAGGAAAACAATTAGCTTAATCTCAGTCAATTTAGTTCCTCTCCCACTAAACATTTAATACACACACCCACATTCACACCTACACACATACATACAAAATCATGGATAGTAAACATTTATGAAAGTAGACAATAAAATAGTAATCAGGGAAGTTATAAAGATAATTTTAAGCTCTAAAATACAGAAGAGTCAGGGGGCTCTAAGACTTTGGAGTAAAGTGAAATTTGGGCTCAAACAAGGAGAAAATGATCTAACTCACTCTTGGCAATCTCTGCATAAAGATGCCAGGAATCCAGGGATATGCTGGGGAGTCAACTCTATCCCACATGCCTACAGTGCCAGGGCCTCCCACTGGCCACTCAAAGTTCACCTTTTCTCTTTTCTGTTTCTTTTCTCTGACTCTCTCCTCCTGATGTCTCTTAGCCAATTAGAAGTCACATCATTCTACATGTATAAAGTCACACAGCGTCACAAGACTGTCTTTCAGAGTCCCACCTGAGCAGGTTGCTATGTATTTAAAGGAGTAAAGCAAAATGGGGAAATGGAAATCCTTGAATCACCAACTATTATTCCAAAAGGTATAGGGAAATCTCCAATCATTTATAATCCTTCGTACAAGGAGGAACCCTCTGATAGAAACCTTCACCATGTCTTGTCATTGCCCAACACTCTTTAGATGGCCTCTGCCACTCAAAAGAGTTGGAAGTGAATGAATGGTGTTTCTCTCTCTCTTTCCTGCCACTCCTCTTAGCTCTGTAGCATGGTAACCCAGTGCCTTAGTGTTTTAGGCTGTTCCAAGCCACATAAAATAAACAAATGTATGATATGATATGATATGAGATGAGATGAGATGAGATGAGATGAGATGAGATGAGATGAGATGAGATGAGATGAGATGAGATGAGATGAGATGAGATGAGATGAGATGAGATGAGATGAGATGAGATATTCCTCCAACCCTCTGAATTTCTTCTACGCAGTTCAAAAAGAGGATATAAAATCTTTTAGGTGCTTCTTTCCTGATTATCACTTGTCTCTCACCAAGGGTTTTCTTCTCATCTTCAATAGTGACTACTTCCATTCCCACCAAGCCATTCCACTTCTATCAGTTACCACTTCCACTCATTATAGTGCACAGATCCCTTGGGGAAGACATACTTTATTTGCCCTCATTACTTTAAAGGAAAAGGAAGGAACAGGATAAGTATACCAGCATTTGAAACACACCTAATAAATAGAGTCAACAGACACTTGAGTCCCTTCAGGATACCATGAATTTCTAGCAGAGATGAACTGAATTCATTCAATACATAGTAAAATAATGAATGTAATCCATTTCTTTTATTGCCAAAAAGATGATGTATTTTCCACTCCAAAGGTGAAGCAGATGGTGAAAAGAAGTGATGGCCTTTTTCTTCTTGTCATTTTCTTGAATTTCTGGATATTATGATGCATTTGAAGGAATACAAACATAGTTTGAATAAATTAGAGCTAGAAGGGAGCTGAAAGCCATCTACCTTTGAGAGTTGCCCCATACTCTAAATTATCCTATAAAGATTTTTGTTGCAGCCATCTATTTCTTGGGATTACTCCCCACATCCTTTGTCAAGAAATGCAATGCCTGGATTGTAGCCTTCCTTTCCACCCCAACCCTTGCCCTCATATTTGGAGACCAGTCTCCTCAAACACTCAGGACTCCCAGTTTATGCAACTCTCCAACTCCTATGACCTTTATCTTCATTTCACCTCAGACACAGGAAGAGGGATGGCTTTACCTTAACTATCACCATCACTCATAACTATTCCACGGTCATGATCCAGAATTCTGAAATTCTTCTCTCTTATCACAACCATCAACCCTTTCAACTCTCTTCCTGACTCATTCTTCCTACATTTATGCTCTTTACTTACTGGGCCCAAAAGTCCCTCTACCCTCCACTCCCAGTCCATCACTTCTTTGGCCTCACTTTCCTTCCCTCACAGTCTTAACACTATATAGTTTAAGTATTTCAACTATATTTTGTCCTCTTCCCTAAATTTTCTTGTCCCCTTGTTCTATCACTATTCGAACCTTACCATATTCCAAACCTGTCCAATCCCTATCATCCGTCTTCCTCCTACTGGCTGACTGCTGAAGACCACTAGAGGAAACAACACAACTTTGATTTAGGAGTCTAGGGAGACAACACACATGCAATAGGAAGGCTCAGCTTCAAGGGAGATAAGGAAACTCAGTGGCCTTTGGAGGGCAGTAAAAGGTTGATAGTAATGCACCTTCTTTGGGGTCATTTGAATTGATAAACCATTTCCATTTCATTTTTTAAGGTTTGCTAATGATAATTTAATGACTTTTGAAACATTCTAAATTGCTTCCCCAACTGGGCAGAAAAATTCATAGTTCTACCAATAATGCACTAAAATATTTTTCTTCTTTTTTAAATAATATTTTCCCCAATTACATGTTAAATTTTTTTAACAGTTGGTTTAAAGTTTTGAGTCCCAAATTCTATTCCTCTCCCATCCCTGGGGTGGTAAGGAACTTGATATAGATTATCCATGTGCAATCATGTAAAACATTCTCATATTAGTCATTTTATAGATGAAGATTCAAGAAAGGAAGGAAGGAAGGAAGGAAGGAAGGAAGGAAGGAAGGAAGGAAGGAAGGAAGGAAGGAAGTAAGGAAGTAAGGAAGGAAGGAAGGAAGGAAGTAATGTAATGAAAGTGAAAATAGTATATTTATTTCTGTATTTAGACATTATCACTTCTTTCTCTGGAGATGAATAGTATATTTCATCATGACCATTTCCATTTCTGATATCAAGTCATTTGACAATTCCAAGGGAGATGAAATGATTTGCTCAAGGTTACACAGTGAATTAGTAGTTGTACTGGGCCTAGAACACAGGTCTTCTCATAATTCCAGTGCACTTTCCTCTATCTCACAACAGGATGGACTGCAGATAAAGATGGGAGAGAACCTACCTCCTTCACATCTAGGAAAACAAATATTCTTTCCCTACTGCTAATGAAAGATCCCTGCTGAAACTATTCAGTATATAATGCTTTAAAGATATGTGACAAGTTCTTTGATTATTTCCATAAATGGAAGCTGTAATCAGTATCCAGAAAAGCTGAGAGGAGAAGAAATGGTAACTATAAAAACAATTAAGAGGGTAAGTGAGAGGCAGCCAGGAGTAAGGGATAGCTAGCATGTCTTAGGAATTAGGAAAACCTGCGTTCATGTGCTGCCTCTGGAGCATATCAAGTGTGTGACCACAAGCAAGTCATTTAACCTCTCAGTATTACAGGAAACACTATACTGATGCTGTTATAGACCAAATGCCAATAAGCCTCAGTGGAGGGAGTTTCCACACCAGGAGAGATGAAATTATAGTTCAGGACCAAAAAAAGCAGCAGAAGCTCTTTCCACTTGCAATACAGAGAAATAAGAATATTGTAGAACATGGTGTCTTCATCCCTAGATCAAGGCAATAATGACTGAAATAAAGCAGGAGAGGATATGAACTATGCCAGGAGGTAAGCACAGAATAAGATATTTTCTCATTTCATGTGGTCCAAACAATTCTTCCAGTTAGGGTTGTTGGAAGTTTCTTATGCATTTTGGGGGACCCAAGGCTGCTGCAGTTATCAAGCAGTGATAACCCAATAAATCTCACCTGTGAAATCTGATGTAAGTAAATACAACTCATGGGGAAAAACTGATCACAGAACAGAATCTAAGTAATATATTGTAGTTGGGAGGGGGAAACACCTCAACTTAAGTTCACAAACAAAAACTGAGTTTGATATGCCCGGCTGATGTGAGACTAGTCAAATAGACTCTAGACTGTGTTGTAAAACTATGTCCTGGTTCATAGTAAGTGCTTTGTAAGTGTTTGTTGAACTGAATTGTGTATAAATTTTGGGTTGAGATTGGTGAAAACAGCTACTACTTTGAAGTTGAGAGGGAGGAGAAGGAAGACTGGGCTTTAAAAATATTCATGAGTTACTTTTCAAATTTTGTATTCCTTATCCCTCCCCCCCCCATCCCCGCCCCCCAGAGAAATCCATGCTAGTAGGTAAATTCCTATAGGATAGGGAACTCATTGCAACATATAAGTCAGTCAAGCAACCAACAAGTATTTTAAATTAATCAGCAGGCAATGTACGCCCTCCCCCAAGGAATAGAAAAATAAAAACCAAAAGCCCTGCCCTTGAGAAGCTAACATTTTATCTGATACTTTGCATGTGTTTCATAATGGATTTTTCTCGATGAGAGAGGGAATTTAGTTGAGAAAAGTGTGCCTAGGAGTGGTATGTCAAATGGATCTAGGAAGCTTGGGAAAGAGAATAGAGGGCGGAGTTTTTGAATTAGAAGACTTCTGATCAGATTCTATGTCCTGATACTTACTAGCTTTATGATCCTGGGCAAGTCACTTAAACCTCTTTGCATCTCAGGCAACTCCCTAAGATTTATTGATGTAATAATGTCTCTTTTTTGGTGAGGTGAGGCAATTGGGGTTAAGTGACTTGCCCAGGGTCACACAGCTATTAAGTGTCAAGTGTCTGAGGCTGGCTCTGAGCTCAGGTCCTCCTGAATCCAGGGCTGGTGCTCTATCCACTGCGCCACTTAGTTGTCGGATGTAATAATGTCTTGATTGCTCTCTGGCCAATATCTAATATTTTTCTATCTGTATTTTTATATATGTATTTGTATTTATGTTTATATATGTTTGTAAATGTGTATATACGTGTATGCATATAGAAATATATGCATGTATATATGAATTTTGATTATTAAATATACACATATACTATATCTGTAATATAATTATCTATGCTCTGTTCCCCCATAAGTGTTCCCTGGGTTTAGTCCTGGGGGAACTTGATCTGTAATGAGAGCTGTTATGTTCCTTTTCTCTCACCCTTTGCCTCTTCATACCTCCACCCCAGGCCCCAGGGAAAACTACTCAAAGTTTAGGATTCAGCTCATATCTAGCTGCAGTCAGGATTTGAACCAAGGCCTTCCAAACTCTAAAACAGGTATATACACATAGCTCTTTACCTAATATTTGTAGAAAGCTTTGACATTTGCAAAGTACTTTATTGTATACATGATCTCATTTGATTATCAAAAACAATCCTATGGGCTAAGTAAACTGAGCTTCATTGACTCTGAGGAATTAGCCCAAAATCGTGTCATTAAGTAGCATTAGTGCTAGGATTGGAACTCAGGGCTTCTGTCTCCTAGGCTAACTCTTGCCAACTATGCCAAAATGCCTCTCCTTTATTAATGCTTTATATATATATGTGTGTGTGTGTGTGTGTGTGTGTGTGTGTGTGTGTGTGTGTGCGTGTGTGTATGTATATATATATATGTATGTATATCTCTGCCAGGAACTTGGGCATCATTAGTATTCCTTTCCAGGTTTTTAGCAGCTATGGAAGCTGAGGGTGTGATGGAGCAGAGTGGGGCCACAGAACCTGAACAGGCAGTTTGTCAGGTGGCATCTCCCCAAGGTACCTTCCCATGGCCAATGGCTACAAACTATAGTTTTCCAGACATAAATGTACAGTAACGTGTCCTATAGGCACCTCAAACTCAATATGTCCAAGACAAAGCTTATCTCTTCTAGAACCATTCTTCTTCTAAACTTTTCTGTACGTCAAGATCCCCATAATCTTTTCAGTCATCCATGTTTGCAATCTCAAAATTATCATTGGCTCCTCACTCTCTTTACCCCTAATAGCCAATCAGTTGCCAAGTTGTGTTGTTTTGACCTTTACAACTTCTTTTACACAAAAGTCCAAGGAGTCTTTGATGACACTGAGGCTGCAAATATCTCTAGTCATTAGTCATCTAATCATTCTCTTCCCTCCTCAAATTAACTTGGCTTTCTGTATGTGGTTAGCTGTTCCTGGTTGTCTTGTACAGTGGAAAGAGCTTTGGCTTCAGAGAACCTGGGTTCAAACCTCAATTCTGTACCTTATTGCTTTGTGACCTTGGCAAAGTCACCTAATGCTTTAGTTTCCTTGTCTGTAAAGTGAGAAGGTTGGAGTAGGTTATGCCTAAGGTCCTTTTAGCTTTAAATCTATGGTCTCATGTTATTTTCTCAAATATAATGTAAGATTTTTTAGGACAGGGACTGTTTTTGTCCCCAACATTCAAAATAGTCCTGGTTCATAGTAAGTGCTTTGTAAGTGTTTGTTGAACTGAATTGTGTATAAATTTTGGGTCGAGATTGGTGAAAACAGCTACTAAGGTTTAATTAACCTTGTATGTCAGTTTCACTTGTTTTGATTTGATTTGATCAAACTAAATTCAACTCAATTACAGAAAAAAATGTTAGATGCTTAGTATTTATAGCCCTATACTATGTGTTTGGTGAGATACAAAATTTGAAAGTCTGAGCAGGCAACCTACAAAACAGTGAGACAACCTTAAAAGAAAAAAAATGTCCAATGTCACTGACTGTTGGGTTACCCAAGAGATTTTCAATAACTTCTCAGCCTGTTGAACCTTCGTTCAGTGTCTTATGTTTTAAGCTATGGTCTTCTCAGTGGTAAAAGAATGTGGCTGGGACCAGAGCCATGGCAAATATCTATTTCATAGTTCCCAATATTCCATCATCAGCTGTTGGTTATTTAAAAGCCCATATGGGGAAAGGAGAGAAAGAGTCCCCTTGAGTGGCAAGCCTATTTTCCCATAATTTTGTCAACAAGACTTGGCATTTTTCCTGTTTTGGAAGGTGTGTCTTTGATGGATGACACCCTGGCCACATTAGGCAGAACAGCCAGGGCAGCAGCAGAAGCTGTCTTAATGGCAGCCCGTTTCTCTAACTCAAGAATAGTGGGTGAAATGGAAGAATTCACAGGGCCTGTGAGAATGAAGCCCATGTGAGAGGTTCTTGCCAACTTTCTCTCTCATAACTTTCTTTTTTTTCCATTATGTTTGACACTTTAAAAAAAAATGTAGCTTTGTTACTTAATCATTCTGAATGCTGGCTGTGACCAGAGGAAATAAGACTTTTCGATGGTGAGATAGAATATGCTCACATGTGCATTAAGCAAGTGACATTCCACAGAGGAACTAACTGTGGGATGGAATAAAGGAGGAAACTCATGATGGTTATACTCAGACAGAGTGGTCTGAAGAAGTGCATGTCTGTTGCTAGTTATAAGGCCAATGTGGTAGAAGCAAATCAAGAAGACTAGGTCCTAATCTTACTTTGCTTCTAACAAGTTATATGTCCTTGTGTAAACCACTTCACTGTTTTAGCTCTTAGTTTCCCCATGAGTAAAATTAGGGCATTGAATTTAGTGATCTCTAAGGGTCTTCCCTTGTTCAAACCTGTGCCCAAAGAAACACTAACATTCAAAGTTGATTTTTTGTTTTGTTTTGTTTTGGGGTGTTTTTTTTTTCAGAGCAAAGTGACTTGCCCAGAGTCACACAGCTAGTAAGTGTGAAGTGTCTGAGGTTGGATTTGAACTCAGGTCCTCCTGAACCCAGGGCTGGTGCTTTATCCACTGCACCACCTAGCTGCCCCCCTCCCCAAGTATTATGCAGCCAGTAATTTGGTGTGACTTAGAACCATTGCTGAACAGACTTCCCTTCCCCAGTCAAACATATCTCCCTTACTGTCCTACTGTGATCCTGAAATGCTATCATTAGAAATTAATTTTTATGGATTAATATATTGTTATGTCTTATTTAATATCTCAATAGGGGATACTTTCTAAGTGTAACCAATGTGAAGCAATTACCAAAAAGAGGCCAAGCAAGCATCAAAACCACTTTGGCCATTCAACTGTTCTAGGCAGTTACCTTGCAACTCTTTGAAGAGAATGGGAAGCAGCTTAGATAGGTTTTGATGGTGGTGCAGTGATAGATCTGTTAAACATGGGAGATAAAGAGAATAGATCTGGATCTACAATAAGTGGGTTGCTTCCAAGGATGGCTCACCCACATGAGGCTCTACAGTGGGGGACTGGGCAATAAACGGCATATAGATATAAGAAGGAAAGAGGCTGTAACAAGGGCCCCAAGGATAGCAGCTATTCAATTTCACCAAGGGCAGTCTTCGATAATCCACACATTATTTAAACTTTCTCCCTAGCTTTTGTCTCCTTACTTCTGCTCCCTGTATCATGTCTATCAGTCCTAGAAACCCCAAAATTTGTGGGGGTGAGGAGGTGTTGTTCTATTCCTCCAAATGTAAGTGACTCATAAGTTCACCATCAGCTCAGTTGATTCATGGTATTGTTTCATTAAATATTGCTTGAAACAAATGGGTCATTGGCTAAGATTTGTCCAGAAAGTTATAGGGATGTAGGGTGCATTTTAAAGGCTCTTTATAAAGAGCAAAGAACTCAATGGTTCACATGAAGTCCCTCTTTTAAAAATAATTTTCTTGGTTCTCTAACCATTGCATTGCACTTACAATTCTTCTAACATTGTGCAATTCGTAGAGAGTTGAATAAAACTCTAGTGAATCCCTTGGGCTTCATAAAATGCCATTAAGACAAATAGCATCAAAATGGATACTCCCTAAATACACCAAAGATTCCCCAAACTCAGCCAGTGGTCCATTTATTTCAAGCAACACCTGATGCAATGATCACAGTAAAACCAAAGAATTTGGAAAGGTTCTCAGAATTCCATCTAAAGGAATCTAGCCCATAGGTGTGTAATTTGACTGTGAATAAATACATTTTCCAAAAAAGAAGCTTTGTGCCAATTCTTTTTTTCTTTCCCCATCTCACCTTGGATTAATAGCTATTAGATTTTAAAATAGCTATGAAATGCCTTCTATTTTAAAAAGTCCTTTCTGCATAACTCTGAGTGTCTTTTCCATCTCTCCAGGTTTCAGTTTCTTCAAATACAGATTATGAACTCAGTGATATGTCTTCAATCCCTTCCAACTCAAAAATCTGTTATTTTATGATCATCTGACATTTCTTGACTAGATAATGATGTGTATTATGTTATTATGAATGAATGAAAAAATGAGCATTTAATAAGCATCATCTGCTAAGCACCAAAGATAGAAAAAGAAGACAGCCCTTCTTTTTAAGGCACTCCCACTCTAATTGGCAGAGATAACACACAGAGGAGGATCCATCTGTAGTGTGAATGGCAAGGCCCAAGAATCCTTAGGTTGTATGAAGGTGTCTGTGCTACCTCTAACGTGGAACCTTCACATTCCCCAGTCAATGTATCTAGCTGTGTGTATGTGTGTGTGTGTATTTGTCCTGTCTCCTAAACAAAAATGGAACAATCAGACATTTAGAACTAAACAAAACCTTAGAAATCCATTCCAACTCTATCATTCATTTAATAGATGAGGAAATTGAAATCCAGGGAGAGGTAAAGTAACTCACTTAAAGGTAGAACAGGTAGTGAGTAGAAAAGCTGGCATTTGATCCCAGGTCCTCAGATTCCCAATCTAGTACTTGAGACCCAGAGTCAGGAAGACATGAGTTTGAATCTAATGTCATTATAATCTTATTAGTTGTGCAAGTCGCAACCTCTGTTTGCCTAATTTTCTCCTCTGTAAAATGCAGATAATAGCACCTTTGTCACAGGATTGTTTTGGGGATCAAAAATAAGGTAATATTTTTAAAATGCTTTGCAACTATACTATATGAGTAACTACTATTTTATTATTATTATTAAAGTGTCACAGGCCACAAAGATGCATAATCATCGCTTAGAGCTTTACATGTATTATCTCATTTAATAATCAGCCAAGGTGGGTATTTATACATTATTTATCTCTATTCTATGCAGAAGAAAACTGAGGCAAGTGACCTGCTCATGTTTGTACAGGAAGTAAATGTCTGAAGTTGGACCTGCCCCCATATCTGGTTCAGAACTCTTTCTACTAGGCTTTATTTCCCCTCAAATAACAGCAAAGTATGTGTTACCTGCCATGACACTTAGGGCATCTCAAAGATTTTATAAAGTACCTTTGAAATAAGCTTGACACTCAAGAGTCTCTTCTGTAAGGATAAATTAATAAGCAGCTTTTCCCATGAAGGAACTAGATGTATCTTTGTGGGGCTCGAGTGGCTATACATCATTCTAATAAATGCTTCTCATCAACCAAGATCTTATCTCCCTATATGAAGCCTTGCAAAGCTACTTTAACCAACAATGAACCCTATACATAATCTCCTTCAAAATATCTCCCCTACATCTTGTCTTAGAAGTTAGTTCCCCTGTTCCAAGTGATAGATATAACAAGAGATTATTTGGCTGGATTCTGATATCCCAGGGTCACTTCCTACTTCCTGAATTCCCACATTTGGAATATCTTCAAAGCTTTTCCTGGATTGTATCATTTTTATACAATTACTTCAAATCGTTTCCATATAATGTAGTTGTTCAGTTGTTTTTCAGTTGTGTGTGATGCTTCATGACCGTATTTGAAGTTTTCTTGGCAAAGATATTGGAGTGGTTTGCTATTTCCTTTTCCATCTCATTTGACAGATGAGGAAACTGAAGCAAACATGGTTAAGTGACTTGCCCAAGGTCACACAGCTAGTGTCTGAGATTTTATTTTAAAGTCAGATAATCCTGACTCCAGGTGTGATAATTTATCCATTGCTCCACCTAACCATTTTTTAAATTAGCTGGGTGTATAATCAGAGTACCAACTTGTGAGAATGAAGGTGAAGATCAGTTTAGAAGGAAAAAAAATGAGAAAATAGCCTGTTCAGTTGAGGCAAGCCCAACCATAACTATTTAAATTAGCTCCTGAATTATTTTCCAAAATTACAGGAAGTAGATAAAAGAATAGACAATGACATAGACATAGTAGTACCATTTCCAAAGGAAACAACCAATATAAACTAGGAGATCAAATGAACTTTGATCCCACTTCATCCAGCCAAAGCAATCTCCTTGACAGGTAATTATATATGAGAGCCAAGGACAGGACTGATTCAAAGCATAAACTTGTTTATGAGATCCTACAGAAGAGAATGGTGGAAGTATATGAGAAATATAATCTTATATTATCAATCAATAAATGTTTTTTTAAATTCCTACTATGTGCCATGTACTAGCGATACAAAAAAAAAAGACAAAAGACAGTCCCTCTTCTCAAGAAGCTTACAAACTAATGGGGGAGACAATATGCAAACAAATATATACATATACATAAATATATACATATACACATACATGTATGTATAGGATAAATAGAAAACAGTTAACAAAAAGAAGGAACTAAAAGTAAGAGGAGCTGGAAAAGACTCCCAGGGAGGAAAATCAAATTTAAAGAAAACTCGGCAAGAGACCCATCTGAACCAAGTTAAAGGGCGTGTAAGATAAATTTGCAAGATGACCAACAGATGACAAAATGGAAAGCCCTGAAAAGGGGGTTATAACAAACTATTTTCAACATCAATGAATGTGGAATCATCATATTTAGATTCTATTCTAACATCACGAATCCTAATGTGCAAAATGAGAAAGTTATAATAGTGCTACAGAGATCAAAGTAGGAAATAGTAGTTGGACAAGAGCAAAACACAGAGAAGTTTTGTGCTTGAGGTGATGAAATTTTGAAGGGATTGAGATTGATTCTCAAGGTATTTGCAAGAGGTAAATATAGAAAAGCTTTTGAAAAAATACTTTATTTAAAAGGTTATTTTTCTCATTGAGAACATAAATAACTACTGACCCATTATCCTACTCTCTACACAATTTTCATTAGAGTAATCTACAAATCTATAGTGCATCCAGGTTTACATTCACTTTTTTTTTCCCCTACAGCAGACCGTATCTTTATTGTCACAAAACTTTGTAAAAATTTCAGAATTTGAGATACCACTGTAGGGGCAGCTAGGTGATGAAGTGCATAGAGCACCAGCGCTGGATTCAGGAGTACCTGACTTCAAATACCGCTTCAGATACTTGACACTTACTAGCTTTGTGACCCTGGGCAACCTTCATTGCCCCGCAAAAAAAAAAAAAAAGATACCAATGTGATTATATTCTGCTATGTAAAGAAAAAAAAAAGATTTGATTTAATAGAGCAACATGCTACATGAAAGGTTTATATCCAACAAGGTGTCTCCCATGCATATGTCAATATTATACAAGATTTCTTGAAAGATATAAGAACAAAGATAATTTGGATGACCCTCTCTTCATTATCAAGCAATCCATAAAACAACAAACCAGCTACCATTTACATAGTACTTTAAGATTTGCAAAGTGCTGGACATAGATTATCTGATTTGATCCTCTCAACAACCCTATGAAGTTGTTATTATTATCCCCTTTTCTTTTTTTTTTTCTTTTGGTGAGGCAATTGGGGTTAAGTGACTTGCTCAGGGTCACACAGCTAGTAAGTGTTAAGTGTCTGAGGCCGGATTTGAACTCAGGTCCTCCTGACTCCAGGGCCCGTGCTCTATCTACTGCACCACCTAGCTGCCCCTATTATCCCCTTTTTACAAGTGAGGAAAGTGAGGCTTAAAAAAAGGTTACTGGAGGTAGCCTGGAATCAGGAAAATTTTAGTTCAAATCCAGCCTCAGATACTTACTAGCTTTGTGACCCTGAGTAAATCACTTAATCTCTGCCTCTGTTTCCTCTTCTATAAAATAAGAATAATAATAGTACCTATCTCCCAGGGTTGTTGTGGAGATCAAATAACATGATAATTGTAGAGCTTACAAATGCTATATAAATGTTAGTTGTTATTATTATTATTATTATTATTATTAATCTTATACGACTTTCCTGGGGTTGCACAGATAGTAAAGTATCTGAGGCAGGATTTGAACACAGGATTTCCTAACACGAAGTCGTACTCTATTGTAAACCAAGCCCACCCCCAAAAAAGTAGAAAAAGAATGATGAACAAAGGTGTTTGTCATTACTATGCTGGATATCTATCCAAGTCTGATGGAAAAGGGACTCTCTGAGAACATGGTGTCTTCTAGAATTTCCTGCTTTCAGAAGACTTCATGATCACCCACAAGAGTTTTACCTAACTAGATGTGTAACAATATGCTGCTTCTGTGCCTTGAGAAAAACTGTCATTAAATGAAAAAAAAAAGTCTGAGCTTTTATTTGCACTTCAAAATGAAAGATAGTGGAGTTTCGACAATGAAATTTAGGCATGCTCTTATTTACTGGTGAGCACTTTCAGAAAAAGAAAGCTAATAATCAGATCTGAAAAGCAAACAAGGGCATAGGTAGATGATGTATGTATGTAAGTATATATGTATGTATGTGTGTATGTGTGTATGTATAGAGGTAGATATGATGTGTGGATAGAGATGGACGGACAGGCAGATGGACAGATAAGATGGAGGGTTAGAACATTCATTTGTACTACTTGTTCTCCCCCCGTTAGTCATTTTTCTTGGTTTGGGATTTAGTCATTGTTTTGTAGAGCAAATTCCATCTCCATCTTATTATTTGAATTATCTTTGTGTGGATTTTTCTAATAGTTTTTATGGGTGAGTTCCATATGATTCCTTTCCTTGAAACCGAATGGATTATAAGTGGATTTTACTCCTGGTTTGAATTCTCTAGAAATGTCTTTTATTTATAATGCTTTTTAGTGCCTTTCAACACCCATCATCACTCTCTGAAATCATGGTCTCTCCTGAGCCATCTCCCAGAGGATTTTGCATTTTATTACATCACTGCAATTACTAAGGCCACCACGTCTGTAACTATAGTGAGACTGTGTACAGTGGAAAGAGCGCTGAGCGACTGAGTCTGAGGACCTGGGTTCCAGTGTTGCCCCTTTTATTACTGGAGGAACCTTGGGAAAGCGCACTTAACTTCTCTGGGGACCTGTTTCTTCATCTGAGTTATAGTAAACCCTAGCATAATTTAGGGAAATATTAAACGGCCTTAAGTCTGTGAGAATCAGTCCAATGTGGCTCGGGTGATACACATAAACATAGAATAGACCCCAAAAGAGCCATAATTCAGTCTTGTTCTAATCCATCACATGGAAAACCTAATTTCTCAAGTAATTGATCCAACATAATTCAAGAACGCCAAAGGTTACGCTTTATTCGCAGCAGCACAGCAAATGAATTAAATGGACACATTGTATTAACTAACGCCAAGACGCTATGGTTCCCAAACTCTACTGCTAGAGTATGGGTGGGGGCGGTTGGCGGTGGTGGGTGAGTGCCTGCCCACCTGCCCGCCTGCCTGCCTGTCGTGGGAGTTCTTTGCTCGAAGGCCTTTGCCTGCGTCGCCTCTGAGATCATTGCACTGCAGTGTAATGGAAATGATGCATGAAATGGACAGCCCTTGCCAAAATACGCAGAGGATGCAGTCCCCACGTTTTTAATCGCTCTCTTCTCTGAGTCTCTTCCCACCCTCTAAACTCCAGGGGCCGGAGCTAGATGAGGATACCTTATTGCCTTGCAGCCTACTGGGGATTCAGTTTTCCTCTTCTCTCCCCCAGGGAAGGAAATGGGAACCAAACAAACCAAAAACACCGCCCTGGCTCCGCAGGGAAAAAACACGCTGGAGCCTGGCGAGTCTGGGCAGCAGGGGCCCACAGTCTGGGCACCTCTCCATTTTTTTTTTTTAAATCCTTGATTGATTTAAGAGAAAGGAAAAAAAAAAGAAAAAGTCTTAGGCAAATAACTAAAATGGCCGCCGGCCACGCAAGATTTTATGCGTGGGAAGAGAAGGGTTGGTTGCAGAGAGCTGAGCGGCTGCAGCAGCGGGGAAGAAGCCCCCGCAGGGTAGCCTTGGGGTGCGCGAAGCCGGGACCCTAGGAAAGAAAGGGACATGAGGCCCGGCCCGGGTAGGCTGGTGGTTCGTGAAGCACATGCCTAGAGGGCAGAGAGGCGGGGGAGACGCGGTTCCAGCCCCCACCCCAGGAAAGGAAGGCACGCGCTTGCAGTCCTGAGCCCGGCGTGGGTGCGCGTGCACAATCTCTCTCGGTCAGAACCCGCCCCCCGCGCCGGCTCTGACTCCTCCTGCTGCTGCAGCCCTCCCCCTACTCCCCCCCCGCTCCGCCCCCCGCCCCGGCATTTCCCAGGCACAAAGGGACAC
This sequence comes from Dromiciops gliroides, assembly GCF_019393635.1. Classification (NCBI taxonomy): domain Eukaryota; kingdom Metazoa; phylum Chordata; class Mammalia; order Microbiotheria; family Microbiotheriidae; genus Dromiciops; species Dromiciops gliroides. The sequence continues at coordinate 47,330,487 of NC_057866.1, forward strand.
GGTCTCAGATCGTTCCGTTTTCATTTTGGTGGTGCACGCAGCTCGCGCTTTGAAGCATTACCATGGCAACCATCCTCGCCTTCCTCTTGGTTTTAATTGAACAGAGGTGCCCTGGCACGTCTCTGGAATGGCTGCGCTGGGCAGCCCCTCCCTGGCTCCCTTTGCAAGTGACCACTCTATAGGGCTGCGTTGGTTTAAGTCTAGGAGCGCCCCCCAAAAGGCATGCAGAAAGCTAGCTCTGCCCCCTGTCATGTGAACCTGCAGCGCCTTCCCAGTGCCATTGCAAATGGGGGAAGACAAAAGTTTAAGGAATCTGTTAAGCGTCAATGAAAAGGATATCTGATATGGAATGAATTATAGAAAGAGAAAAAGTCAGCAACATTAATCCAACTCAATTCCATAAGCACTTTAATAGCGTCTAAGTGGAGATGGCCACACACAGACAAAAAATGAAAAACAGTACTGTAGCCAAAGAATTTAATCCCTTTATTTTACAGATGGGGAAACTGAGATCCAGCGAGTTGGCTTGCCCAAGGTCACAAGAGTAAGAAGATTAGAAGTAGGATATGAACTCAGGTCTTCTGACTGTCGGCTTCTACTGATAAATAAATAGAAAATATAGAAAATAATTTCAGGGAACCAGATTAACAACTGTTGGAATCAGGAAAGACCATCGTGTAAATGGTGAGTGACACCCACTGAACCTCGAAAAGCGCTAAGGGGTCTAAGAGGTGGAGATAAAAAGGAAGAACAACCCCGGAATGGGGAGTGGGGGACAGCCAATGGTTAGGAACGATGACTTGTGATGACACGTGCCCTACATCGACTGTCAAGCAGTCCAGCTTGGCTCGATGGTAGGGTTCATGAGGGCAAGTAATGCCTAATCATCTTGAGAAGATAAACTAAGGCAAGATCTTTAAATATCAAGCAGAGGGATCATAGAAATCTTAGACCCAGAGCTGGAATGGACCTCACAATTTATCTGGTCCAAACCATTCATTTTACAGATAAGAAATCTGAGGCTCAGAAAGGAAAAATTATTTTCTGGAGGTCGCACATATAGTAAGTGGCAAAACCCAAGGTTCCTTGCCTCCAAATCCTATACTGTCTCTACTATGCATCACTGCTAAACGTCTTATTTACCAATTCAGTACCCTCTCTTTCAGAGCCTCAGATTTCCCATCTGTAAAATGGGGACAAGTAGTTCACAAGAAATTTTTAAAATTCATGCGATAATGTATGTGCAGTAACCTTGCTTCACTTCACGGTTCTGAGATTTTCATTGCATCCCTTTAGGAAGGCATACCATAACCCTCACCTTATGGTCTAGTGGCTAATGGTCCAATGGCTAATAAATGCATGGTTACCCTGATTTTCAGAAATGAATTAGGCTGCTCCTTGGACAATAGGTGTACAGATTGTCCCCAGCTGATACTGGAAATCTTCCCAGCTTGGCAGGCCTTGGAAAAGCTTTGACTATTACTTCCCAGACTTAGAGAGCTCAGCCATCTCTATCTCAGGAAGAGGATTGTGGTGGGAGAACATCTTGATGGAAGAGGACATTGTAAACTACAGGGTGGGCCAAAAAGTCATGAATATTTAAGAACTCCTTTATTTTTTGTTTTTAATTTACAATATCATAGCATATGCAGCATATATAGGAAATTAATTTACACATGAAAAATCAAATCTTGTAAATGGCAAAAAATAAAGAAAATAATTTTCAAACAGTTATTCGAACAATCAGAACCCTTCATGACTTTTGGCCCACCCTGTACAAATGTGAGCAATTGTTCTTTTCACCTGGAGATGACACCATCATCATCACCAACACCATTATCATCGTCATAACTAGAATTTACATGGGGCTTTAAAGTAGTATATATCAGGGGCAGCTAGGTGGCGCAGTGGATAGAGCACCGACCCTGGAGCCAGGAGTACCTGAGTTCAAATCCAGCCTCAGACACTTAACACTTACTAGCTGTGTGACCCTGGGCAAGTCACTTAACCCCAATTGCCTCACTTTAAAAAATATATATATATAGTAGTATATATCTCCCAGTCTTTCCCTTACTTTGGTTTTAGAAATATTTTGACACTTTTTGTCTCACTTTCTGACGCTCTCAGGTGTAAATAATTTTACACCTCTGTCTCTCAGGTTTTCTGAGAGTAATTAGTGATTGTAAAGCATTATTTACACATATAATATGTTCTCCTGCTATATTCACATGTAAATACCCAAGGAGGCTGTATTTTGGGGAAGACTGAATTTCACAACTCCCCTAATCAGATGCAAGGAGCCACAGCTCATCCAGAGTAGGCTTTATACAGGATAAGAGCTGCTTCTCTCAAAGGGGGTTGTTTCTGTAGATTCTAGTGGACCAAGAGCAGGGGCCTGAATTGCCATGTGTGTGTATGGTGAGAGTTTCCCAAACACTCATCACCTTTGGATTATGTTTTAGAGAAGAAATACTATTTTGCCTCCTCTAGGTTTTGGCCAAAGAGAAAAAATGTGAGCTGTTCCATTCAGCATAATGAAATTATAGTGGTTTTCAAAGCCATTTCAGTAAGATTAATCTTCTCCATTAGGGATTATCACTTTCACTTGGTTCTCATTTTCTGTCTATAGAATTGGGAAATGAAATTCGGTCATTATTTTAAAAGGCACCACTCTCAGGGGCTTGGAGCTGAAGTGACTCCATCTCACATTGTTCAGAGGAGAGAGCCAATCAAGGCCTGCTGCCTCCTTCAGCCCAGCCTGCCAGGCCCTAGGAGCAGCAGCAGGAGGTCGTGGTTTGAAATCTGCTTCCTTCAAGATCTTGCTGGCCCTTCAAAGATAACGCGGTACTCAGGGATTTATTCCCTGTAAGTAAAGCCTGCCTATTGTGGAGTGGCTGGTAGAAGAGTCCAGCATGTTTCTCTGCTAATGGCACTTCATTTCTTGAGGAGCAAGCTGAGGGCACATGCAGAGCCCAGGCCTGGTGAAAGGTGCCAGTTATGTTAGGAAAGGGATGAAATAAGGTGTGGATGGCAATGGTGTACCACACCTCACTGTGAACGATAAAGGAATGGAAAGACTTGCTTCGATTCTTAAGATATCTGTATAGAGGAAAAGAGAGAGAAGCTTGCATTTATGCCTATAGAATTAGATGGTAAACTTCTTGAGGGAAGGAAATGTCTTTTGCCTTTTTGCGTGTGTACTTCTTGTGATTGGCACAGTGCCTGGCGCATAGCAGGCTCTTAATAATTGTTGATAGATAGATTGATTCATTAGTCATTTATTAAGCACCTACAGTGAACAGTAGTGCAAGAATTCTTAGCCTTTTTGGTGTCATGGAGCCTTTTGGCAATCTGCTCAAGACTATGGATACCTTCTTAGAAGGATGCTTTTTAAATGCAAAAAATAAAATATGTAAGATTACAAAAGAAGCCAGTTTTTGTGGAAATTCAGTTATCAAAATAAATTCACAAACCCTCTTGAAATTGGGTGTATAGATCCACATTAAGAACCAGGGAGGTAGTGAGAAGAAGGTGGGCTTAACATCAGGAAGACCTGAATTCAAGTCTGTCCTAATACATGCTAGCAGAACAACCCTGGGCAAGTTATTTAACCCTGTTTGCCTCAGTTTCCTCATCTGTAAAATGAGATGGAGAAGGAAATAACACACCATTCCAGTATCTCTGACAAGAATACCCCATACCAGATCACAAAGAGTTGGACATGATGAACAACAACAACAGAATTGGAAGTTAAGGTCCTTCGGGGTACAACATATATATATATATATATAAAATAAAGGGTTTGGAACTGATGGCATTTTGTGAAGTAATGAATTAATTCCCCATCACCAGAGCCTGGAGAATCTACCACTCATGGGGGTGGTTTACAGTATAATATATTGTGCAAGGAATTTATCTGTGGGACAAGGGATTGGTCTAGATAACCTATAAGATCCCTGCCAATGATAGGATTTGCATATATTTTAATATCTGTATAAGAATACTCTTTATAAGTAGGGATTTTTTTCATTTCGTGTATCCCGAGTGACTAGTACAAATCCTGGAACAATCTAGACATTTGATAAACCAAACCAGGTTTATTTTCCACACCATAGCAGCTCACTGTCCTTAGCCCCATCTTCAGCCACACTGTAACAATAATCACCTAATTATCCTAGGCTTTCTGAGTGAATGAATGAGGTGGGGGTGGGCAGGAAGAGTTGGTGCAGAAGTGGGAAAGAGGATTTAGATGGGGTGGCTAGGTGGCGGAGTGGATAAGCACGGGCCCTGGATTCAAGAGGACCTGAGTTCAAATCAGGCCTCATACCCTTGACACTTACTAGTTGTGTGACCCTGGGCAAGTCACTTAACCCCAATTGTCTCACCAAAAAAAAGAAAAAGAAAAAAAAAAGAAAAGGAAGAGGATTTAGATACAAACAAGACTGGATCCCAGCATCTCTCCACATGTTTACAAGAGAGCCACACATGGAACACTCTAACTCTGCTTCCTCCCTTCTCTTCTTCTGGAATCTTTCTCTCAGAACTCTGCAAACAACTCCAGAAGTCATCACAAAGTTCATGACTTTATCAGCCAGTGGGATCCTGAGAAAGCAGCTGCAACTCTATGACCACCCTAATACAGAAACAGATTAAGACACAGAATTACATAGATATGAAATCTAGGTTGTTTCCTAAGGAAAATCAGTGTTACCCTTTCTCCCCCAGCTTGAAAACCATTGCTTTAGCAATCATCTATCTTTCTATGCTCCTTAAGGGAAGCTAGGTGGCACAGTGGATAGACTGCTAGACTTGGAGTTAAGATAAGAGTTCAAATATGACCTCAGACACCTACTAGCTGTGTGACCCAGTGTAAGTCACTTAATGCTGTTTTCTTCAGTTTTTCATCTGTAAAATGATCTGGAAGAGGAAATGCCTTTGCTAAGAAAACCCCAAATGGGATCATGAAGAGTTGGACACAACTCAACAACAAAACTATCTTTCAACTCCTACCTCATATAGAGCTGGTGCTGTATGACCCTGATGCTTAAATGCTCTACCACAGTTTCCTCATCTGTAAAACTGGGATAATAATAGCACCTTTCTCAAAGGATTGTTGTGAGACATATACATATACATATATATATACATATATATGTATATATATATATGCATATATACATATACACATATGTTTGTGTTTATTTATTTATATATCCATTCATTTATTCATCCCTTTATTTGTATAGCTAATAAGTATATGAAGTAGGATTTGAACCCAGATCTCCTTAATTCTAAGTCCCATACTCTTATCCCATGAAATGCACCTAACTGACTAAAGAGCAAGTATTGTTATCCTCATTTCATAGATGAAGTTGAACTTCAGAATACTTGTTCATTATTTGGTTCAGAGGACCAATGACATTATGGGTGATGTTTTAACTTGTGTGTGTATTAGATTTAAATGAGGCAGAATTGCACATGACTCTTCCATAGTCAGCAAAGTCCAGTGGCAGGAGAAAAGTCAAACGATTGGTGATGGTCTGGGATGCAGTGACCTTGGCATCTTGATGTCTGATCAAGCTCTAAGTGATCCAAACAGTGAGTTGGGGGATGTCTCCTCTAAGCACATGAGGACTTCTCCTGGTAGATGAGAATAATTTGTCAAGAATACTTCAGGCAGTGACGCAGGCAGAATGTTAGCCCAAAACTTTGGGCTAACAAAACTTTACTCTGCCTGCTCACCTCTTCAAATCTTCAAGGATCAATGACTTCATCACTGTGGATACAGTCTTCACAGATACAGATCACTGCCCCTTTATATCTCTGAAAGAAATATGGGGATGGGAAAATGTATCATCCTTGACTGTTCATTCAATCAGCATTCATTAAGTATCTATTATATGCAGGGCACTGCAGGAATCAGACAAAAATGAGATAATCATAGGATCATATATTTAGGTATGAAAGGGAACTTAGAAGCTATCAAGTACAGCTATGTTGTTTTACAAATGAGGAAACTGAAGCCCAGAGAAGTTAAATAATTTCCCAGGGCCACACAGCTTCTGACACCGAATCTGAACCTCATTCTTCTTTATTCCAAATCCAGAGATCTGTCCACTCTGCCATGTGGACTTCAAGAAGTTTATACTCTGTTGGGGGCCTATATAATATATACATATAATAAATACAAAGTCTTTTTGGGAGTGGAAGAGGAACTACAAGATGAGGACATGGAGGTGTTAGGAAAGGCTTCCTGCAGGAGGTGGCAGTGGAATTGAACCTTGAAGAAATCTGGTTAAGTTTTTCTGATAAAGGCCTCATTTTAAAAATATATAGGGAACTAAATCAAATTTGTAAGAATGCAAATCATTCCCCAGTTGAGAAATGGTCAAAAGATATGAACAGGCAGTTTTCAGATGAAGAAATAAAAGATATCTATTGCCATATGAAAAAATGCTCTAAATCACAATTGATTAGAGAAATACAAATTAAAACAACTCTGAGGTATCACCTCACACCTATAAGATTGACTAATATGACACACAAAAAGGAAAATAATAAATGTTTGAAGAGCTGTGGAAAAAATGGAACACTGATGCATTGTCGGTGGAGCTTTTAAATAATCCAACCATTCTAGGGAACAATTTGGAACTATGCCCAAAAGGCTATAAAGCCGTGCACACCCTTTGACCCAGCAATACCACTATTAGGTCTTTATCCCAGAAGAGCATAAAAAAGGGGAAAGGACCCACATGTACAAAAATATTTATAGCTATTCTTTTTGTAATAGTAAAGAATTGTAAATTCAGGTTATGCCTATCAATTGGGGAATGGCTAATGTAAGAAATAATGGTTTTTTGCCAATGCCCAAAGGCCCCAACCGGAGGAGATTGATTTGGATTGATTGAATTAATTGATACTGACTGACTGCTGATTAACTCACTTAAAGTTGACTTGATTAAAACCACACCTGCATGACTCCCAAAAGGGAGTGTTCTCAGAGGCTGTGAACTATGGCATCAACACAAGACCACCCTCAAGTCCAGTGAACCAATGGATTTGGGTGATGATAGCCAATCAGCTTGAAGCAGTGTGTAATGACTGCCTCTTCTGGGGGATGCAGGAAGTGCTGCTTCCTCTCTGAGTTTGTTGCTGGGACAAGCTCCTCATGGTGGCAGAAGACTTGAGAGAAGGAGATCAGACTGAACTCTTACTCTCTCTTCTAGGCTTCCCTATCTTTCTGAACTCCACATGTTCTCTCTTTACTCTTTAATAAATGCTTAATGCCTGTGGTAAAATATGAAAGTTTTTAACAGTCGGTTAGGATAACTGAAAGATGCCAGTTTTTCAAGGACCACCCTTTTGGGGAGGAGATGAACAGTCCGCCTGCTGCGCATGTCAGACTGCCTGCCGGGCTCTTGACTTCCGGGGTGGAGAGAACGGGAGTAAGCCTTTTTTGGCCTGCTTGGCGGGACTCCTGACGGCGCGGCACAGACGGTCTCCCTCTCTCCAAAGGTGGCCTTTTCGGTTTGGTGAGTTTTTATAAGGAATATAGACTAAGCCTAGATTTAAGACGATTTGTATTGTATTTCTATTTTCCTATCCTTCTAATCAACAACACCTTATATACAATAAAGGCTCTGTCTAGAAAACCAGAAGCTTCTTCCATTTACTAGTCTGGGAGATAAATTAAGGGAAAAGTTAAGTAGGGGAGATTTATGATCTAATATCCAATTTTAATCTCACATGCCCAAAGACTAGTCCTAAAGTTTCTATTTTGTAAGTAAACCCTAGCTACCTTTTCCTACACTTGGGACAGAAATAGGCTTCTACACATTTAGTTTTATTCGTCACACTAAACAAGTTGTGGTATATGAATGTAATGGAATACTATGGTACTGTAAGTAATGATGAGCAGGAGGATTTCAGAGAAACCTGGAAGGACTTAGATGAACTGATGCTGAGTGAGATGAGCAGAACCAGAAGAACATTGCACATAGTATCAACAACATTGTGTCATGATCTACTGTGATAGACTTACCTCTTCTCAGCAATACAATGATCCAAAATAATTCCAAAGGACTCATGGAAAAAGGACTAAGGAAAATTCCTCTCCACATCCAGAAAAAAGAACTGTGGCAGCTAGATGCAGATTGAACCATACTGTTTCTAATGATATTTTTGTTTTTTTTTTTTTTTGGGGGGGGGGTTAAAGTTTTTCCCTTTTGTTTTGATTCTTCTTTCACAACATGACTAATGCAGAAATATGTTTAATGTGATTGTACATATATAACCTATATCAGATTGCTTTCTGTCTTGGGGGGGAGGGCAGGGAGGGAGGGAGAAAAATTTGGAACTGAAAATCTTATAAAAACAAATGTGGAAAACTATCTCTACATGTAACTAGAAAATAAAATATTTTTATTATTTAAAAAAAGAAAGGAAGCTGGCTAGCCAACCTGTCCAAGAATGTTGAATGAATTCTGGGAGGTTGGATCTTGAGCAGTCCATTACTGGGCCAATCTAGAAAATTCTACTTCTTGATAGAACCGGCTATAATCAATTCTCCACTAATAGGGCCTTTGAGAGCCTAAGGCCACCAAACAATGCAACATCTCAGTTGGACTTTGGTGAAGAACAACCTCCTAACCAACTTGAAGATACCCTGTGCCACCACATTGAGAATCTTTGTTACCAAATGCTGATTTTGACTTATGGAAGTTGAAACAATTGGCCTTAAAATAGAATTCCATATGGGACCACTTTTTTTTTGTAATACCACTAGACTTTAACAAGTCCCTTCCCCCTAAACCAGTCTTATAAAAGCCATCCCCTTCTAGTTTCTTCCAGTTCTGAGTTTTTCAACCCAGACAGACAAGGCCAAGACACAAAGAATTGTTGATTTTCAATGCCTCTTCCCCAGTGGGCTCTAATTTATTTTTCCTTAGGTGATGGAACAGGCTATAGCTTTCTCACTTAAGATTTTCTCTACAAACCGCAGTACTTTTTATAGGTCTGAGGTTTTTAGGCACCTGGAAGCTGTTACAAAGCCTTCATTTTATAAACTCAACTAGAAAATAATGATGTGCAGATCATCACCTGGGCTGAATTAGCTACTTCTTATTTTCATTCATCTGTGCTGAATCTTCGAGACTGCCTTTTTTCTCCTCACTGACTTAGCTTCTTGAGTAGCTCTAAGACACTCATTCTAAGAATATTAGAATAATTATACTAACAATAAATTTCCATGCCCTGAAAAGAATGCACCTAATTATTAAAAACAGGATAACAGGAAAAATGTTTTTGACTATCCTTTCACAGTGCCTGAAGTTCCCACCATTAACTGGCACTCATTTAGGCAAAGGCAGTGTGTCTTAAGAAGCCTCGTTTTGAATAGTATGGGAGGGGACCACCAATTAATTCATTAAAATCAATTAATTTACCAGATTAATGAGTTTTCACCTTAGAAAGGAAGACACAGATGAAACAGACAGGACAAAGGATTGATGGCCATTTGGATGGAGGTCTCTTGTGGAGTGGCCTGGGATATATGCTGGTTAATATAGATCAGAGAGAACTGAAACAAATGTAAATTATCTAGTACAATTCCTTTGTCTTATGTTTTAACAATAATTTAGAGGCATAGATGGCATGGTTATCAATTTGCAGATGGACACAGATGGAAAGGATAGCCAATATACTAGGTAATGAAGTGAGGACTCCAAAATATCTCTTCAGGCTAAAGCATTGGGTTGAAATTAATAGGATTAAAATTAAGAGAGAAAATGTAAAGTCTTGCAGTTTGGTTTAAAAAAATCAGCTTCACAAGTACAAGATGGGGGAGGTATGACTAGATGTCAGTTCATCTGAAAAATATCTGGGTGTTTTAGCGAAGTTTACTTGCTTGAATTAAAAGTCACTATGAGTCAATAATGCAGTTAGGGTCCATGGTAGACCAAAACTTGGATTCAGATTCAAAACTTGGAATCAAAAAGACCTGAGTTCCAATCCTGCCTCAGACACTTACTAGCTACATTGACCCTGGGAAAATTATCTAACCTCTCCATGCCTCAGTTTCCTCATCTATAAAAATGGAGATAACAGTCCCTACATCATAGGGTTGTTTTGAGGATCAAATGAATTAACATATGTAAAGTTCTTTGCAAACTTTAAAGTGCTATAGAAATGCTAGTTCTTATTTTTTAAATGAATATAATCTTGGGCTGCATTGAGAAAGGGTTTAAGGATTCAGGAGGTGAGGAGGCTGCTGTACATTCTTTGGCCTGATGAGGGCACATCTGTGACATTATGTCCAGTGCTGGGAACCCAGTTTTAGAAAGGACACTAATGAGCTGGAGAGCAGCCAGAGAAGGGTGAACCAGAGAATGAAGGTCTGGGGGCAGCTAGATGACCTAGTGAATAAAGCACCAGCCCTGGATTCAGGAGGACCTGAGTCCAAATCCAGCCTCAGACAGCTCAGACAGTTGACAGTTACTCTTACTAGTTGTGTGACCCTGGGCAAGTCACTTAACCCTCATTGCCTCTGCAAGAGAGGAGAGAGAGAGAGAGAGAGAGAGAGAGAGAGAGAGAGAGAGAGAGAGATGGAGTCCAAGGCATGTGAAGCTCAGGGGAAAGAACTGGAGATATGACCTAAAAAAAGAAAAGATTCAAGGGAGGGGACATGGCAGCAGCCTTAAACCATGTCTGTCTGAAGGACAGTCATATGGAAGATGGATTAAACTTGTCCCATTTGTTCCCAAAGGACCTTCTGGGGAGCAATGGGTGGGGCTTACAAAAAGACCAATTTAGATTGAGGGCAGAAAAATATTCCTGATAACTGAAGCTGCACAAAATGGAATGGTTACCTCCAGAGTGCTCGATTACTTCTCATTGGAGGTCTTCAAGCAAAGGTTGGAAGATGTGGTCCAGCTACTGGTCAGGCTAGATGACCTTTAAGCAGGGGTGCACTAAATGTTTATCAACCAGCTCTCTGGAGGAATAAAATATGTGCCCATACCCTCTTGAGTCAAAACTGCACCATGAACATGAACAAAACAATAAATCAGACCCTGATTTGTAGTATTTTCTGATTTCTGAGGTATAGATGCTCACACTGAAAATTCAATAGTTGGCTCTGAGGGCAGATTGGAACTGGCTCCAGTACTCCTTTACCTCTAATGTAACCTTTAGCTCTGAATCTGGGATCCAGTGACTTTGGTAGGGTCACCAAACTTCCCCAGACCTCAGTTTCCCCCTCTGAAAAAATGAAAGGGTTGGGCTAGAAAACCTCTTAGCTCTCTTCAAGTTCTCAATTCAATGAGCTACCTTTTGGGATCAGTGAAAGGTGAACCACTTGTTAAGTATGATATCTAATGAGGAATCCAGGCAAATGCAACCATACCACTTCTGTCTCACGATTAAACTTCTGAGTTTATAGAACCCAAATGAAACTAGGATTCTAGGAGTGTATAACCAATACCAAATGCAATTTCAAAAAAGAATAATTCAAGTCATAGACCTCATAACTCCTTATTTAGGGGGTTTTGATGTTTAACAGATTTCATTCCAAACATTCTCTATGTTCTGAATCATCTGGATTTTGATATTTAAAGCTGTCTTCCCTCCCCTCAATCTCATGGAATTGTGATTTGTGTCTGGCTGAGTGAGTATTTAACAGGAGGATTCTTTGTCCGTCTGGCATTAAGTTTCTCAAAGTTCTTCTAGACTCTAGTGACGCCTTGTGGAGTTCCCTTTTTTAAACCTGGTGCTTCTCCAAAGGGTCATAGAATCTTCCAGGTTGGAAAGGAATTTGAAGGTTGTCTTGCACAATCTTCACCCATGGAGAAATTCCCTCCACACCATCAGTGACAGGTAATAATCCAACCTCTCTTTGCTTCCTGGCCCTTTAACCAACCTGAGAGTGAGGCTTTACCTGAGGGACCTTTACATGTGCCCAACTCCCCTGGGCTTAGCCAAGTGAACTCTCAGACTTATAAGCAGGGACCTCCCATTCTTCCTATGTAGAACCTTCAGGAAGGAGCATCTCTCTCCCCTTCCTCTCTATTAAATTTAAATCATACAATAGAGAGTGCACAGTGAATATGGACTCAAAGTCAGAAATAACTGGGTTCAATTCCTGCCTCTAACACTTCACACTGGGCAAGTTACTTAACCACTAAGTGGTCAAGGCAGCTCTCTAGGACTAAAAATTGAAGAGAAGGTGCAACTGTATTAGACTGAGAGCTCCATATACTCATGAAATCCCAGGTATAGGTCTTGTAAAATAAGGAGGGGAAGGAGAAGGAGAAGGAGAAGAAGAACAACAACAAGAACAACAAGAAGAACAAGAAGAAGAACAAGAAGAACAAGAAGAAGAACCAGAAGAAGGAAGAGAATAATGAGGAGGAGGATAAGAAGAAGGAGAAAGTGAAGAATTTTTACAATGGAGCAATTCCTTCAAACAGGACCCAGTTATGGAGTAAAAAAGGAGGGCCAAAGAGTATGACATCTACTTAGTCCCTAAAGTGTGACTTAGACCTAACTTTCATTCCATTAGGCTCTTCTTTAAAGGAATGACCTCAATTGGGGGCCAAGTATGCTTTAGCCTACCTATGGGATAGGAGCATCCAAGGCCTTCTCCATATCCCCAAAACATCATTGCTCCAGAGCTAACCCAACATCTGGTATTTTTTTATTAGAGATACATTCATTTGGAAGACTCCTCTTGTTAAAGTGCAAATATTCCAAAGAGGGGAATAATTAATTATTAGCCACAAACATTTAAAGGGAACCTTAAGGAAATTATCCTCTTCTGTCCCCCACCCCAGTGGATCTTGGATTCTGTCCCTGGGATTCCAGCCTCTGATGGGTGAGCTTTTGCCTCATCTCACCCAGAACTAGGTGTCCACACCATTTCCTGGATATTTCTGTGTCACACACTATCCCCATCCCCCAGCCAACTCACAGCTTTTCTGCTTCTTTTTATGTGCTGTCTTCCATCCATCACAAGACTATAAGATTGCTTTTCAGTTAAACATTTCTCAGAGGATTGAATAACATATTAATGATATAAATTTAGCTGTCTATCAAGATTTGGGTACGAAATGTTCTGATTCTTCAACTATTCTGATTCCTCAAATTAACATATGCTTTATAGATGGGACACTAATTACTAAAGACTTAGGATACAATAAAATGTAGTATACCTGAACTGTTTAACTATAAAGGACAGAATTTAATTTCTCTTTCATAATTAAAAACATATTTCAAGATTCTATAGTCCTAAGGAACATTCATTAGGAACAGTAATTATCACAGTGCTATAGATATGGATATTCAAGAGTAGTAATTAATAGAGAGTGCTTGTAAAAAATATTGGGTAAGGAAAAGAGTTTTGTAATATGTATGGCTGTCAGTATTATGAGCCTCCAGAACAATACCCCAGTTTTGAAGCACTTTCTGGAACAGCATCCACTCAGAAACATAGTTTATGAGCCCCTACCAGTGTGTTCACTTTTATTAGATCAACAGAGGACACATTAAATAAAGACAAAAGACATTTAATTAAACAGCAAAGTAAAATAAGTGACAAGAAAGATTTCTCCCAGGAACACAAGGGCATACTATCCCAATAATTACCATAGTTAATGGAGATCAGGACATGCATAGGGAACATGTGAGATTAATATACATATGTGAGCACACATGGAGGGAATGCATATGGCCAAGAAACATAAATAGCTAGAATAGTTCCTGCCTTTGCTACAGAGCAAAAGAGATATCTTATGATGCTACAGAGTAGCAGACATCCTCTAGTATTGCCATTATCCTGTTCTCTGCTTGATATCTCAGCTGAGCTGTTGTCTACTAGAAACCTGCTTTCTGCCAGTTGTCACTGGGCTGCTGCTCTCCACTGCCATATTCTGGTCTTCAGATTTAATATGGTTTCTTTCCTTCAACAGAGGAATCTATGAACTCTTAATCTTATACTCCAAGACTACCTTTAGCTCATTTATGATGCATATTCCAGTCAACCACACCCAGACAACTAGCTAATAATAGTACGGACTTTCTTTTACATAGTGCTTTAAGATTTACAAAGCTCTTTATCTCTTGATCTCCCCAACAATCCTGCAAGATAGATGCTATTATTATCCCTATTTGAAAATGAGAAGATTAAGAACCAGAAAAGTGAATAATACAAGGTCACACAACTAGTAAGTATTTGATGAGGAAATTTGAACCTAGGTCTTCTGAACTTCAAAACTTCAGATCTAACACTATCCATTACACCAAAGCACTTAGGCATTTCTAAATTTGTCTTTTGACCATCTTGATGCTGCCTGAAACTTTTGGACTAAATCTTGATCTAAAATTCCTTTTGACTTCGATCATAACACTAGTGTCAAGAAGTTTGGCATCTTCCCTGTCGTTTAACTGGAAAAGGCAAAAGTGAACCGATCCTTTTCCATCCTTCCTCATGTCCCTAGTTGTCATGCAAATTGACTAGAGAACTCAATGGAGTCAGGACTGGTGTAGCTGTGGACCTTTGCTGTGTTTCCCCAGAGTCATCAAAATTGTTGCATTCTCTATGGTTACTTTCCCAGACATTGAGCCATCAGAATCCCCCAGACTTAAAATAAAGCCCCTATCTACTTCTCGAGAAAACCCAAGGAAACATCTTCAGCTTCCTTGCCAAGATAGCCTCATTGAGATTGCTCATTTGTTGTTAAGTTCTGCCTAACAAAATATCTTCAAAAAATGTAACCCATTCCTTCCTAAGGGGACCTCACCTGAATTTTGGAAAAGTTCAAAAGGAGGCCAAATCCAGTGGACTAAATTTGACATGAAGTTGACCCAGATTTCCTGAATTCTAACTTCATACTCCATTGTACTGTTGTGTAATCTTACATGGTGGGACTTGATGGTACTGGAAGGAAACTCAAGGCTATAGGGAAAATTTAAGGTTTAGAGCTGGAAGGGACCTCAGAATTTGTCTAGTCCATTTCCCTCCTGTTAGAAACAATAGAGTTGAGGCTCAAGTGAAGTGATTTGCCTGTGGTGACAAAAGGAACAGTAGAGGGAGGATCTGAATCCAGGGCCTTGGATCATACAGCTATCTTGTGTTCCAAGGTACCTACCTTTTTATACTTCTTTATGGTTTGCAGAGTGCTTATCACACAATGATTCTATGAAGATGATGATGTAAATGTTATTATTCTTTTATGACCTCTATGGAAGCTGAGGTAACATGGTATGGTGGGGGGTGGGGACAGTGCTGGATCTGGAGTCAGAGGACCTGGTTTCAAATCCTAGTTTTGCTGTCTTTTGTTACTTGTACAATGGAGCAAGTTACCCGACCTTCTCTGGGCTTCCATTATGTCATGTGTAAAATGATGGATCAGATTAGGTCCCTTCTGACTAAATCTATCTCTCAATTGAGCCTCTAAAGGCTCAGAGTCCTGCTGATGGAGCTGAATGAGGAGGACATACATCTCCATAAAAGAGTAGCTAGGGGCAATAAGCTGCCAAATCACCAACTCTTCTATTAATTCACTTCTTGCCTCCTGGCTTGCCCCTTTAGAACTGCTATCCTAGGGAACAGTGGCTTGGTCCAGCCTAAACTCCAGGGTATTCACTTTTGTTGTTGCTGTTGTTGTTGTTTAGTGGGGCAGTGAGGATTAAGTGACTTTCCCACGGTCACACAGCTAGTAAGTGCCAAGTGTCTGAGGCCAGATTTGAATTCAGGTCCTCCTGAATCCAGGGCCTGTGTTTTATCCACATGTGCCACCTAGCTGCCTCTACTCCATACTCTATTGATAATTTTCTCTGTAGCCAGGCCACACAATTACCCTTTATGCCTTATTTTTCCATTCTAAAAATGGGCATAATAACATCTCCTTCCCAAATGCTAGACATATGAATTAGCTAGCATTTATGAAGAACTAAGTAGGGTAGACTTCTTAAATATTCTATAAGTAAACTTCTGACTGAGAAAGAAATCTCCCAAACTATTACCTGTCCCTGAGCCAGCTATTCCTTCTACTTTTTATTATTCAAAATGAACCATGATAAAATAAAATGAAGGAATTTTACAGAGTTAAAGGATGAGGTACTAATATTTCCAAGGTGATTCAACCAAGGGTTTAGCTCAAATACCTAAAATGTGCATTTTTCATTTTAATAGTTCTATTATTGACATTAGCGCATTCACACTGTGCTCATTCATGAAATAAATGCATAATTTGAAACATATTTTCCATTAGAGAAGTGATTATGTAAGGAAAGGGAAATAGTTCCCCTAGTCCCTTGGTGTATATAGAAGAAAAAGTCTGGTTCTATTATATGGTCTATGCTTAAGATTTTGATTAAAAGATAAGTTGGAAATCCCAAGAGATTCTAGTCCAAGGCAAAAGATTTGAAGTGAACACACTGGAAAAAGATCAGAGGCCTAAATATCTTTTTTTAGTATCTTTTCTCACCAAAAAATATAATAAACAATCCCCATGAATGGTAAAACCAGCAAGTGCTTGCTTAATGATACCATCTGTTTTCCAGTCAAGCTTAACCCTCCTTTCTATTAATATGAGAATCATGGAATGTCAGAAATGGACAGGACCCTAGAGATCATATCGGCTAACCCCCACATTTTATAGAGTAGGAAAACAAGATCCAGAGATGGAAGATGACTTGCTCTAAGGTTGTGCACCTTAGAAGTTAAATTCCATATTACTTCTCTGCAAAATGAGTTGGACTACCTGCTCTCTGAAGTTCCTTCCATTTCCAAAATTCCTAACTCCCCGTCTAGTGTCCCAGACTGCCTTTCTTACCTTCTATAACTATTCATTCTAACATGTATAATCATTCTTTAATATATACCTGTTACATATTCAACTACTAGACGTTGTCATGGAAACCTACGTTCTAATCTGATGGTAAAGAATCCCTTATAATGGAGACTCCAATGGTAATGTTGGTCCCAAAAGCTTATTTGTCTCAAGTATAAGTGACAAGAGTCATCCCTTATGTTTTTTTATTTAAATATAGGTCTTACCATATCACTCCTTTGTTCATTAAATCTACTGGTTACCCATTACCTCTGGGATCAAATTAAAACTCTGGCAGTTAAAGCTCTTCCCAATATGGTGGCAACCTATCTTCCTAGACATTGTATATTGCTCGACTCTGTTTGCTCCTTTGTCCAAATCAAGGTGGCCCTTATGTAATTCTTTATATCCAATACTCCATCTTTTACCTCTCTACCTTTGCACAGGTAGTTCCTCTTTCCTGTATTGTGCTCCTTCGTCATTCCTACTTCTTAGAATTCCAAATTTCCTTCAAAGTCATGTTCAAGCACCACTTTCTATATGAGACATTTCCTTGAGCCCTACATCTTATATATATTTATATTTATATTTATATATATATATATATGTGTGTGTGTGTGTGTGTGTGTGTGTGTTTGTGTGTGTGTGTATATACGCATTCAATCTACATCTATAGAATGCAAACTCCTTGATTCCAGGAGGTATTTAATCTTTGTCTTTGTATATTCAGTGCCTAGCATAGTATCTGATACATAGAAGGTACTTGATAAATACTTTTTGATTGATTCCCCCTTCAAATAAGAGGCAATCTGTGAGGAGCAGGAAAGTGGACTAAATACAGTTGAAGGACCACAGAACATGAGTTGGGTTCTGACACTAAGTGGTACTTTGAAACACTACATACTGAACTGAGGGAAAAAAGAAGTCTTGTCTGATTGAGTCTAAAGATCAAGTGTAAATGTGTGATTTTGCCCAGTGATATGAAAATAGTAGCCCATGTCCCTTTATATGCTATCAAAGCAAAAATGAGATGTAAATAAAATCTGAACCTGTTACCTATGGTTTCTCAAAGGTGTCTGATGATAAAATAAACAAACAAACAAATGAAAGCCAAAAACCAAAAGGACTCTTTTCCCAGATTTAGGAAGCTCACATTTTTGTAATTCAAGGGACAGGAGAACTGATTTATTTTAACCCTGATTTATTATTTAATTTAGTCTTTCTACAGTGAAAATCAACATAAGAAGAAACCCACATAAGAGGAAATGTTTATTGAACTGTAGAATCTCTCTTCCTGCCACCTCCCACTTACAAATAGCTGTTATACAGAAGTGTCATTTGAATTGAGAGTTATGAGAATGGGAGGGTGGAGGGTGAAAATTTGGCTTCTGAGAAACAAAACAAAAAGGAATGCCTAAACAAAAGAACATTGGGACCACATGTGTTTTGTTTAATGTTCTAGAGAGTTCCATAAAGAGGAATATAAATGTATGTTTACATGAACATATGTGTTTGTATAAGTATATGTGTACACATGATATTGACATATGTGTATATATGTACACATATAGGTGTATACACACAAACACATGTGTGTGGAAGAAAGAGACAGTGAGAGGGGGAAGGAGGGAAGGAGGGAGAAAGAGAGAGACAGAGAGACAGAGAGACAGAGAGAGAGAGAGAGAGAGAGAGAGAGAGAGAGAGAGAGAGAGAGAGAGAGATTCTTACCCAAGCTCATGCTTCCAAATGCCACAAGCACTGAAGCACTGCTGGCAGGTTATGTGACCAGAGAAAAATGAGTACTGTTTCCATCACAGTTCTAGGGGTAAGCTTGAGAAGTTGGGGATGTCTAGTACTATCGCTTACAAGCCTCATTCATTTCAGTGCCATGTGTCCTTCCATTATTAATCAACCAGTAGAACTTTATTAGCCTTTATAAAAAGGCATTTACTAAACAGTTATTAAAGATACAGTTGTTATAGAAATAGTCCCCCCAAATGAGGGGCATATTTGCTTTTTAGGCACACAGTCAGGCTGAGTGATTTAGCACATTTGAACTAAGGGCCCCAATTGTGTGTTTGTGTGTGTGTGTGTGTGTGTGTGTTTGTGAGTGTGAATATAGATATAGATACAAAAATAGAGATAGAGATATAATGTGTGTATATATATACACATATATGTGTATGTATATATGCATTTGCTTTTTAACTGAGGATATACATCTTTTGAGCTACAGAGGAGATTAATTAAGGTGAAAGATGGAAAAAATGACAAGAAAAATTGTATAACAATGAAAGCTATTTATTCCTTGGAAAGAAGAAGTATTGCTTTAACATCTGTATAGCTATCATTCCCCTTTCCCAAATTTCTCCTTCATGGATATGGACTCAACCTATAACTCATGGACACTTGAGTCAGGAGACCTTACTTAGTGTTAGACCACAGCCAGCCACCAGGTGACCTTGGACAAGTCAGCTAGATTTTTTGATCTTCAATTTCTTCATCTATAAAACAGAGATATTAATACTGTACTTCTTAGGGTTGATGAGAGAGTAAAATGGGATAATGTACATGAATGCTAGGTAGCCCAGGGGATAGAGCACAGGACTTGGAGTCAGAAAGACCTGAATTTGAGTCCAGGTTTAGGCACTTCCTAGTTTATGATCCTGATCAAGTCACACAGGCTGTATTAGGTTGTGGTGAGAATAAAATGAGATAATGCCTGTAAAGTGTTTTGCAAACCTTAAAGTGCTATATAAATGCTAACTCTTGTTATTTGTCATCACGTGCTATTTCTCATATATTGTTTAGTAGAAAATTGAATTGAAAAAGATTCAGCTTCACTTTCTCAAATTGGACAGAATTATTCAGAATGCCCAAGTGTTGGGAATATCTATACTAGACACAGAAAAAATATTTTTTTGGCTGGACTTGTGATTTCCAGAGGACTCCAGTTGTTGAAATTCCCTCCATCAAAGCAAATTGGCAACTACTCAGTAATTTCTAGTCTTGGAGAGCTGTCTGAGGTGCTGAGAGATTAAGTGGCCTTTACTGGTTACACAGCTAGGAGGTGTCAGAAGCTTAACTGGACTCCATATCTTTCTGGCTCCAAGCCTGGCCCTTGAGCTATTATGCCATGCTGTCTCTCAGAAGATCCCCTTAACATGGCCCATATGGTGGTTTTTGCTGGCAATTTTGCTCTGAAATCTTTGGTCTACTATTGTCTAGACAGATGGTTAGACTGGAAGATGACAGACAAATGTCCATATAATGGACATATCAATGAATTACATAATACGTAAATATGTTTTGGGCAGATGCTCTTATGGACAATAAGAACAGAATAGAAAGGTGGAAGCAAATGATTGGATTTGAGAAATTGTATAGTGTTTTTGATGATCCACAAGATTCTTCCTGAAACGACATCCCATCTTTTTAAAAAATGATATTTTTGCGATTTGATCTGGTGGAGTCATTGGATAAATCAAAATCTCTGATGAGTCAAAATTATGGGTCACTCAAAACACAATGGAGAGATGCATGGTGGCTATGAATGAACTGCTACATTGAACTCATGATTTGCATGTGAGTAATAACATCAAAACTATTATCACAGTGATGTATAACCAAAAATGGAGCAGGTTATTCATGTAGTGAGAATAAGATGAAACAATTGGACACTCCATATATTGGAGTAGTACCCATATAATGTGAAAAAAGTCCTGGGGAATGGTCATGATCCTCAACTGAAAGAGACCTTAGACGTCATCTGATTCAGTCCTCCAATTTTTCAGAAAGGAAAATTGAAGCCCAAAGACATTAAGACTTGCTCAAGGTCACTCAAATTGTAAATTGCATAAGGATTTGAACCTAGGCTTTTGTCCTCCAAGTCCAGTCATTTTCCATTACCCTATGGAATGGACAATGCACCGTGTAACAAGAGACATTCAACAAAGGACCATGAGGAGCTGCATCACTCCTCTTGGAGAATTAACAGACCTTGAAGTAAAGAAGGGCTCAATTCTGATAGCATATAGATTGCACAGGGAAGAACTGGGGCTAAGTACCCTATCTGAGCAAGTTAGGCTGTGCCTCATTTACCTCATCTGGAAAATGAGAGAATTGGACTCAGTGTTGTCTAAAGTCCCTTCCAACTCTAAATCTATGATCCCATGAGACTGTGAGCTTTTGATGGAAAGCACATATCTGGCTAGCAATGCCAATCAAGCAGCCAGAATTTAAAGGGAACCAATCAATCTTCTAGTTTTTAAAATAAGCCAAGATTCTGGTAATGATGAGAATAAAACTTCCAGATGTATTGTGTGATGAGAAAAACCCTTTAATCATCAACAGAGAGTCAGGGCATATCACCATTAGGAGAGGAAGGCTTAAAACTTGTCTGAAAGAGGTGTAGCATTAGGACAAAACTGTCTTTTTCAAAGGCTTAGTGTTATCATGTTTACTGATATCATGTATTCCTGAGACTGACATACTGTTTATGATTTTTACAAGTGTCCAATCTGGTGCCTTGACCTTTGAAGAAATAAAGAAGTAGAACATAGACTCTTTGTGACAAGGGCTGTGTTTTCTTCTCCTTTGTATGTCCATCAGTGCATAACATACTGTAATGCCCATAGCAAGTATTTCATAAATAACTGTTGAATCAATGAATGAGGAAACTAGCAAAGGCAATTGATTTTTTTATTTAAATTATTTTTGGTCCATTAGTTGGAGGTCATACAGAGTACTTTTGAGAGCCCTTCCATTTCAGAACTATGCCTTTATCCAATGTATTCAGTTAAAGAATTTGCTGATGCCCATAGGATCAAGGACAGATCTCTGGTTCACTTCACTGATCTGTGTGTGTGTGTGTGTGTGTGTGTGTGTGTGTGTGTGTGTGTGTGTGTGTGTATGTGTTGTATTTGTCTCTCTGTCCTTCTGTTTGACTGTTTCCCTCCATGTGTCTCTCTATGTGTTTTTTTGTTCCTTTATCTCCTTTCTCCTCTTTGTCTCTGTCTCTCTTTGTCTCTCTGTCTACGTGTCTCCTCTTTTCTACTCTTTTTCCTCTCTCTTCTCCCTTTCTTCTCTCTCTCCATCCCTTACCCCTTGCTCTGTCTCTCCTCTCTTCTCTTTTTCTCCTCTCTCTCTTCTCTTTCTCAATTGACATTGATCCAGTAACTTTTCTTTGACTTTGGTCATTCAATCACCTTCAAATTCTTCAAATTGTACTATCACTGAGTCTCCTTTCCATCCATTTTTCAGTAATGCCTCCCTTTCCCCCAACAAAATGAGCAACTCTGCTTGATAACTGCTATGGTCATGAGCTTCCTAAGCCTCATTCTGAACTGCTGGGTTTATCTGTGACATCAGGGAGAAGCAGATCCCAGCTTTTGAAAAAAATATTCTGGAAAATTCTCCATGTGCCATAGTAGATATAGAGAGAGACTTGGAGCCAGGAAGGCTTGTATTTGAATTCCCCCTCAGACATGTCTGAGGTATGTGACCCTGGCTGAATATTAGTAATAAAAAGCTATCATTTATATTGCATTTTAAAGTTTGTGAGGTACTTTACAAATATTTCATTCCCCCCCCCATAAAATATTTGGAAGGTAGATACTATTTTTATCCCTATTTTATATATAAGGAAACTGAAACAGTCACTTGGCCAGAATCACACATCTAGTAAAGTAAATTAGGTCAGATTTGAACTCAGGTCTTTTGGAATGTAAATTTAGTACTTTTCTCACTATACCACCTATTTGCCTCTCTCGGTCTATTACCTCGTCTGTATGATATATATATGCAATAATAATCCCTACCTCATATAACTGTTGTAAAGATCAAATGAGATTTACATAGGCAAAAGCACTTTGTATCCCACATAGCTAGATTTTAGCTATTTATTATTAGCTATCATTCACATGAAGAAAGTTTCACACAATTGTCTATATTCTTAAAAGCCATGTGGCACAAATATTGATGTTTTATAATGGTTCTACCCTTATAAGCATAATTCTGCAAAGGAAGCAGGAGAATTTATCAGAAGGTAGAATTGTCTGGGCTACATATGGACCAATACTGCACCAGCAGTACCAAACTTACAAGAAATATCCATCTTAACATCCAATGAGCGTTTTTCAGCTTTGCGAATTAAAGCAATGTGACCTATTCAGGTTTTGGCTCACTTTTTTTTCTGAGTTATTCTTAGACTTTTTGAAAAATGAACTTGGTCAAACAGATCTAAGTGCATAAATCTCTTATAAAGGCAGTCTGCTATACTGGACAGAGTATGAGCTTGGAGTCAGGCAGATTCCAGCTTAGTTTCCTTCTCATACCCTTCTTAGTAGTTTGTCCTTTGGCAAGTCTATGAGCTTTTCTCAGCCTCTCTTCACTCATCTGAAAATGAAGATAATAGTCACCTCACAGGATTGTTGTGAGTTTCAAACGAGACCATCGATGTAAAGTGCTTTGCAAACCGTAAAGAACTATATATTATGACTATCATTATGGGTTTAGATGTGAATCCTTTATGGGGTTTTTTTGTATTTTGTTTTGTTTTGGTGAGATTAAATAAAGCCTGTACATCTTCAAGCTTGAGTACTTGCCTGCATGGAAGCTGAGTGCCCTTGTCTGCTGTGGAGACCTACATACAAACCAAATTCTGATGTTTCCAGGGGAAACCCTGGGTGGGAAAATGAGCTAGCAGGATGTTTGAGAAATGCCCCTAAAAAATGAACCTGATCCACGTGTCCAGAGCTTCAGTTCTGGGTTGTGGGTTTTATTTAGAATCCTTAACCCAAATTCCAAGAGAACACTGGGCCTGGCTGTTCTTGCCAGCAATAGCAGCCTCTGAAAAAGCAACTTCACCCTTATGTGAAAACTAGTTTTAGAAAGTGAGGTGTGATTTTTTCCCCAGTTCTGTTTCTTTTGTATTCCACTAAGAATGGAAGATGACTTTGAACTAAGAAGTGGAATCACTTCAAAGATTAGCAATAGTCATTGTTCTACCTTCTTCCCCAGGTGTTTCAAGATGAAAGTAGACACCAGACACAAACTTTATTAGCTTAGTTTGGATTCAGCTTTCAATAGACACCTGCTCAGTCTTTCTCAGGTCCTTCCTCTTACCCTGTGATTCATTGGAGCAGCTGCTGAGGCTCCATACTCTCCTGGGACCACACAAACAGGGCCACTTCAGGCCAATCCTGGATGGGTGAATCCCAAGTTGACACAATAGTAAAGAGTGGGACTCATTGATATCCTTAGATAAGGAATTTTATGGTTCATGTGGCCCTGCCTGAGCTTCCTGCATTCAAAACCCAACAGCTTCCTACAGTACAATTAAATAGCTGTAATAACTGTCTTCACAATGAATACTCAACCAGATTAGATTGCCAGAAGCTTCTTTCCTGAGGGTTCTTCTGAGTCTGGTGTTAATTGCTTCTAATAGACTGACTGGTCACAGGACAGCCACCTTTTGCTGCAGGAGATAACCTCAGAGCCCAGGTTTCCTTTCTTTTCTGTCTGTTAGTTACTCAAAGCACATCTTTTATGAGTCACATAAGTTTATTTCCAGTACGGCATCTGTTGTGGCCTTGGGGATCTCACATGTCAAACACATCTGATATTTTCATTTGTTCATTATTATCATAAGCTCCCCCACAACTCTTTGGGGGTTGGTGATCTTCCTTTCCATTCAGAACCATGCCTAGTAAAAGGGGAAGGACTGACGTTACTTGTACAATGAGCATTCCTGCTTGTGGCTCAATCACTGACCAGAGGCAAAGGGACTGCATGATTCCAAGAGCAAAACTGTGAGTCTTCACCCAATATACTAGAACAGGGCTAGACCAGGCAAATATTTCTCCACCAGAACCTTTTGTGCACTTTGTCCTCCTCCCCTTCAAAAACCTTGTAATCAGCAGAAAGCATCTGATAAAATTAATTCTTCTAAAATAACATGGACTTGCCCAAGAATATCTACATTTTTAAAAAAGGATACTAAGGTAAGCAAAGCTTAATTGGAAGGAGGGAATCTTTGATGATGAACTTTCAGACATGAGTGAGAGAAAGATTTATTTTTTTATTTGGGAGTGGAAGTGGAGGTCCTCTTCACATCTCCTATGTATTCATCTATGTATAAGGCTAGCCCTGTGCTCAGGCCATAGTCCTTGTTTGGGGTTAGTGATTTACCCAACTTAAGACACATCAAAAACATCAAAGTCATACTGATGTACCAAATACATGCTGTTAGCTGCTTTGGTTAAGGAGACAGCAGGGGTGTGCATGTTGGGGGCGTGGGGTAAGGAGGAAGGGGGGAGCAGAAAATAAGCCAGATAAAATCTGTACGTTGTATTGCATGTCATGTAAATTCTCAGAATAAAAATCAGTTGATTCCTGCTTTTAGCATAATTAGCATAATGTATTAGCATAAATTCCCTCCACCAGCACCAATCATGACTCATCTTAGGCATGTAAAGGTTAAATGGCTTGCAGTGGAGAAGCAGCAGAAGCACAATCCGAAAATAAGCCTTGTGAACCGCTTGCTTAGCCTGCTAGCCTTAAGGCCACCATACTTTTTCATGTTATTTACAATCTTTTTATTCAGGGTTTCCAATCACAAGCACTGTTCTTTATGAAGTTATATCTTAGTTAAGAAATCAACCATCAGGGGCAGTTAGGTGGCACCGTGGATTCAGGAGGACTTGAGTTCAATTCTGATTCCAGCCACTTGACACTTACTAGCTGTGTGACCCTGGGCAAGTCACTTAACCCTCATTGAAACACACACACACACACACACACACACACACACACAAGAAATCAACCATCTCTGGCCTTTTTTCCTCAGTATCACAAGAAATGGAAAAAACCATTATCTACATATATGTTTATTTATGTACATATATACATGTATATATACATATGTATATATATATATATATATATATATATATATATATGTAATTTTTCTATCTATGGAGAGACAGACGGGCAAGAGATACAGACAGAGACAGACTCCTAGTCTGATTAAAAGATTTCAGAATAAATCATAAAGGGAAAGTGGAAATGATAATAGTTAAGGAAATATAATTTTAATGAGCATGTTCTGAACATAATTAAATCTTTTCTCCCAAGAAAAAAAGAGAGCAGTTGAAATGGGTGCCAAATTTAGCTATTTCTTCCCATCACCTTACCACCTTGTTTTAGCTTTTAAGTTGGTATGGGGTTTTTTTGTTTCAAGCTGACAGATAATTCCCCATCCCTTTTCTTTTGGATCCCACACAAGAAAGCATGTGAATTTTATTAGAGATGCTGGTTTAGAGTCCCTAGTTTCAAAATTTGGGGTGGATTGAGCTGAAGCAGAGATCTTGTTACTTTCCCAGTTCAATTAAAGCCTGTGAGATCAAATCTTCCAGCTGGAGAGGTTTAGGAGGTTTCAAACAGTCAGCCAAGCCTTGAGGGGCCTTCTTCAGAGTCCCTGGCCCCCTGAAGTTTTTCTTTGCAACAATTGTCTACTGCGGGAATGGAAGAAAAGGAAAGCACTTCAGCACCTCCAAGGACACAGGAAACAAAGAGATCTACAGAGAGTGAGTGTGGCAGCCTAGTTACCGACTGCTAGGAAATGTCACATCACAACTCGAGAGCTCAGGAAGGGGGGAGCAAGATTACAGAGGGTAGGGGTTAATGCACAATAAGAGTAAAAAAACCCATTAATGCAGGGGATAGAGTTGAGTTGAACTAACCTATCCCTCCATCAATTTCAACAGTTTTTTTGTTTTTGTTTTTACCCACAGAAAGCTATTTGGTCCTCTGAATCCCAAGAATTAGCAAGCCATGTTCATATTCCATGAAGCTTCATTACTACAAGTCACCATTTCTAAAAGATTGTGATAATATAGAAAAATAACTTGGTCAATTGTGGCTGTTCATTTGGATGTAATATATGTGCACTTGGTCATTTTACCAATACCACCCTTCATAAAGGGCACTAAACTGAAGAGATAAATTAAACCGATTTTTTGTTTTTATTGCCTTACAGATAACAGAGTCATTCAGGAATGAGTTGCAAACATGTTCTAATCAGGGCTCAAGTGTAAATCAATAAGTCATCCTCATATATCTTCCTTCACTTTGCTGGTAGTTGCAGATGAAATTAATGGGAGCCCCTGACAAGCAATAAAAATAGAATAAAATAAAATAAAAAGACTCCACCATATTTTGCCAGCAAAGAAGCAGACTTTTCAGGGCAAATAGCATCACACCTTCATGGCTTTTGTGCTATTTGCTTGGGAAACGGGTTAAACTGTGCTCATTGAGTCAGAACTGCTTTGTGTCTTGAACTGTGTCACCTTAACACTGAATAACCCGTTTCTCTGAATATCTGAAATTATATATGCTACAAAGGTTGGGAAGGGTAACCACCTGCTCCCATGCAAGAAGGAGCCACATCTGAGAGATAGATCATGGATGAATCCAACCATCAAAGGAAATTCATCTTCCCAAATTTTCCCTTTGTAAACTGTATTAATCCTTTTGGGCCACTAGAGGGATCAATTATTGGAAACTTAGGGGAACAAGAGGTCAGGTCTTACTTGTCTAAAAAAGAGTGGTCCCCAGGCCAGGCAGGGCTGGAAGGTGGAAAGAGAGCTGTATTTGGGGTCAGATGACCTGTGTTCAAATTCCAAATCTTCCAGTTACTACCCATGTAACTTTGGAGAAGTAATTTAACTTTCCTGGGTCTCAGTTTCCTACTTGTCAAATGAGACAGTCGGATAAGATGGGCTCTAAGATCCCTTTCAGCTCTCAGTCTATGATCCTATGGTCTTCTGATGGAAGTCTGAATCCAATTTCTGACACTTACTTTCCTTGTGATATCAGGCAAGCCACATTAACTCTTTGGGCCTCACTTTCTTTAAAGCAAGAGAGGTGTTGATTCCATACCCCTACCTCAATAATTAGCTGAATCCAGGCTTTGCAATGGAATCATTCATTCAATCAGAGTAATAAGCTAGATGTGAATAAACCCTCACTTCTCTATTGAATCAATTAAAGGCATAAACTGGGTGTGAACAATCAGTCCAAGGAGGAATAAATGCTTTTGAGTCATTGGAGGAATGCAAATGTAGCCACCCATAAGGGAGATATATAGAGATGGAGGACAATCAGTCAGTTCTACAAGGCCTGGATAAAAACACAAGCAAGCTTAGAAGCCAAAGTTCCAATAAAAGGCAGATCTAATGTCTTCTCCCTCTCTCTTCTCAATGACAAGAGAATGACCTCGTAAACTTTGCACCTAGATCCTGCATGTCAGAGAAAATGAGGCAGGTGGATTGGAGAGGCCTCGAGTGGTTTTGTGCTCTAAATTCCAATCCTATGAGCCAGGCATGAATATGGGCAAATATAATTATCATAAATCAGAAGCCAGAAGGCACTGGATAAAAAAAAACCAAGTTGTATATAGGCAGGTTTCTTGCAATATTAAATACTGTGTGTGTGTGTATGTGTGTGTGTGTGTGTGTGTGTGTGTGTGTGTGTGTAGGGGTAGTCATGAACTCAGTCTTTCTAAGATTTCTAGGAGCCCTTGCAGTTTGCTTTTGATGTCATTAGTTCAAATATGATAGGACATAATCAGTATTTGACATCATAGAAATGAGCCCTGACACAATATTTGAAATTGGTTGTCATGGCCTTCCCTATTCAACATCCTTCTCCTGAGCCTACTGTTCCCATTCTTCATGCTGTGCCTTTTGTTACTCCCCTTCCTCCATGCCAGAATTTGCAAATCCCAGGAATTAGTTATTGGCAAATATCTAGCAACCAGCTTTCCAGGAAAATTTTAAAAAGTAAAACAAATAAAAATATACTTTTAAATTTTAATCTGTATTATGGAGATTTTTTCCCATCACGTTCTTAAATCTAGACAATAAAAAACACACCAATAAATCAAGCCCTGATTTGTAGCATGTACCTATTTCCAAGATGTAAATGCTCACCCTGGAAATTTAGCAATGAGGACTTGTAAGCCCTGGCACACCCCTGCCAGGACACCCTATAGAATATTGTTCACACCATGGTTCTGCTTTTTAGTATTCCAGCTTCCAAATAGCTAAACTATCAAATTAATCTCTGCTAATATGTTTTGTTTTTTTGTTTGTTTTTGGTGAGGCAATTGGGGTTAAGTGACTTGCCTAGGGTCACACAGCTAGTAATTGTTAAGAGTCTGAGGCTGGATTTGAACTCAGGTCCTCCTGAATCCAGGGCTGGTGCTCTATCCACTGTGTCACCTAGCTGCCCCCAATCTGTGCTAATATGAAAGAGTTAGAAGGTAGCATATGTGAATTTTAACTATGACCTTCTGGAAACGTTATCTTCATTCTTTAATCTAATAGAAAATGGGAAAAATTTCAAATCAGTTCAAAGAATAAACCAGGGCTAAACCAGCCCAACAAGGAGATATTTGTGGAATAGGAGGACATGCTGAAGTGACTTCCTATTTTTTCAATGTGTAAGGACAGTCAAACTATCCATCTATATGTAGTGTGGAATTCAACATGGAGTGGGCAGTTATTGGTTTATTTAAATTTTTTTTTATCTCAGCTCCAGGTTAAATTTGAAGTTCTCTTGTCTTCAATATTTTTATTCATGAGAAATACAGTACAATTCCACAAACACACTATATACAAAGCCTTGTGTGTAGGATGAAGGGAGATACTAAGATAAGTAATACAGAACCTCTGCCCTTGAAGAGCTTACAATCTGCACACAAATATCAGCAAATGAGCAGTAACTGAAATATTGCTCTCTGGAAACTGTTGATTAAGAAAGGCAATTTTTCATTTCTTCATTCTTTGTTCCACTTCCTTGGGATAAATTCGATATTTAGAACTGATTACTCAACTTGACAGGAAAACCTATTGATTTATTACCAGGTCAAATTGTCAACTTTGAAGCCTGAGTCGAAAACTCTTATAATTGTATCCCTTGAAGGAAATGCAAAAGGCTTTGTGCTAATCAGCTCCACGAATCTGAATATTTAAAATGTTCAGGTGCTTGGATATTTATTTCACTTTGCCCATTTTCCCCAAGTAGATTTTCTGATTTATGGTATCCTTATAATTTTTTAATGAAACTTTCCCATAAATTCAATGAATAGATATATTATTAAATTTAATTATCCCCCTAAATTGCCTACAGTCTTTAAAAATTGCAGCAGCCTGAACAAAGAAAAATGAAATTAAATAGAAAGACTGTGAAAATGTTCATGTTCATACATAACCTGAGCAAAATTGAAAACAAAAAAATGGCTTTGGCCTGCTCTGTGGTTCCTTTCCCATACACATGATACCTATAAAAATAACAGTTGGGAGGGATCTCTAGATCAGATTATATCCAATCCAGAATGCCCTCTAAAAAGTCATTCATTCATTTATTTGTTCACTTGGTCAGTTTATAGGCATTTATTAAGTATTTACTATGTGCCATACAAAGAAAGGCAAAAACAGTACATTTCTGTGAGGCAAGACAATATGTACATACAAGATCTATCTGCTTGTCTATCTATCCTTTATCATCTATCTATCTTTCTATCATCTTTCTATCTACCATCTTTCTATCTTCCGTCTTTCTATCTATCATCTATCTATCCACCCATCCATCTATCTATCTATCTCTATCTATCTATCTATCTATCTATCTATCTATCTATCTATCTATCTATCTATCTATCATCTATCTATCTATCTATCTATCTATCTATCTATCTATCTATCTATCTATCTATCTATCATCTATCTATCTATCTATCTATCTATCTATCTATCTATCTATCTATCTATCTATCTATCTATCTATCTATCTTCCTCCCTATTGTGATTTCTTTCCTGGGAGGTTATCTCAGAGAGAAGGCATTAGCAGAGTGGGGGTAGGGAAGGGGCAGGGTTGAGGAAGGGGATCAAGAAAGTAGGATTTGAGCTGATGCATGGAGAAAGCCATGGAAGCCAAGAGTCCTTTATTCAACCACTCAATGTTAGCATCTACAGAATGCAATACAATGTGATAACCATTGGGATTGAAATATGAAAAAACTGGTATAATCCTCACCTTCAAGAAGCTTACAATTAAATAGTGACAATAGAATACGTCAAAAATGTGTTATGAAATATAAATAAAATAAAATAAATAAAAATAAAATAAAATAAATTCCTGGGGGAATCAGGGAAGGCTTCCTGGAGAAGGTGACACTCCTCCTCCACCTTAATCTTAAAGGAAGAAGATTTCAATAGGAATTCAACAGGAATAGAAGATTTCAACAGATATATGGAGTTGAGATAGGGTTAGATGATACTGGATATGGCTAGTACTATTTGACTGGCCATCGAAGATAAACATCTGTCTCCTTGGAGACCTGGATTCAGATCTTGCCTGATAAGCAACTCACTTGGCCTACTTGAGCCTGACTGTTCCTTCATGTATGTGGTGGGGACGAGTCCTCACTGATAGCCCCCTCCCCTAACAAATTCACAGTTCGGGATAAAAGGAAATCTATAAGAAGATATCTTTGTTTCATAAGATCATAAATTTAGAGCTGGAAAGGATATTAGAGGTCTCCTAGCCCAGCTCTCCCACTTTTTTTTTTTTGTGGGGCAATGAGGGTTAAGTGACTTGCCCAGGGTCACACAGCTAGTAAGTGTCAAGTGTCTGAGGCCAGATTTGAACTCAGGTACTCCTGAATCCAGGGCCGGTGCTTTATCCACTGGGCCACCTAGCTGCCCCAGCTCTCCCATTTTAAAGATAAGGAAACTGAATATCAGAGAGTTTAAGTGACTTGCAGTTAGTATGTACAAGAGCCAGGATTTGAATCCAGGTCTTCTGAGTCCAGGTCTGATGCTCTTTCCACTCATCGTAGCACATTACCTCTCTAAAGTGCTCTGCATACAGTTGGCACTTAATAAATGTCATGAATTTAATTGAACAAAATTGCTGACCATAATCACTTGAAAAAGTGAATATAGTTACCCCATGGGCCTAACTTACTCCCAAGGAGCAGAATCTGGCTCCACTTAGGAATGCTATTGTTAGCTCTTTTTTGGCCACTGGAGGAACTCTTGTTAATTTTGTTAGGAATGTTCTTGATGTTCAGTCATTGTGGACTCTCCATGACCCCATTTAGAATTTTCTTGGCAAAGATACCAGAGCCATTTGATATTTCCTTCTCCAGCTCATTTTTTAGATGAAATTGAGGCAAACTGGGTTAAGTGACTTGCCCAGGGTCACACAGCTAGTAAGTATCTGAGGCTGGATTTTAACTCAGGAAGATGAATCTTCAGAGCCAGCACCCTGTCCAGTGCATCACCTAGTTGCCCTTGAGAGGAGGAAAGCATAACAGTAAGAGCTCACATTGACACAGTATTTTATGGTCTTCAGGAAAGTAGAGTGAAGGTTGCTGCACATAGGTAGAGTCATAGAATTTTAGAGCTGGAAAAAACTTCATATGTGGTTTGTTGGCTCTCTCTTTCTCACACAGATGAGGCATCGAGATGCACAGAGGATGTGACTTGCCAAGAATACACAAGAGAAACACAAGGGCCAATGTTATATCCAAGCAGAAGACATCCATCAATAACACAAACATAAATGTTGGTTGTTACATTTCCAACTTCTGGAGCCTTGCAGGGTCAGAAATGGAAAGCAGCCAAGCAGGAAGCAGTTGACTGGTGAGGCAGGGACACTGGAGTAACTGAGGTAACACAAGCCTTCATCAGGTCTGAATGACCAAATGGGTGCCAGGCATTGGTGAGACAGGACTGGACATGGGACAGTCTTGTCCCTATGTGAAAACATAAGAAGGTGGAGTAGGCAAATTACAGTGAAAATGAGTTTATGAACTAGGTGGTTTGTGAGCATTTCAAAGGGAAAGAGGGACCGCTAAGAGCCCATGTGGGTTCAGCTAGAATGGATGATGCTGTACCAAGCAGAACCTTTTACATTTGAGCATCAGATGAGAGAATATGAAAAATGTCATGCAGATCTTTAACGTACTATCAAAATGCTATCTATTATTAGTAGTAGTTTTAAAAATTATTATTAGTTATTAAAATAGTCATTGTTTAGTTGTGCACCTGGTCTAGATAACTCACATTGTACCCCTTTTTTGAATAACCTTTAAATTCCTCAGGTAGAGGAACTGGATGGCCAGAGCACTGGATGAAGAGGTGGGAAACTTGAATTCATGTCTCCAGATACACCACTTACTTGCTGAATGACCTTAAAAAAAAAACCAAATAACCCAACTCTAAGAGGAGATATAGGTAAGCAGAGTTCTTAACTTGATTGTGGATTGATTGGGAGAATTCACTTAAAAGTAACTACCAGGACAGGTAGGTGGTGTAGTGGATAGAGCACCAGCCCTGGAGTCAGGAGTACCTGAGTTCAAATCCGGCCTCAGACACTTAACACTTACTAGCTGTGTGACCCTGGGCAAGTCACTTAACCCCAATTTCCTCACTAAAAATAATAATAATAACTCCCTAAGGAGTTAGGTGGTCTGACTCCTTAGGGAGTTAGTTGTGACCTAAGGGTTACTGGACTAAGAGGTGGCAAGGGAATAGGGAATGTACTAGTCCCTCCCTCTCCTACTCCCAATGATGAGCAGTGGAAATAAGGCTGTCTAGTCCTAGATTAACCCCTGGATTGATTACAAAATAAATCCATACAGACAGGGGAAAATTTCCTCCAAAAAGTTCCTCCTTGGCTGTGGGAATGACAAAAGTCATTTTAAATTAACCAAAGGGAAATTCAAACATTTGTTTAATTGAACAAATTAAGAAGGACACCATTGCTGTTTTAATGAGGTCCCAAGGGATTAGGGACAGAATCTAAACCTGCTTCAATGGGGAAAGAGGGGTCAGTAAGACTTCAGTAGTGTCAAAGAGGACTTTCCTGAGCAGCTACTGCCTAACTGCAAGCTTGGGCCTAGTGATGCCCCTAATTTTCAGTAACCCTCTTGGGTGTACCCCTGAAGTCGCACTGACCTTAAGGTTAGCTGACTCCTTCTACCCTTCTTCCACTCCTTTTGGTTTGGGCTGTGGTTCGTGCTTCATTTTGACCCTGAAAAAATGGATGACTCCAGACATTTTTCCAAAGTCTCCCAAGGAAATTGTAGTCCCACTACTTAAACTGAGCAAGGAAGAATACAGGTGGAAAACATTGGAAAACATTGGAAAACAAAGTCTATTTGTTCATCTTCCCCCGATTCTGGGTGTTTCTGATAGGACAAGAGAGAAACTAGTGTGTGGAAATTTATTTTGATTTGGGGACCCTACCTTTGGGCTGAGATTAGAAAGCCTTAGGCCCTCAGGGTCTCTTCTGTGTGGGAGGTGCTGGTGCCCCTCCCCCTCCTCTTCAGCTGAGCCAAAAAGCCCCATGGACTGTATGAGATGCCAGGTCAGACAGCTTGGGAGAAAAAAAAAAAACCCAGATCCCTCCACCTTGAGTGGATCTATCTGAGAGATCCCAGGCTTGTCCAGGCCAGGCTGTGGCGTAG
Source organism: Dromiciops gliroides (assembly GCF_019393635.1). Taxonomy (NCBI): domain Eukaryota; kingdom Metazoa; phylum Chordata; class Mammalia; order Microbiotheria; family Microbiotheriidae; genus Dromiciops; species Dromiciops gliroides. Next base: position 47,364,855 of record NC_057866.1, read on the forward strand.
CCTGTGCTGAGGCACGTGATGCTCAAGCACTCCCCCAGCCCCAGCTGCAGCCCTGCCTGGCAGATTAGCTTGGGGTCTGTGGGGGTGCAAAAAGCCCTGAGATTTGAGTGGAGAAAAGGAAAATATATATAGACCTAGGGGTTAGACTGGGCAGGGCTGACAAGAGGACTGGAGGCCGGCTGACAAGATTAGAGGGGCGGCAAAGGCAGCAGAGGGCAGACTGATGGAGCAGACAGACTGACAGACAGAACAGGAGGGAGCAGAGAGCACAGAAGCAGTCAGCACAGGGTACAGGTTAGAGAAAGTGAAGATTAAGAGAACAGAAGGGCACTGGTGCACTAGGAGAACGGAAGGAGAGGTCGGTGAGAGAGAAACACAGGGGTTCCGTGGTGGCAGTAAGGAAAGGAAAGTTAGAAGCAAGGAGATAGATAAAGTGAAAGGGGCTCTGAGTTAGAATAAAAGGACCTGAGGCAAGAGGCGGCAATGGCCCTTATTGTATTAAAAAAAGAAAAACAAAAAAGTTCCAGGCTCATTAGGTGGAAAGAGACCCAGTGGAAAGAGACGCATCGCAATGCATTCAGGTTGTACATTTTATTTCTCTGTATTCTTAATTTAAAATTGTATCTCATAAATAAACTCTGCTTTGATTATTTAGTTAAGAGGCTTCTTAATATTTTGCTTATCAATTTGGGAGCAGTGTGGTGGAATTTTATAAACGGCCCATATTAAATTATTAGCAGTCAGATAGCCAGTTAGTCAACAGTCCCAGATTAAGTACCCCATTCAGATTAGCCCCCCAAAATCAGGCCCAACTAGTCAAAATATTTCCACAAGTGGAACACTAGGAAGCAAGTTTGGATAAAGACCCACCAGTTGATGGAAACCTAGTAGACAGCTCATGAACAAGGGGTATCCTGAGTAGGAAACCTCAAATACCATTGACTTCCCCAGGATCAGCCCCAAACAAAAGGCCTTATTTATATAGATCCCTGTGGTCATCCCAGTCAATGACTATATAGTATATCAGGTTTATTTTATGAACCACGATAACCAATTATTGGACAGGCAGCTAGGGGCACAGTGGATTGAGTTCTAGACTCTTCTTTATGATTTCAAATCAGGCTTCAGACACTTACTAGTTGGGTGATACTGGGCAAGTCACTCAGCCCTGTTTGCTTCTTTGTTTGTAAAATGAGGCAGAGAAGGAAATGACAATCCACTCCAGTATCTCTGACAAAAAAAAACAAAAACACCAAATGGGGTCACAAAGAGTCAGACATGACAGAAAAACAACAAATTATTGGAGCTTCCTTATCATTTGTATAAATTAGGTCTCCTAGCCACCCAGATCATGGGGAAGGAGATAGATTGTAGTTTACTGAAATTAGGCAGCACACATTGCTGTTGTAGCTAGCAAATAGTATAAGCCAGTGGGGTTCTGCTCCATGGGGAGTCCTTTCCATGTGTGGCCACCTAGAGTTTCTCCAGGAAGTATACAAGAACTCCATTCTTAGACTCAACAGAAAACCTATGCCATCCTCTTTCATCCCAGAGTTTTTGAGCTGGGCCTGGAAAACTGAGGAGAGAGATACTCAACAAAAGAACTGCCTTAATCAAATATTGCAGTCCTGAGTGATTTACTAGAGCCAGATCAGAAAGAAGCAATTCCTTTTCCTTTTTTTTTTTTGGGGGGGGGGGGGGAGGGCAATGAGGGTTAAGTGATTTGCCCAAGGTCACACAGCTAGTGTTAAGTGTCTGAGGCCAGATTTGAACTCAGGTCGTCCTGAATCCAGGGCCAGTGCTTTATCCACTGTGTGACCTAGCTGCCCCAGTTCTTTCTCATAATAATGAGCTCCACTGTCCTCTTTTTGTTAAATGAATATAAAACTCTGAGGACCATCAACTCCACACATTTTTTGTGAGGACTGAGTGAGATATTTTACATAAAGAATGCTGAAGCCACAAAACAAGCTATAAATGTAATTTAAATCAATTTGTACCCTAAGAGTTTTACAGATTTAGGTATCTTTCCTTATTTAAAAAATAAGTCTCAAATATATCATTTCTATTTTGCGTCCTTTCCAAGAAAGAACAGCCAAAGACCCTTTAGAAAATCCTTGACTTCTCTTTCTCAGTCTCTCAGTCTTTGAATCATGCCAATTGGTATTTGTATAGACGGCTAAGCTTTGAACTATCTGTCTTAATCAAAACTCAATTTAAAATACACTTTGCTGATATTTAAATAGCACAAATTGCTGTGGTCCAGAAGTGTATCAAAAGGTCACACCAAGACATCTGGTGAATAGAAGAGACAGGGGAAAAAGTCAGATGAGAATAAAAGCCAAGAAAGGTAGCAAAGAGTTAGAGCAGACAGCATGAAGCGATTTGGGACCAAAGAATGAGGATCTCAGATGATGACAGCAGATCGAGGTCAGTAATTGCTCCTCTACTGGATAGTGGTAAACTGGACATACACGGCACAGGCCTAAACTGAGAGTTCTTGGGTTTTTTTTTTTTAGATTCAATCAATTTATTAAAAGAGATGATTGATTAGGCATCTGCAATGGTGACTTCCACTTCTACATCTGGTTCAATGCTGATAGAAGTGATCTGCTTCACAATTTCAGAAGGACAAATCAATAAGACGTCTGTGGATTCTCATCTGGAAGTGATCCCAAGTCTTAGAACCTTCACCGCAGGGAGTTTTTAGTTGTAATCCGAAGTGTCTTGGTGGGCATTCGAACAGGTCCCTTCAATTGTAAGTTCCTTTCCTTGGCTCCTCTAATCAGGTCAGCACACACCTTCTCAAGTGACTTCACGTTGTGGCTGGTGAGGGTGATCTGGATCCGGTGAATGGCCATTTTGGGCTCCACAAGCATCTGGCCGGTTTTCTTGAATGCCATGGCACTGGAGTGGCTTCCTGACTGACTTATTCCTCTGTGAGAGGGAACAGCAGTGAGTCAGAAGGAGGGGAGGCAGAAACTGCCGACTCCAAGTAGCTACGGCGACAGTATCTTCACCAAAGAGCTAAACTGAGAGTTCTTAAGCTTTTGTGTGTGTGTGTGTGTGTGTGTCATGGGACTTTGGTGGTCTGGTGAAACTTTCAGATATTTTTTGAATAATTTTTCATAATTTAATAAATAATATTTTTAAAATTTAATCTAAAAATGAATTGATTTAAAAAGAAATAATTACATGAAGTATAATTACAAATATATATATGGGGTATTTTTTAAATTTACAGACCCCAGATTAAAAATTCCTGCCCCAAACAAAAGACTTAATGTCAGGGAAATGTCCTCAACCAAAGGCTTTGTATTATAATGTAAAACATCCTTATATTCACCACCAGTAATTACAGCAACATAGAATCATATAAACATAGAATTATGGGGTAAACCTCATCAGGTTTAGAGCCTGGAAGGACCTTGGAGGTCAACTCGTTCAATGCCTCCATTGTACAGATGAGGAGATGAAATGATTTGCCCAATTAGAATTAACAGAGATAGAATAGGAACCTATATCCAACAGCTCTAAACTCAGTGTTCTTTTCATAATGCCATACTTAATTGGAACTCCAATCTTATTGACATGGGTATTCCCTTCAAGGAAGACTGAGACAAAGGGGCCAGATTTCAATTTTGGGCAAGGGAAATCTTGACAGGGCGAGCTATCCTAAAGTGGAATAGGTCATCTAAGGTCACAGCATTATTGAGTGTATGAAATGGAACTGGAACTAGTGAGGTTACCCTCCCCTAAAGTGGGGGGGGTGCATTCAGCCAAGGTGAATGACCTGTTTTGGGGCTTGTTGGAGAGAGAATTCTATTTCTAGAACAGGTTGGACCACACTGCCTCTGAAGTCCTTTCCAACACTGAGATTCCATGACTTATGGTCGCGTGATTTTACAAGAATTGCGTCACCTCTCTGAGTTTTAGATTTCTCAAAGGGATCATGATAATACTTCCCCTACCTTCCTTACTGGATCACAATATGAGAAGAAATTTGTAAAGCAAAAATGACTTATAAATAAAAATGGTATCATTATTGATGATGGTACTTGTTAACTCAATACATTCTTGTCAAGCCTCTCCAGTCAGTCCTTTTCTGGCCTTGCCCCTCCTCATCCATACTCCTCTTTCTGGCCTCTGTGATGTTTACCACCACTAGCCTCAGCCCTTTCCCAATCTCAAGTGCCTTTGCTTTAGATACAATGGATCCATTCTTTGTACTAGTTGTCACTTCTCTGTATTTGATACCCACAGTGCCATGTAGTGGATTGAATGTTAGACTAACTCAAGAAAATTTGAGTTCAAACCCAACTTCATATACTTAATAACAATGTGACCTTGGGCTTTTTTGAACCTCAGTTTCCTCATCTGTAAAATGGGGGGAGGGGTGCACTTGATGATCTCTGAGTTCCCTTTTAGTCCTAATTCTATGATCTTTTAACTTCTTCTATGGAGCTCCCTTTGAGGTGTACCTGTGCCCATTGTGAATCAAACATAGACATGTGAAGGTCAGAGATGGAGACTCCTCCCATCAGATAGATAACAACAATCTATGACTTGGTATGGTGATGTCCAACTTAAAGGGGCTTTTAAAATGTGCATAAAGATCCCTTCAAGCTTCATATTGACTTAGAAAACTACACATAACTATGTAATTTTTCTTTTAATTAATACACCAAATCATTACAATCAGAAAGTACATTTTAATCTGGATCGTTCTCCTCTCAAAGTGGGGTGGGGCATGACATTTCTGATGTGTTCAACATATATAGCACTTGTCTTAGAGAATTGTCTGTGCTTGCTTCAGCAGCACATGTACTAAAATTGGAACAATGCAAATAACATTAGCATGGCCCCTGTGGAAGGATGACGCACAAATTCATGACGAGATGTGTCTGAGGCTCAGAAAGACAAAGGAGGGGCAGCTAGGTGGCACAGTGGATAGAGCACTGGCCCTGGAGTCAGGAGGACCTGAGTTCAAATCCGACCTTAGACACTGAACACTTACTAGCTGTGTGACCCTGGACAAGTCACTTAACCCCAGTTGCCTCACTAAAAAAAAAAAAAAAAAAAAAAAAAAAGATGAAGGAACTAGTCCATTACACACAGCTAGTAAGTGTCAGAGAAAGGACCTGAACCAAGGTGCTAGTAACTTAGATGTCAAAGTACTGTACCTAGAATCAGGAAGACCTGCATTCAAATCCTGATTCATACACTTTGAGGGTTGTTATGAGGATACAATGAGATAACATCTGTAAAGTGTTTTGCAAACCTTAAAGCAATATATAAATCCTAGCTACGATTATTGTTTTAGGAGGCACTTAGGTGATATAGCGGATAGAGTGCCAGGCCAAGAGTCAGAAAGACTCATCTTCCTGAGTTCAAACCTGGTCTCAGACACTTAATAACTGTGTGACCCTGGGCGAGTCATTTAACGCTGTTTGTCTCAGTTTCCTCATACATAAAATGAACTAAAGAAGGAAATGACAAACCACTCCAGGACTCTTGCCAAGAAAACCCCAGGCACAGTATGGTCCATGGGGTCAAGAAGAATCAAATACAAATGATTGACAGAATAAAAGCAATTCCATTATTATTTTAGATCTTTCTGGCTCCAGTTCAGAAGAGGACATTGGACTTGGAGTCAAGAAAACCTCTTTTAAATCTGTCCTTGGACACTTACTAGGTGTGTGACTCTGGACAAATCATTTAATCTCTTCCTGCCTTGGTTTCCTTATTTGTAAAAGTGGAAATAATGGCACCTACCTCACAGGGTTGTTGTGAGTATAACATGAGATAACATGAAAAGCAATTTGTAAACCTTAAAGCTATAGAAAAGTGTGGATTTTGTTGTTATTGTTATTATCCACCAGTCTAGGCAAATACTATTGAGTACTGTTTTAAATGGTATTTCTTATTCAGAAGCTGAAACTGAAGTTTACATGTTATTGTCCATGTTCAGCCCTTCTTTGAATCTCTGAGAGGGGCTAAATGAACTGGGACTGAAAGATCTAATTTCCCCAACCAAGCCATTCTTTTTTTTATTAAAACCACCGTTCACTGTAAACATTAGTGCTATGGGCAGCAGAAAGACCTGTCATAGCAACAACAACCAAAATCAAACGCTTTAATGAATTGGGAGCCTGGTCACACAGCCCAGGTCCACTTGTATGATGTTCCTGTCTCTAGTGCTCAGTATGATGCCTGCCCCATTGTGTACACAGTCTGCCTTCTGATCCTTGAGGGGATCCACAGCCTACCTCGTCTAGCTGACTCCCTGTCATCAGAATGGGGGTTGCTACACATTTGGGATGCTTTCGGTGACTCCAGTTCATGTACGGTGCCTTCCCTTGCTGGCCCTGGAGCAAGATGATCATGTTCTTACATGACTTTGGAAGAGGATGCTAGGTAACTGTCAGCCATGTTAAGTCAAGCCTAACACTTTTGGGGAAAGAGGAGGGGACACCAAATTCAATAGCATAGACATATGTCTCTCCAAGAAGTAACAAGAAAGGGACTGGTTTTTTTTGTCTTGTTTTGTATTGTTTCTTTTTTTTCTTTTTTTCTTTTTTTTAGTGAGGCAATTGGGGTTAAGTGACTTGCCCAGGGTCACACAGCTAGTAAGTGTTAAGTGTCTGAGGCCGGATTTGAACTCAGGTACTCCAGGGCCGGTGCTCTATCCACTGTGCCACCTAGCTGCCCCTGTTTCTTTTATTAATACCTTTCTTTAACCTTTCTTAGCATGCCTGGTACATGTTCAGTGTTGAATAAATGTTGCCTAATTATCTGACAAACCAGCAGTATTAGCTAATCTTGGTACATAACTGGGAAAGCTTTTTGGTAGGATAGAAAGCAGGACCAGTCTTCTTGTAATTATGTGATTGTAGATTGAGACTGGGAAATGACCTTGGAAATTAGCTAGTCTCGTTCCCTCATTTTACAAATGGGGAAATGAGGACGAGAGTTAAGTATCTTGGTCAAGCTCACCATCATGGACTGGCCAGAGCTGGTCTTTGATACTACCCCTGAGACTTCCTACCATCATTAATGCTCTCTACTTTGTTTTTATAATAGTCCCTCCTTCTTCAACACATTAGATTTGAGGGGCTTCATGTCATACTGGTTAGGTCATTGGACTTAGAGTCAGGAAGACCTGACCTGAAATCCTCCCTCAGATGCTTATTAGCTGTGTGACCTTGGACAAATCATTTGACTTCACTGTACCTCAGTTTCCTCATCTGTAAAATGAGGGGGTACAATTTAATGTCCTCTTAGATCTCCTCACACCAGCTCTAGATCTAAGGTTCTATGACTTGAGGGACATCATAATATAGTTGAAAAATAACTGGATACAGAGTAAGGAGAAATGGGGTCAAATCTTAGGGCTTTATAGCTGAGGCAACCATGTGGCACAGTGGCTAGAGTGCCAGGCCTGCAGTCAGGAGGACTTGAGTTCATAAACAGCCTCAGATACTTACAAGGTGTGTGATGCTGGGCAAGTCACTTAACCCTGTTTGCTTCAACTTCCTCATCTATAAAATGGGGCTAATAATAGCACCTATTCCTGGGGTGCCTGTGAGGATCAGATGAGATATTAATTGTAAAGCCCTTAGCACAGTGGCTGGCACATAGTAAGCTATAAATTTTAGCTATCATCATCATCATCAAAGCTATGTGACCTTGGACAAGTCACCTACTCTCTCAGAGCCTCAGTTTCCTCAGCAGAAAGAATGAGGATAACTATTTGCAGTAACTAATTTACAGGTTTATTTTTAGGAAAGAGCTTTGTAAAATTTAAGATGCTATAGACATATGGGTTATTGTGGACTGCCCAGGGTTTCTACCATATTTGAAGCCTGTCTTCTTAGAATAACCTTCTTCCTGATCCCCAAACCCCTATCAGAATATCAGTTTTAGCTTCCTTTTGGGGCACAGTTTGTAGTAAAGGCCAGCCAGATAATCTGAAATGCCAATCTATGTTAATCTGTTCTTGGCTGCTGATTTAATTGGTTACTTCTATCTGAGGAGATTTAACGTTTTTACTAGGAGAAATCTTTGAGATATAAACCCGTGATGCTAAGGACTGCTTTGAATGGCAGGATTTTCTGATGTCTGAGGCAGATTCTCAGTGGAGAGACATTTGGAACTGGGCAGCATTTAGGCATTTCTTTATCACACTATATAGGTGACCACTCAGTCTGCCTACACATAAAGCCATCCTTGATTGAAAAGTTAATTTGGGGCATATGCACATGAATAGCCAGAAAGGACTGTAAGCATGAACCTTATATTGGTGCCTTAGAAATACTTATACTCATGCCATTGTCAAGGTCTGGCCAAGGTGTCAGTAGGACATGGTAAAAATAAATAGATGGCCCAATAAATAAACAAACAAATAAATAAATAAATAAATGAATAAATAGATAGATGGATGAATGGATGGATGGATGAGTGGATTATTAAATTAATTAATGAATAATAAATAATCTCTTATTTCTTCAAGTAGAATTTTCCTTCTTCTCTGCAGATTGCAACTAGCATATGATTCGGTAGATAAACATTAGATGTTTTCCTAACCAATGGAGTACTTTGTTTTACTTGACTCTACCAATTTGTAATGGGAGGAAGAGAAGGGAAAGTGGTGGGACTGGGGTGCATTTTTCTTATGTTGTCACTGGTCAAGGGGAAGGAGGGATCTAGGAAGGAAAGAAGATGGATCTTCATAAAATAAAATAAAACAAAAAAGAAAAAAATAATAAATGTTCCTGAGATCAAAAGAGGTTAAGTGATTTACTGATTATCATATAAAGACCAAATGTCAGAAGCAGAACTAAACATACTTAGAGTCAGAAATACCTGAGTTCATATTTGCCTCTGATATTGATTAACTGTGAAACCAACATCAAATTGTTTAATCTCTATTGGTATCACTTTTCTCATCTGTAAAACGATGGTAATAATAATGACAAGAAGACAATTCATAGGGCTATTGTGGAGCGCAATTGAGATGATATATATAAAGAACTATAACACTACTATGGTACCACTATGCCTCTCAATAATGTTTTTGATATCATAATGATAATCAAATCCTGCTTCTGAGACTTACTACCTTTGTGACCATGGGCAAGTCATTAAACGTCCAAGCCTCAGTTCCTCATCTTTAAAATGAAGGGTTGAACTAGAGGGCCACTGAGAACCCTTCGAGCTAGACTATGATGCAATGCCTCATTGTGCAGGACTTTATATTTCATGCAGTGATTTCATATGTGTATTACCTCATTTGAGTGTATCAATGGCCCTGTGAGGTGGGCAAGGATTATTATCCCCATTTTACAGATGAAGGAACTGAGGAACTCATTGATGTTGATTGACTTGGCTATGGTCACAGACCACAAGTTACATTAGCAGGATTAGGATCCAGGAGTTCTTCTAAATCTTTGTCAAATTCCTTTACCATTATAATCTGCTCCTATACCTTTAATTCACTGATGTCCTGCCACAGGCTGGCAGCTCAGTTAGACAATGAAAGGGGATTCCACTGGAGGCCACTTGACATATCCCTGTCATTCATCAATTCAATACAAGGAGGAGAAATTAGGCACAGTCTGAAGATGCAAAATATCTAATTCTCTTGAAATGCTGGAACAACCTGAGATTCTCAGATTCTAGTTTCATGACTCCTCAGTCATTTCTGAAGTAATTGTGGCTAAGGATCCAAGGATGGGAAGAGGGCTCTAAGCAAAGACATGGGCTTGACCAAGTGGGAAGCTAATAGCTCAGAATCTAGGTAGTCTACCTTTTGTGTTCATGTTGATGGTAGCCAGGATGGCCCATGATTCATTAGCAGAGAAAGCCCATGTAACAGCAAAACTCTCGTTCATACATGATCATTTTTATATCTGTTGCCTCTATAGGTTTTCTTGAGGGAATAAGACTAACTTGGGGGCAACTCTGGAACCAACATTCCCCTCAGAATCCCTTGATAGTGGTACATATATGCAGATATACATATATAAATATGTGTGTGTATGTGCATGAGGGACAGAGAAGGATACAGAGACAGAAACAGTGTCAGAGACAGAGAGAGACAGAGTGATATATAGACACAGAGAGACAGACAGACAGAGACAGTGATATATAGACAGAGAGAGAGAGAGAGAGAGAGAGAGAGAGAGAGAGAGAGAAGGCAAAGACTCAAAACTTTCTACTATTTTCAGATTTGACCTTGATGCCTTACTCAGGTTATTGGAAGAAGGAAAACGGGGGGAGACAGCATTTTTATTTAACAGTGGCTCTGTGTACTTCACTCTCCCCAGAGGCATATGTGACAGTTACAATTGGGTCATGCCAGCTCTGGTCTGTTATATAACAGAAAGAGGATGCATGTACTTGTCTACTTATCTTCAGTCTATTTCAATGGCCCAGGTCCTTACCTCAGTCTTGAATACTGTGTGGGTGTAAAAAGAAAGGATGAATATGCTTGTTATTTTTCCCCCTCCCTTGACATAGAGGAAAGAGCAGGTAATATAGTCTGCTAGAACCAGGAGGAAGTAGCTTTTCCTTCCCCCACCCTTCATTGCTCCTTTCTGTGTCTTCTGTTAGAACTAATGACCTTCAAAATCTCCAGGAAGTTTCTAAAGTAGCATTAATTATGAAGAGGAAGGGGTGGGGTGAGCAGTAGAAAAAACTGCTAGTATCCTGCTTCTTCATTCTGCTTCTCCATCCTCCTCCCTCCTGTAACATATCACTCCACAAAATAATAGCAAGCATTAATTTTTATATGGCATTGAGAGATAATCTCATTCATTTTCTTATGCCAGGATGGAACTGAAGGTAAATCATTCCAGACTTACTAAAATCCTGTCATTAAAGATATCAGCTAATCAACAAGGGAAATGGAATCACATATTTGGAGCCACAAAAAGGACCTTGGAGGTCATCTAATCCAACCTCCTCACTTAAAAAATGAGGAAATTGAGGCCCAGAGAGGGAAAACCACTTGGTCATGTGTCATGCACATACTCAGTGGCAGAACTGGCAATCAAACCCCAGTCCTCTGATGTCAAATCCCTAATTCTTCCTAGTCTAGCATACTGTCCCTTGAAGAAGTGTAATATTCCATAGTATAGACTACAGACACCACCACCATGTTATTATTTTCTCATTTAAAAACCTTGGTAAGGGGGCACCTAGGTGGTGCAGCCCTGGATTCAGGAGGCCCAGAGTTCAAATCCAGCCTCAGACACTTGACACTTAGTAGCTGTGTGACCCTGGGCAAGTCACTTAAACCTTATTGCCCTGAAAAAAGAAAGAAAGAAAGAAAGAAAGGAAGAAAGAAAGAAAGAAAGAAAGAAAGAAAGAAAGAAAGAAAGAAAGAAAGAAAGAAAGAAAGAAAGGAAGGAAGGAAGGAAGGAAGGAAAAAAGGAAGAAAGGAAGGAAGGAAGGAAGAAAAAAAGAAAAGAAAGAAGACAAACCTTGTTTGGCTCTCTTGCTTATCATAAAATCTTTCATATGGAATTTAAGAACCCTGTAATCTTTCCTCTCCTTAACTATTTACACCTTTTCTTTTTGTTCTTGTTGTTGTTTTGTTTTTTCCTTTAAGAATTTAGATGTTCTACCATGGGGTGCATGTGATTTTAGCATTGATATTAATTTATTGTCTATGGTGCCTTTTATTTTATTTATTTAGTTTAATTTCATTTTTTTCCAATTACATGTAAAGATTTTTTTTTTGAGTTCCAAATTTTCCTCCCCAGCAGGGTTGTTCTCAACTTTTGGTCACTGAGTTTACCCATGATCTCTTTCCCCCTAGTTCTCCAAATTTACCTGTCATTCAAAAACCAGTTCAAACCCCACTTTGCCCTAGACTACTTCATCCCATTCCAAACTTCTCTGTTCTTGGAGCTTCAATTTAGCATTCAAGTAATTCCTTTGGTATTTCAAGGACTCATGATTTCAGACATGCCAATGTGCCTTCTGCTGACACAAACTGTAACCTTTTAAGAAATTAGTAGATCATTTCTCCCATTTCCCGTAGCTGAACAAGTCATCATCCTGTGACCAACCTGGTGATAATACTCTTGGAATTTAGCCAGGCCATCCTCAGGGAACAGACAGAGAATTTCTCACCAGGGCCACTTTTGAAGTCTGTCCTGTCTGGTTGTACCTTCCAGAGATTGTGCTCTATGTGTAAAGCCTTTGAAAACACAGTCACCTCTTTGCATAATCAAGCATAAGAGTGGGACTTTAAGAGAGGACCAATACCTCTGGTTACATATCAGGTTAATATAATGCTTTCATAATTATAATAATGAATTCTGTGATCCCCCCCTTTTTTGGCCCAACCCTTTGATTTTATTAACATAGAGAACTCCCAATGGAAAAAAAAAACTTTCCCTATCACTGCTTACTGGGAGCTGTTCTGCAAATTTTCATCTTAACCTTGCTTGCAGCACTGAGACAGAGACAGAGAGATAGAGACAAACAGACAGACAGAGACAGAGATACAGAAACATAGAAAGGCACAGAGAGACAGAGACAGACAGAGACAAGGAGAAACAGAGAGAGACAGTGAGACAGAGTAACTTGCCCAAGAGTCACAGATGTGGAACTCAAACCCAAGTCTCCTATCTTTGAAACTGTCTCACTAGCCACTGTTATACTACCCCAATGTGATTTCATGTTACATTTTAAATAACCACTTGATGCTATACTGAGTTATATTTTGCTCTGGTTGTTTTGTGGATGAAATTATGGTCTCAAAGTGAGGGCCATTTTTGATTTGTCTTTGTTTCATTGGCTACCATGGCCAAAGTAGTTCTGATAGCTCTGCCTAAGGCTATTGCTTGGACTTTATCAATTGCTCAATAAGCATTTATCAAGTGCCTACTTCCTACACAGGCAGACACTGTGCTAGGTGTTGGGGATATAGAGATAAAAGTGATAATTTCTACTCTCAAAGAGTTGATGCTGTATTGAGGGTTATAACCTTTAAATATACAAATGTGCAGATACAATGATAAGATATTTTATTGGGTCAAGGCAGCTGCAAGGAACAGGAGAGACCTCATGCACCCAGTGGCATTTGAGCTGAGCTTTGGAAGAAAGTAAGGATTCCCCAAGGCAGAGGTGAGGAAGGAGGGCATGCAGTGAAGGGTAGAGAGGTGATAAGCCCATTCAAAGACTCAAAGACAGAAGATAAAATGTTATGGAGGAAGAATAGCAAGAAAGTCAGTTTGGTTGGATGGTAGGGTGTATAAAGGGAAATAATATCTAGTACAAAGTTTCTTTTTTGTTTGGTTTTCTTGTGGGGCAATGAGGGTTAAGTGACTTGCACAGGGTCACACAGCTAGTAAGTGTCAAGTGCCTGAGACGGGATTTGCACTCAGGTGCTCGTGAATCCAGGGCCGGTGCTCTATCCACTCCACCATCTAGCTGCCCTCTACAAAGCTTCTTAAACTGTGAGTCTTGTAACTGAATGTGGGTCTTGGGAAAAAATTGGCAACAGTAAAATGTTATGTATACCTATTTTACCTACCTATAAACCCAGGGTCGCGTAAAAATTTCTCAGGCAAAAAAGGAGTCATGAGTGGAAAAAGTTTAAGTTCTGATCTAATAGAGCAGAGGTCGACAGAGCTTGACAGAGCTTATCCTTTGTTTGGCAGAGCCTTGGCAAACACAGAGGCACCTCTGTGCCATGGTTAGGTTTTGGAGGAAGGCTTTGTAGAAATGGTGCTGGAGATAGGAAGACAAAACTTAACACCATCCCTGCTCTCAAGGGTCTTACATTCTACTGTTTGTGTGAACCTGGGCTGAGTCATTGAGCTGCTCTCAGCCTTCATTTCACCAGCTATCCAAAAAGGATAATAACATCTACTTTACGGGCTTGTAATGATCAAATAAGATAACATATGTAAAGTGCTTTGCATGCCTCAGTTATTGGTATTAGTATTATTCCTAGGCAGATAAAGCATGGACACAGATATGTTAAACCTAGTGAGAAATATAGTGATTTTGTCACTGCATCATTAAAATATTAATCAGAGTTGTGACTTTGGCTTGAAAGATTTAATCTATCCTTCTAGAAATGGCTATAAGGCTTCATGTATTTCCACTTTCTATTCAAAGAACTGAACAAAACCTTTTTTATCTTCCAGAAGCAATGGGCTCTGATATAATCTTTCAAAAAGAAAATCTTTGCTTTGCGACATTTCATCTCATTTTAATGTCTTTTGGCTTCTCAGCCTCCCATTGAAGGAGCAGTCTATTCTGATGTATATACCCTTATTTTCTGGAGCTTATTATTTGGTTTCTCCCTTGACTTTTAAAAATAATTTTCCCCTAAAGAGGCTGCTGCATTAAATTTCAGGAAGTCACCAAACACTCATAAAGGTTGTGTTTATGGTTTCATCTGTGCATCAGACAAATGCTGAACAAAAGGCCAGGGAGGAATGGGGTTTGTGTTCTCTAAGATCACTCATAAACTTATAGCCATGCAACATGCATTGAAACTAATTTGGACTGTGGAGACAGACAATTTGGATGATTTGGGGCAAAAGAAAAGAAATCAGGGACTATTGCTGAAAAAGCACAATTCACTGGAAATAACAATGGTCCAAGCTTCAAGTCATCCAAACCTAACATCTGTGAACTAGGTTTTTGTTGTTGTTGTTGTTGTTGTTTAATCACTTTAATCTCAGTTAAGATTGATATCTCAGGCACAGCTAGGTGGTGCAGTGGATAGAGCACCAGCCCTGGATTCAGGAGGACCTGAATTCAAATCCAGCCTCAGACCCTTAACACTTACTGTGACCCTGGGCAAGTCACTTAACCCCAATTGCCTCACACACAAAAAAAGATTGATATCTCAGATACATTCTATAAGGCTGATTCTTGGCTTCTAACCCATATTCCAGATATCAACTTCTATTACTTGAAATGTGTGTAATGAATGACTGGCTTATAAGTTTGAATTTATGGGATCATAGATCTAGAGCTAAAATACTTTAAATGTCATCTAGTCCAACCCTATCATTTTAAAAATAATGGTGGGGGGGGGCTCTAGGTGGTGCAGTGGATAGAGCAGTGGCCCTGGAGTCAGGAGTACCTGAGTTCAAATCTGGCCTCAGATGATTGATACTTACTAGCTGTGTGACCCTGGGCAAGTCATTTAACCCCAATTGCCTCACCAAAAAAAATTAATAAATAAAATAATAAGGGAACTGAGCATCAGAGAAGTAGACTTGACATCTTCAAAGATTCAAGTAACATAATGAATCTGTACTGTAACCAAGAATCTGTGTTTAAATCAAGTACCCCCAAATTACATCTGGGCCATGCAATTGGTGATGTGCCTTAAAGCTATAGGTCAGAACACCACCCCATTGGGAGTGGGAGCCAAGGAAGGAAGGACAAAGACTCAGGGACATTAATTTGATGCCATAATAGGGAGGAGGAGATGCCGGATAAAACACAGAAGTGCTCATCCTGACCCTGAGATCAGATAGTTTCTTACTTTAACTATAATATTTTTCTTTTTTCTTTATTTAGTATTTTATTTCCTCCCAATTATATGTAAAAATAATTTTAACACTCATTTTAAAAACGTTGTGCTCCAAATTATCTCCCTTCCTCCCTCCCTCCCCCTTTGAGAAGGCAAGCAATTCAACATAAGTTATGCATGTGTAGTCATGCAAAACATTTCCATATTAGTTATGTTGCAAAAGAAAATAGACCCAAAAAAAGCCCCAAGAAAAATAAAAAGTAAAAAAAAATATGCTTCAATCTGTATTTAGACACCACCAGTTCTTTCTTTGGGGATGGATAGCATTTTTCATCATAAATCCTTCAGAGTTGTCCTGGATCTTTGTATTGCTGAGAATGTAATGATTATATTTGGTAAGTAGATGCTAAGCTATTTCTAAGGTGCTATGGGACTGAAAATGTTTTAAGCACCCTCTAAATCTGGCAAGCTGGACAGAGCTTTGGTCACCTTGTCCTAGTTACAGATATATACAGAACAACATCTTTTCTGTGTCAACCATCAAAAAGGTTCAGTAAAAAAAAGCAAAACTCCCACCAGATGTGTTGGCAGAAAATTAATCATACTCTAAACCCAAGTTTACCTTTCCAGATAAATCCATAAAATCAAAATGACACACACTTTTTTATATAAAAGGATAAATAGAGCATTTTATTAACACTTTTTGCAGCAACAAAGATGACAGTCCACATCTTGTCATTCAACACAGCAAAAGCTATGACCACGGTTTACATCACTTTGAGGCACAAAGCAAAAGATTATCTGATTTTTCCTTAAGTTCAAGAAGGGTTTGCATTTTTTTAAAACAATCTTCAAGTTTTATATTTGCAGTAGCAGGGCCTCCAGTCACTAGCACAATACAATGAACAGATAAAAAAAATCCAGAATGGACTATTACACACACACACTGATAATCATTGGATTTGTGTTGGAAATACAATGTCCTTATCAATTTTGGAAAGTTAGGAAATGATTTGGTGTTCACTTTGTTGTTCTGATCATTCCAGCCACCCAAAATATCTATGACAAGCAAAATGAAGATAATATACAGACGGAAGGATGATGCCCATTGTAATGCATTGCACTTATTGCTTGGTACACAAATGTTGCAATTCTTGTTGAATTACTGTAGGAAGTGCCAACGGGCTGTCTCCTCCTGTTGCTAAAATTCTACAGCTTTACGAAAGTAGAAATTGCAATCTCCCAAACCCAACAGAAGTTGTATGCCACTTTTGGTATATGTGAGGATTGTTGCTTTTACTTTTGTGTGCGTATGTGTAGATATAGACATATATGTATATAGATATAGTCATATTACTTATTGCCCTCTATTTTTAAAGACAAATACATTTTTAAATGGGACTCATAAAGTAACAAAAATTGTATATTAAGTTTATATTTTTATATTCTATAGAGATCTGTGGCACAAGTCTAATACAGTATGGAATCATGAAGGGAAGAATGTCTAAATTGATTTCTACTTCCTTTATCATTAAAATGATCTTTTAAGGGCTAAAGCTCCATAATAAATTTCTTATTAGACTCTTAAAGGGATATATGTCTTTTCTAACGAGTTTTTACAACCAGTACAAAGTTGTAATAAAAATACACTGAAGTCTATTTTTTTTTTGAAAAAGTCATCAGACATGCTGCATGAAAATTCAGATTTTTAAAATGTAAAGTATTTTATACTGTCAGGTAAATGAATGGAAGAACTTGAAGCATACCCCCTCACTTTGCAAGATCTCAAACATGAAAAGAAAAGGGTCTCTTTCCATGCTGGAAACTCTAGCATTCATTATAAACTACTCCAAAATATTGCTCTCCATCTCACCCAATAGCTTGCAACATTTTTTTTTAGCCAGACCTATGATTTCATTGGTGTGGAGGAGCTCCTGGTTCAGGAACTCCCTCCAACAATGTAGATCAGTATCTCTGTTGTAAATTTTTGTCTTAAAGAGTTGTCTGTGGGCATTAAGAGATTAAGTGATTTGCACAGGGTCACATAGCCAGCACAGGTCAGAGGCAGGTTTTGAACCCAGGTTTTCCTGACTGGAAGGCCAGACCATTATATCATGGTGCCCTCAGCATATAATCACAACTCTATAGAATATCTTGCTAGCTATTGCCTATTCAGCATACTTCTGGGGGTTGCCAGAAATCTGAAGTCTTCACCTTACAGCCAGCAGGCACTGCCTCCCTCTGACTGAATAAATATGGATTCTTTAACACAAAGTCCTGTTGATATATCTATTTTCATATAGTGTAGCAAATATATAAGTGCATTTTTTCATGATCAAGTAGCTTTGGCTTTTTCACCAGAGTATTTGATGTGCCATGTGCCAACCCAAATAGTTGTGCTTTCATCATTGGTTATGAGTTTGAGCTCTTGTGTCTATAGAAGAAACTAGTTTCCTCTATAGTTTTGAACAGGAAATTTTAAAATGTGTAGTGCAGAAATGGCTGGACCAGAATGGAGGTGATGCTTTGTTTCTATGGGGACAGATAGTACTTGAACAAATGGTCACTTGATGGGATTTTTTTTTTTGTTTTTTTAGTTGTTTGGTTTTTTTTTTGTACAGCAAGACCTGTCATTTTGATATGTGTCAACATGTTTACACCACATCTCTTGTGCAAACAACCACAATGGATTTAATCACGAACACTACAAAATAGATTCAACGATTAGCTCTGTTAAGAATAATCTTCTCTTTCCTTATAGATGTATGAGTCTTGTACCTCTTCTTGTACAAATTCTTCTTTCTTCTCCCACCCATTGGGCCAACCACCATTGGCCTGTGTTGTTGCCCCATAGGACTTCGTGGTACCATAATTTACATAATTTTGAGTAATGTCCCCTGTTTCTTCATCAAGTTCATCTTCATGGATAAAGCCACACTTTTCTTCACTGGTCTCTTCAGGATCTGCCCAGGGTTGTTTCTCACCCGAAGCAAAGATTCCATAAAATATAACTCCACCATAGTGGACTAAGGCTGCAATCAGAAAGACATACTGCCACTCTTCCCGGGACTGTAAAAAAAGAAAAGTGGTACCGTGAGAAGAGCCCTTCAAGGTTTAAAAGACTCAATGTCTTCAATTAAATCTCCAATTTTTATAGAGCTTTTTGAAGACCATCTTTTTCAGAAAGAAAGCCATTTTCTACCAATCAATGGTCAACACTCTTATAAGTAATATATCATCAACATGAGTGTTTTAATTTCTTTTGAAAATTGTACCTGTTCTGAAATAAAAGGCAAAAAAAATCTATGACCTGCCTTAAGGTAAAAACAGTTCTATTAGAAAGCCTGGGAGTTCCAATTGTAATTGAATTAAAAGACCTAGAGGAAAACATTTAGAGCATTGGATACATTTTCAACGGAGAATTTGTGCAAGTACATGGATAAGAAGATTTGCATGGGTCATGATCTGCATGGGTGAGGACACCTATACAGATCAGAAAATCACAGGACCTCAGAGACGTCATAGTCCAACCTGTACCTGAACTAGAATCCCCTTTATATCCCACATCACAAATAGTCATTAAGTATAATGATGACGTCATGGATCAATGGAGAGATCATAGAGTCAAAGACTTGGAAGAAACCTCAGAGGTCATTTAGTACAAGTCATTCATTTTCACTGATGAATTACACCTGTGCAGTTTAAATGACTTGACCAAGGTAACATAAGTAGCTTTGTCAGAGGCAAAAAAAAAAAAATTCATAAGAGGGGCCTCTAACCTCAGAGTCAGTGCTTAAAGCATATAATATATACTTTGAATTTCTTATTTTTTCCATTTAATCATTTTTCCCTCCTTTTTCTCCTATGGCCAGAGTTTTGAGTTAAAAGACTAGCACTTTGCTCTGCTTCATCTCAGAGGGCAGAACTGGTAACAACAGGTAGACATTATATAAAGGTGTATTTAAAATTGAGAGACTGGAAAAGCTCCTTACCAGGAGGGCCAACCAACAATTACAAGGTGGATAGTGAATCCTCTATTTATATATCCTTCATTTTTGAGATGGATGATCACTGATTAGACATCTTGTAGCAGAGGTTCCTGATTTAGGGAAGACTTTAACTAAATGACACCTGTAGCACCTTCCAACTCCTCAATTCTATGAATTGAAAAGAATGGTTGCAACCAACCTCAAGAGGATTTTAGGGAGTAGCATTATTGGAGATTTGCAAAATAAAATCCCACCCTACTCCACAGGCATTTTTTGTTTGTTTGTTTGTTTTTTTCCACAGGCATTCTTGCAAGCTAATCTGTCATCTGGCTTCTACACCAGACTCATTGGAGAAATGTTGAGAGGAATGTAGCTTAGTGTCCAATGAGGTGGTCTATCTCTTACCTCTAGGGGAGTCAACAGTCCTTTGTTCAGGGGCTCAACACCGACATAGAACAGTAGCAGGAGCAATGAACAGAATGAGAGCTCTTTGCTCTTTAAAATGTGAACACCTTTCCTTTTGACCACCTACCTTGTTCTTTGTCATTGCACCAACAATGATAGGGCAAACCATTCCAGACAATGTACCTACACCATTTGAAATACCCATTAAGATACTGGCATATCGTGGTGCAATATCCAAGTGGTTGACATTGAATCCTGAAAGAAACACCCAAATTTGCACTCATGAGGTTATTAGACCACACCTTTCAATTAAATAGATTAAATAGCAAGTTCAAGTTGTTGAAAAATCGAGTGATTTTTCCATGTCTTGGGAAGAGATTACCGAAAACACACACACAGACATACATACAACATACATACATATACATATACACATATCTATTCACCACAGGGACCAGAAACTTTTCTGAAAGTAATATACTGAAGCAGAGGAAGGAGAAAGCTAATTAATTTAGGCCAAATTCCCCTTTTATGAGAAAGGAAAATTCTAATATGACATCCTTTTAAATATTACCAACTAATCTTAATGCTCCCTGTCCCTTCTTCCCTATGATTCTCCCCACGCACTTCAATTAAGTTTAATAAATATGTTTAAGTACCTACTATGTACAAGGTACCATATCAGGTGCTAAGGATACAAAGACAAAAAAAAATCCTGTCTTCAATGAACTTTCATTGGAGGACCTTCCATTCAACTTTCAACATAATTATGTTTAGAAAGGGGAATGGTCTGTACCTAGCATAAAGTCATATTTCCCTTAATTGTGGCTAGATGGAAAAGCACTTTGCTGGACAGGTGATCTGCCTATTGACTAAACGATCAACTACAAACTCCTGGGTCTACCACTAAAGTTCTTCCATGATCTATGCCTACTTTTTTTTATCTTCTTTCACTTCCCAAAACATGGCTCACTTCAACTCCAAGTCACTATATTTGCTTCCCTCCTACCTTTGCCTATTTCAGCTACAATTTCAGCTCACCTAGAATGTCCTCCTCTACCTTCATCACCAGTCCAAATTCTTCACATTTGGCAAGACCCATCATACTTCTCCCTTTCCTTGCTCAACTGCTTGGTGTATTGGTTTGCCTTTACTAACCTCTACATTCAAATTCTTTGACCCCCTATACTATCGGCAGTCATGTCTTGCCAAACCACAAACTTTGATATTACCAGCACCACCCCCATCCACCACCTTTGCTCCATTTCATGTGCTGCTGAACACTAGAGAAAGTCAGGAGACTGAACTGGCTGTATATACTACACATTTGTGTTACATAATCTCAACTGGTCCTTCATGCAAACAAAGCAATACTTTTACATTTCCCTAGTGGTTTCACTCTTTCACTGTCTGCAGTAATTATTCCAAACCTTTTCATCTCTCTTCAAGCCACCTACAGCACCCCAAAAAATGAGGCTATTCCATGAGAACTCCCTATTCTTCCTTCTTCGTTTCACTTCACTCAGATGTCTTTCTTTACAATTTCCTTCTTCACTCATATCTCACATTAAGATGTACATGATCCTTCTCCTTACCAAGGCAAATCCTTCCATATGCATACTTGACCATATCTCATTCTAACTTTTCCTACCAGTTTCTCTCCTCTACCATCTTTACTATATTTCTGAATGTCAACACCCCCGCAACTACAGGTTCCTTCTTTGCTATGTACAAATTTGCTCATATCGCCCCCCCATCCCTAAAAAAATAAAAACAAAAAACCTTCCTTGATCCAACTATCTCCCCTATTATCCTTTATTTCTCCTCCCCTTCATTGTTTAACTCCTTGAGTCAGCCATCCACATTAACTGTTTCCATGTCCTCTCCTCTCATTTGATTCTAAGCCCTCTGTAATAAGGCTTCTAAACTCTTCATTCAACTGAAAATTCTGTCTCCAAAGTCACCAGTGATTACTCCATCAACAAATTTAATGTCCTCTCAATCATTCTTCTTGATTTCTCTGTGGTCTTTTACACTGTTCTCCAACCTTCCCTCCTGTGTACTATTTCCTTTCTCAGTTTTTGTGACACTGCTCTCTTGTTCTCCTTTTACTACTCTTCTCTCCCTTACAGCCTTCTCAGTTGTATCTTTTTATAGACGATCTCACTAACTATGGGCACCCCCTAATACTCTATCTGGGGCCTTTTTCTCTTCTCCATCATTACTATCTCGTCAATCCCCATGGGTTGAATTATCATCTTTATATTGGTGATTCCAAGATCCAGTGTTAACCTCTATACTGATTTGTAGTTTCACTCTACCAAATGCCATTCATATATCTCAAACTGCATGTGATATAGAGATCTCAAACTTAGCATTTCTGCAACTGAACTCATTCTCTGCCCCCCCCCACCATCTTTTCTTCTGAAATTCTAATACTTTGGATGACACCAGTATCTTCCCAGTCACCCAGGATCAAAACTCAGGTGTCAGACTCAGCTCCTCAGATGCACTCCATCTATACAATCTGTTGTCAATTCTTGTCATTTCTACCTTCAAAATAGATCTCATAATTGTCCATTTCCCTCCACTTACAAAACCACCATCCCAGTTCAGGAAAACTCCCATACCTTATACCTGGGATATTACAAAAATCTTCTGCTTTTTTTTCCTTGCTTGAATCTTCTCCCACTCCAATCCATTTTCACTTAGCTGCCAAAGTGCTTTTCCTTAAGCACAGGTCTGACCATGTCACTCCCACTCAGTAAGTTTCAATGGCTCCCTATTACCTCAAAGATCAAATATAAAAACCTCTTTTTTATCTTTTAAGGTCATTTACAATCTGACATGTTCCTAGCTTTCCACATAAGCTGCAATACAATGACACTGGCTTTCTTTTCGTTTCTTACTTATGAGATTATGCCTCCCAACTCTGCCTTTTCATTACAACCTTGAAAGTAAATGTCATAATTTTTTTAAAAAAAGGAATAATTTTGTATCTTACCTGATATAGCAAAGCCACTGAAGCCCACTGCAAGCACTAAGAAGGAGATAGCTACACCCCGAGTGTGAGAATAGCCCACAACCAAAAGCAACGTGGCTTCCATGCCAAAACCTTGAGAAGCAAATAGAAAGAACTTAATCAGAAATTCAAGAATATTTCACATGGACATCAATAAGGCCAGAAGAACAAATCATTTAATGTTATCACTTATAAGGTTTTCACCAAGTACCCAGCTTTGAACTGATCTCTAGACAGGACAAAGCTAACTCCTAGCATAATGCCAGTGGATGCCAGAGAGCAGTCTAGTCCTTAAAGGTTGTTGCCTTCTCTAATATTCAGAAACCAGTGCACTTTAATGAAGGCACATTAGTTTAATTTGGAGGAGAGAGGAATGAAGCCAAAGCATTCTTCTTCTGAGACCAATGGAAAATTTCTATACATGACTGAATTTGACATTACCAGACCAGATTGCTTGGGAGCTAGAACCAATCTCCATGTGGTTACAGTACATTTTTTTCTCAGAAAGATGAGAAGTGATTAAAATGAATTTTAATGATGCATACACACATTTTCCTTTGCACTGGATTGAATGAGCACCCTGGCTCTTGAGACAGAAGACCTGGATTCAAATCCCAATTCTAGTGCTTACTGTGAGATGTTGGTCAAGTCACTTAAACTCTTTGTGTCTCAGTTTCTTCATCTGAAAAAAGGGGGTTGGTGGGACTTGGGAGCCTCTATGTTTCCTTCCAGTTGTAGATCAATGATGCTATTATTGTCTTGTGATAATACTAAAAATAATAATTGACATTTCTATAACACTTTTAAAGGTTGCCAAGTCCTTTGCATGTATTGTCTCTTTGGAGCCACATGACAGCCCTGTGAGGTAGGTATTATAGGAGTTATTCATCCTATTTCAACAGTGAGGAAATTGACATTTGGAGAAGGTGATGATGGAGCTAGTATGTGTTAGAAGTAGGATTTAAAACAATGGCTTCCTGTATCTACATCCTACATTCCATCCAATTCCCTGCTGTATGAAAAATAGCAAACATATTAAAGAAACACCAAACTAGATTGAATCAATTGCCCATGCAGTCTAATCTCCTTTCTATTAAGTGGACCCAATGGCTATGATACTAAGATTCACACACCGTGGGTAGCATTCTACACCTCAGAAAGATAGCCATCCTTACCTTCCATAGCTATTTGGCCAGTAAAAGAATGTCAGTCATGAAAACCACTTGTTGAGTATCTAAGTCACTGGGCACCATTGAAAGGAGTAACATGGAAAGTGAAATAAACAGCCAGACTCAAACAATTCTCAATTTTTAAGATGTACACTCCACTCAAGAAAAGATAGCCTCAGCAGAACAAAAACAGACAGTTCAATACACTGGCTTACCGCCACAATTCATGATCTTCCTCACTGTAGTAGTTGAAAGAATCTGCCGGCTTCTTAGAAAATCAGCAATTTGTCCTCCAATTGGCACAATGATCGTCATCACTAAGTGAGGCACAGCAGATAACATTCCCACCTGACAGAAAAACAAATAGGGGTGGGGGCAGAGATGGATATTAATTAACTTATATTAAGGTTTGATAGCCTAATTTTCTCATCTCTTTATGGCTTACGTATGAAGAATCGGTGGTAAAATAACCTTAAAAAAATGATGGTGTGTCCACTTACCCTCCTAGAATAAGCAATGACTTGTACTGAGTTGGGAGGAGGCTGAAGATGAGAGAGGTTATTCGTACTCACTTCAGCCTCTACAAGCACCATTGCTGTGATCTATCCTTTGCTTGGATTTACCCTCAACATTGTGGTTGGGATGTAGCTAGATCAGAACTACAGCATTCTGAATTTGACCCCAAATCTTGAAGATACTAAGAGGTATGAATGCAAAAAGAAACCTCTTAGCTCTTATGGCCAACCCTAGGAAGGTCTTCTGGATGTTTTGATCGAAACCTAGAGAGAGTAGCCATTCCCTTTTTTTTGTTTGTTTGTTTTTTTGTTTTGTTTTTTTTTTAGTGAGGCAATTGGGGTTAAGTGACTTGCCCAGGGTCACACAGCTAGTAAGTGTTAAGTGTCTGAGGCCGGATTTGAACTCAGGTACTCCTGACTCCAGGGCCGGTGCTCTATCCACTGCGCCACCTAGCTGCCCCTGTTTTGTTTTTTTGTGAGGCAATTGGGGTTAAGTGACTTGCCCAGGGTCACACAGCTAGTAGGTAGCCATTCCCTTTTGAACAAATAGCTTCTATTTTAGTCTCTAAGAGTAAGCAATTTGCTTTACCCTGAACTACACTAAGGCTTACTTTGAGATAAAATGCAACCAAAAAATCTAAACAAACTTTCTCTACTACTATTTGCTATTTCCTCATGACTCTTCTGACCCTTTCATCTGCTTGAGAGATTTTGAGTTTTGAGTCATAGTGATTGACTTCAAAATGCTAGCTCCAATTAGTGATCTCTCCCCTAGCTCTTTCATTGTGGATTCCCAGCAATTTTCAAAGCAATGTTTTATAGGGTTGTATGTTAGGGTGGGCATCCAGGTGGCACAATGGATAAAACACCAGGCCTGGAGTTAGGAAGACCCATCTTCCTGGGTTCAAATCTGGCCTTAGACATTTACTAGCTTGTGACCCTGGGCAAGTCACTTAACCCTGTTTGCCTCAGTCTCTTCATCTATAAAATGAGGTGGAAAAGGGAATGGAAAACCATTCCAGTACCATTTCCAAGAAGAACTTAAATGGGGTCAAAAAGAGTCAGACACATCAGAACATGTTCTATATGTAAATAATACTAATTCTCTAATTATGTCTACCACATTGGATACTTTGTAAGTATTTAGTGGGAAAAAATGTGTGATACTGGGAAAGTCACCTAACCTCTTTCTGCCTCAATTTCCTCAACTGCAAAAGGAGGATAATAATTGTGCCTACCTTGCAGCATCATTATAAGGATGAAATGAAATAATATTTGTAAAAATATTTAGCACAGAGCTTGGCACATAGCATATGTCATATTCTTGGCATGTTTTCCAGATGCCAAATAAATTCTTGTTTTCTCCTCTCCCTCCCTTCTTTGTATCCCAAATGCTTAGCACAATGCCTGCCATATAATAAATGCTTGATAAATGCTTCTTGACTGACTAACAGTACACCTGGCTGCCTCAAGAAAAACCTCATATGCTAAAATTTATTTGGCCAACTTCATTCACACACACACACACACACACACACACACACATATATATATATATATATATATATATATATATATATATATATATATATATATATATATATATATATATGAATGTGTGTGTTAATGTATGTATGCCTCAGAATGAGGTGAGCCAGATTCTGAATAAGGCATATTGCCTTACCTCAACATGATTAAAATGCTGTAATTGGATTCTAAGATGTGTATTCCTCATAAGTTTGGTAATGGTCGTCCAGTGGAAGTAAACCATTGCACAGAAAATAATGCCTTCAGATAAATTCTTTTGCTTCTTTTTCAGAATTGTCTCTTGGGGTATTATCAATTTTTAAAAATCAATACTCATGTCACATAGTCAATATTATAATGTATTGACCTCCTGCTTTCATGTCTAATTGTGAAATGTCAATCCTACGCTTTCTATATATTTTAACATGGGTAGATTTGTTTGCAAATTCTGAATATCTCCAAACTCTAACACCCACAGAAAGCTGCTCAGCCAATAATTTTCCCCAAAGTATAACATAACTTTCTCCTGGGAGAATGAGGATCCTTGACTTCTTTTTTGAGAATCTTTATTTGACTCAGTTTCATTAACTGTAAAATGGTGGTTATCATGGCACCAAACTCACAAGGTTATTGTGAGGATCAAATGACATAACATATGTAAAAAAAAAAAAACTTTGCAAAGTGCCTGACACATAGTAGGTGTTACATAAATGCTTATTTCCTTCTCCTTCCACCCTTCACTAGGCAAATTGCTAAACTCCTCTAGGCCTCAACGTCTTTCTCTGTTAAATGAAGAGGCTAGGCTTTAGGGTTTCTCCAGTCCCCTCCATCTCTAAATTTACAGGTTGGGCCAAAGGCACTAGGGGGTTTCAATATTAAATTATTCCTTTATTTTTTGTTTTTAATTTACAATACCATGGTATCATATATAGCAAATGGATTTATATTACATATAAAAATAAAATTTTGTAAATGGCAAAAATAAACAAAAAATAATTTTCAAAAAGTTATTTAAACACCATGATTTTTGGCCCACCCTGTATGATGCCAGAATCTTGCAAATCTTTTTCAGCTCTAAATCCCGATTCTAACTGGTAATACTTCAGGACTTCTAAGTTGCTATTCTGTTCATTGGCCTGTATTTCATCTCAAAAGCAGGGATGTCAAGCCCTCTGTATCATCCTCCATCCACTGGAGATTTCACTGGATTGCTCCATGTCTTCTAAGAATGAAGTTGGTTCTATTCAAACAATATATTGGGGTAGTTTTCATTTTACTAAATTGACTTTTTTCTGCACTAAATGAATCAACTCCTTTGGTATCATGTAGAACCATCTTTTGGGTCCTTTTGATAGGGGTCTCTTGAATCTCAAGAACATCAATCCCCTGTTTTCTCATCTATTTCCCTTCCACCATTTCTGCTATTTAGTGCCTAATAATTGTTATTCACTTGTCACATAATCATTGCCTGTTACCTTATTGCCTTAGTAATGATATTATAGTTTATCACAGGTTTTAGTGACAATTTGAACTTCTTTTCTATATTAAGCTCATCAGTTGTTAAAACACCTACTACAGAGGATGAGAATTCATGATTCACTCATCGCTACTACTTTGGACCACATTTCTAATCCATATCCTTCCAGGACCTGATAGGCTGCCCAGAAGCAAAGACGATTAGCCAAGCAATTTGACAGCCTTTCTCCACTAAAATTTAGGAAAAAGGAAATGGCTCACCTTACTGATTATGTATGAGTGACTATATCCTATAACCTGATCTTTCACGACTATTTCCACCTTAACCTTTGTCCTCATCTATGCATCTACAGCCCTCAGATGGTTGTCAAAATCATGTTTCTGTGAGATTATCTTAGACTGTCTCTAATTTGTGCAATATGAAAATTTTCCTATTACTTAGACTGATGAAATATCTTTGAGAGAGTTTCTATTATGTTCGAAAAATTGACTGAGAAGGTAAAAATTAAGTCCCTCAATTGACTGTATAGAGAATCCCAAGCAAAGTCTGATTTACATAGTTCTTTATGCTAAATTGATGGACCAAAGAAACTAAACTTGTTGTTTATCTCAGAATCTCAGTATCTCAGAGTTAGAGGGAGCCTAAGAATCTATCTACTCCAAGCCATACCTGAAATAGAACACACACACACACACACACACACACACAGACAATATACTCAAGTGGTCATCTAGTCTTTTTTTGCAGGTTTTCCAAGAGAAGGAACCCACTATTTGCCAAGGCTGCTCAACCCCCTTTGGATAAGATCTAATTATGGGAAAGCATTTCAAGCCATCATGCTTATATCAGCCTCTTTGCAACTTTCATGCATTGTTTCTAGTTCTTCCCTCTAGAAATAATCAAAATTAGTGTCAAACCTCTTCCCCATGACAACCCTTCAAATACTTGAAGGCAGCTATGTTGTTTCCCCACAAGTCAAGTCTTCCCCAGGCTAATGATTCCCAGTTCCTTTACCTGATCCTTATATAGAATGAATTTGATACCCTTAGCTATCCTGGCTACTTTTATCTGCACAGTGCAGACCTTGTCAGTGTCTTTCCTGAAATGTAATGGCCTAAATCGAAAACAATATTCCTGATGTAGGCTCATCAGAGCCAAGTATCAAGTACAAAGGACATAGTTAAAGCCATACCATTTGATTTGTTGCTGTTGCTGTTGCTGTTGTTGTTGTTGTTGTTGTTTGTACTTCATTATGGAAGAGGAGAGTGACATTGGGATGATGGCATGACTTGCACTGAATTGAATTTAAGTGAGGGAGGGCTGTGCAAGGTCACCAACATTATTTTCTCCTCCAGAGCCATCTGGGTCCACTAGCAAAATATATCTCAGGATGACTGGAGATGACCCCAGATTTTTTTAAGGCAATTAGGGTTAAGTGACTTGCCCAGGGTTACATAGGTAGTAAGTGTCTGAGGTCAGATTTGTACTCAGATCCTCCCAACCTCAGGGCCAGTGCTCTCTATCCACTGTACCACCTAGCTGCCCCACTATTTGATTTACCATAAAAGTGAATTGAATAAATTTAATCTTTTGACATATTGTCTTTTTTCTTATTCAGGTCCTTTTAATTATATAGACTTACATTTCCAGGCCAAGCACATTCTTCCATTAGCATTCCCAGGTTTCCCCCTTTTACCCAGGTTGATAGCTCCATCTCTATTCAAAAGCTCTTGGTATCAAACTCATCCTAGCTTATGAAAGTTGACTCTGTGCAGGACTGGTTGTGAGCTGTCACAGCCCACATTGCTCCCTGGAGTGTTTGATCTGCTACAGAGAAAAGATGTGCACAATGGGAAGAAGCTCTCTTCCTTGGAAAGGAAGAAAACAGTTTCCTTAGAAACAGGAATTTCCAAAGATCTTGGGAAATGGCTGCTCACTGCTAAGTTTCCTTCAGTCCTTCACCTGAAGAAACTCTTTCAGATAGAGGCTTAGTACAAATGTAATGGGCTTGGGTAAGGACAAGAAAAACAAGATGGGAACAAGTGAGATAAAAATGTAAGGCACTTAGCACAGTTCCTGGTATATAGCAAGTACTATATACAAATTAACTATTGTTATCATCAGAAATGCTTTGTAAAGCAATTTATCAAAGCATGGGTGTACAACCAAACTTGGTTTCAAGTAACTTTATGTTGGTCACATGGATGGTATGTGTCAGAGTCAGGACTTGAACTCATATCATCTTTACTCTGTTAAGAGCTAAAATTCTATCTAGACTGTCTAAAATATCTAATGAGTGGTCGCCAATAAATTATAAGCTTTAGCAAGAGTTAGAGTTTTAGGCATTTATTAAGGAGAATAAGAATTTGGTAAAGAGAGAGAAAGCCTAGATTCTTCTTTCTATTAAAGGGAGAGTGCATTTCTAGCTGCCTTCTCCACCAGCATCCCCAGGAAAAAGCACGAGACCGAGCGCCAGTCTCTTCCTTCTTCCTCCCACTAGCCAACGTCACTTCCTGATGCCCAAAGAAAAGACTCCTGGTCTTGCCCTCAAAGACCTTCACTTCATGGGCGGAACTCTTCTACAGTAAGTCTCTGGCAGGTGGCGTCATTTCAATTGTTACAACTCTAAGGCCATACCTCTATACACCATGCTGTGTTGCCTATGTAAATGCACTAGATTATTGAGAAAAGAAGTCTTTTCCTCTCCTGTCCTCTTTTTTCCTCTCCTGTCCTCTTTTCTTCGCCTCGCCTCGCCTCTCTGCTCCTCCCCTCTCTTCTCCTCTTCTCTCCTTTCCTTTCCTTCCTAATTTAATTTCCATCCCATCTAATTTAATCTGTTGGGTTACAGAATATTTCAAGTTACTTGAAACCTACTTGTTGAACAACTTGCATACATGTTCTAGCTAGAGAAAAAATGAATAGATTTTGGATTATTTTCAAGAGCATTCTGAAAAAGGCAAAAGGAATGATCAAGGGTTTTGTGTTCCTGCCACTTTATATACTTCTCCCAGTTCTTATATAACTATATCTTGATAAAGAATTGGAACTTGCTTTTCATCTAAATAATTTTTTAAACGTCTCACCAAAATTGTACAAAGAAAGAGATGACCTATTTACATACCTTGCTTATCTCAAATCCAAAGACCTCCTCAAAGTAAGCTGGTTGACTAATTAGCAACAGGTAAAAGGTCCAGCTTCTGCAGAAGTTTGCAACAATAATTGCATAGACGGGCATAGATGTAAAAAATTTTCTCCATGGAGTCTTGAATTTCTGAAATTCCCCCAAAAAGAAAGTGATATTTGCCATTTAAACAATTCTTAGATTTTTAAAATATGACCTTTCATTAAGCAGTCCTCTGGGTATGTTAAGAAGGAAAACAAAAGGATTCATTGCAATATTCAGTGCAAACCTTAGAAGCATGAATGGTCACGACAGTAGAATAGGATAAAAATGTCAGCCTCAATTGTGCATCAAGTTGGTGCAACTTTAAACACAGGATCTGTCTATAAGATTATATGTGAGACCTTTTGTACATAAGAAAATTTTTGATTAGCAATAATAATAGCACATTTATAAAAAAATTAAGACTTACAAAATTCTTTACAGCAACTCTACAAGATAGATAGGCAACGCAAGAACTGTTGCCCCCAATTTTTAAATGAGGAAACTGAGGTTCTAAAAATGCTGAGTGATTTAACCCTAGTCAGACAGCTAATAACTATCAGAGCCAAATTTAAATCCTTCTCTTCTGGCTTTAGGTCCATTCCATGACACATGGCACTAAGTTACTTAGCAAATTGCTTGGCACATATGAGCAGAGGTATGGTGGTAAAATATTTAACAACCATCTCTAGAAAAAATGCATGCACAGCACACTTTTAAGTTTGATTTTCATTATTAACAATTTCCTAAGTCTATACAATCAATAAAACCATAAATCAAGCCCTGTTTTTTAGAATTTGCCAATTTTCAAGATGTAAATGCTTACACTCAAAATTGAGCAATCGGCACTCAAGAGCTTGATTTGAAGTGACTCCAGAACATTTCTGCACATGTGGTGCATGGAAAAAACACTTGATTAATTAACAGTCAGACTATAGATAAGCCTTTCTGTCAATGACACTGTTGCTGCAGCATCCTTTCTCATTTCACAGAGCAGCAGACTGGGAGCTAATAACTCAGACTCCTAGCCCTCTCAAAGGTCCTGACTTGAAGTCAGGAGAGAGCTAGGTTTGAATGCTCCCTCTGAGGGCTTTCTAACTATGTAACACTGAACAAGTCCCTTCACTTATCTCAGCCTCACTTTCCCTATCTGTAATATAGGAATAATTACACCTATAATTTCTATCTCAAAGGGATAAATAAAGGATTAAATAAGCTATTATAAAATATATTTCAGATTTCACGCCCTATGCACATTTTAGTAGTTAATATTCATATTAGTATATGATGCAGCCCAATTGCCCTATAGATCAAAACTCTGTGTAGTTGTACTTGGAAACCAACTCAGCTTTTGGCAATAATTCATTTCAAACCAACAACTGTTAAAGTATTTACTGTGTGCCAGACATTGTTTTAGGGATCAGAGACATAGCAACCATAAAATGAAACAGTCTTTGATACCAGTGGCTTACATTTTGCTTAGTAAATCAAAATGCATACATAATTATCACCAAATAATTTCAGAGTGGCACTGACTTCTGGGCAATCTGAAAAGGCTTCTTGTTGGTGAAATCACTTCAGCTGAACCTTGAAGGAAGGAATCAGGGAATTGAAAGAAGTGAGGTGGGGAGGAAGAGAACCCATGCAAAAGGTATGGAAGTCAAAGATGGAATGTCATATATTAGGAAGAGCAGGCCGGTCAGTTTGACAGGCATGTAAAACAAATGAAGGGGAGTCATGTGAAATCAGTACAGAAAGATAGGTTAGAGAAAGATTGCTAATGGTTTTAAATGCCGTAAAAAGAGGTTATAATTTGTTGTAGAGGCAGCAGGCAGGCAAGGATGCTTTTTGAAAAGGGAAGTGACATGGGCAAACCTATCACATTATAATCAAGGATTTATCTTTTATAATAATGAATGCATTGAGCAGACATGTAACATCTTTTAATTGAAAAAGCATTGCACTTGGAGTAAAAAAAAAAAGGGAAACACAACTCATCTGGTCACTGGCTCTCCCACTGACCAATACTATACCCTGAACAAGTCACTTAATCTCTCTTCAACTCAGTTTTCTCATCTGTGATAGAATAGGGAATTAAATGTGCTTACACAAATGCCAAAGAGTTGTCATGAGAATTAAAAGAGATTATGTATGTGAACCACTTGGTAACTCTAAAGCACTAAAAGTTAGGATGAAATGGATTGACTGTAACACTCAATCCTATTCTTTACTGTGCCCCTGATGCCTTCTCTAAATTCTCATAGCTATTTTGATATTTATGATATGGTGGTCCACTCAATCAAATCTGATTTGTCCTGTCAACTTTTGCTTTTAAAACTAAGAGCCATAAAATTAATTGAACAGGTAGACATTCATACAGTTCACTTAATCTAATCTAATAACTATAAAAAACTTTCTATCCATCATGGATTTATACTATGGCCTACCTTTAATTCTTCATGCAATAGGCACACAAATAACATTTAATTTTATTCCCACACCTTATGGATACTTTAAAGCCTTATCTTAGCCAATTTAGGGTGGCCTTGTTTGAATGCACAGATTTATAACATACTATGAAGAAGTAATATATCTTTAGAACTGGGGCAATATGGAGTCCCATGGGCCTAAATTCAACCTCCACTACTCCTCCTTCTCCCTTTATAGTTGTGAATGGTTGCACAGTATAATGGAAAAGCCCAGGCTTGTGAGTCAGGTGACCAGAGTTCTTTTCCAGATTCTTAGTGTAACTAGTTATATGACCTTGAGCTAGCCACTTAATGTTGATGGGCCTCCATTTCTTCATCTATAAAATGAAAAGGTTGTGTATACCAGATAATCTTCCAATTCCCTTCCTGCTCCATACTCCTAGCTTAAAACTAGAGAAAGAAATGAAAGAGGAAAGTTGAAGTGGAATGTTAAGGGTTTGGGGTTTGAGTGTTTTAGGGTTTGGGGTTTTTTTGGATGAATGGTATTCTGATATGAACAGGACATCAGTTGCAAACATGGAACATTTCCCAAGAAGATATCTTAGTTGTAGGCAAATATAAGTGTGTGTGTGTGTGTATGTGTATATATATACACACATACATATATATGTATATATACATATATTCACATATATATATATGTACAATGACTATTTTGTCTGAATGAAGATGGGCTCATTTCTTTTTTTTTTTTTTAAGTGAGGCAATTGGGGTTAAGTGACTTGCCCAGGGTCACACAGCTAGTAAGTGTTAAGTGTCTGAGGCCAGATTTGAATTCAGGTCCTCCTGACTCCAGAGCAGGTGCTCTATCTACTGCACCACCTAGCTGCCCCTGGGCTCATTTCTTTACAAAGACAACTTCAAAATATTACTAATATGGAAGACTGAACCAAGAGTCTTATTCACTGAGGGATAAACCGTCCAAACTAGATTTTCCACAAGCATGTCTTCCATTTCATAGGGACATCAGAAAGGTTCTAGGTGACAGCGATGTCCCAGCATGGGAAGCATAAAGAATCTGGGAAGCTGCCACTTTGATGAATTTTCATAGGCCTAAGCATCTAACACAGACTTTAATTTGCAGTTAGTATGAATAGCTAGATCTAAATCATTCCAGCTAAATCACTTCACAAGCTCGAGAATTCATGTGTATACATACATACATACATACATACATGTATATACACACATATATATGTTTGTGTATGTATTTTAAACACACATATACATTTTTTTCCTTTTTAAAAAGATCACTGTGTCCATTACTCTAATGTTTTCATTGAGTTTAGGGCTGCTAATGAAGTATTATAAAGAATGTTACCAAAATATATTATCAGAAAAGAAGGTAAACTAGTTGTGTGGCAATAATCAGAGAAAATTGGTGGACAGTTCATGTAATATATTGGTATCTTGGGACATTGTTATCTTGAAGGTGTCAAGAGACTTCAGAGAGGGCTCCTAGCTTTGTTCCATAGTATGTCTTTGACTGAACCATTCACACATCTACAGAAGACTATTTGGTATGCATAATGATGATCCTCTAGGATATTTAAATACCTTCTCATGCATCAAAATGGATTAGAATGATATAATTTTAGGACTGAAGGAGAATTTAGAGATTATCTAGTTCAATTTTTAATATAAACAAAAATAAATTATGTTCAGAATGGTTTTAGGGACTAACATCAATTACTAGATTCTAGTGCTTCAGAAATTAACCCTCAATGTGTAACATATATGGGTATAAATAGTAATTATACAACTACATTTTAATTTAGTTTTTAATTAGTAAAAATTTATTATCTTTCTTTTCCACCTTCCTGCACCTACTGGGAAAAAAAAACTCTGAAGTTTGACAGGCAAATGGAACAAAAGGAAATTCTGAGTATGAAGTTAGAAAGCAAGCTAGTTCTGATTCCAAAAAATCAAAGAGAATTTTACAATAGTATGGGAAATTCACAACATGAATATGGGCCTGGAAAAGAGTTTGGGGAAGCAAATAAGAGCAGGCATATACACTGTAATAAAGTCCTTACTTCCATTGCCCCTAAAAGATTGGCACTCTCTCCAATGCTCTCTTCTATGTACCTTCGTTCTTCATCTGTAATGGTCGGATGTTTAGCAGGGCTCTCATAAGACACCAAAAGCCAAAACATATACCAGACCATTCCAAAGCTCCCTGTTGGAAAGAAAAAGTCAGAGGATAGGGCATTGAAGGAGAGAGATTTTTAAATGGGGGACACACATAGAGAAGTTTCTATTTATTCTGTACGACTGGAATTTCGGTTTTTATTTCATCAGCATGTCAAAGGACCTATGGATCAGGAAGGCTGGTTATTTTAGCCAGGAGTATGTTTTTCTCTATGGCTCTGACTCACATCAATATAACAATCTCATCACACTTCAGTGGAGGTGACAGTGGCACTGTAATTGCTCTCACCAATGCACACATTGCACCAGGTGAGAAAAGAGAGCTTGTATTAGTAGGTTTCAGGCATGCTGAGAATTCATGAATTGGTTTAGGCAGCACATAGAGTTGTAGACATTGGAAGCATGCAAGGTGAAGCACTGTCAATTCATCTGTGGAACTAAGAAAGTATTAGAGGTGGGCTCAATCCATTTGGGGGGGGGGGGGAAGGGGCAGGGCAATGAGGATTAAGTGATTTGCCTGGGATCACACAGCTAGTGTCAAGTGTCTGAGGTCAGATTTGAACTCAGGTCCTCCTGAATCCAGGGCTTTATTAACTGTGCCACCTAGCTGCCCCCTGCACAATCTATTTTTATAAAGCAAGACAATTCATTGGGAAGTAAAAAATTAAATTAACCTGGTTGCTTGGCAGTAGCTAAAGGAATGGACACTTCTTATCTGAACTAAATCTTTTTAAAAAGCTAAAAACCCAAACTGAATTCAGTCAAATCTATTTGTTCTATAGGCATAGCCTATATTATTTCTGGAGGACTTGCCTACTGGTAGAGTAAAAAGATAGGCCTTAAAATTCCAGTGGTATGGGACCCCTCATTCAATTTTGGAAAGTTTGGTGTTTTGTTTTTGTTTTTGTTTTTACATTTAAGGTGTGTGTGTTTGTGTGTGCTTGCGTGCATGAGCTTGCGTTTTTTGGGTTGGGGAGGGAAGGGATCTCTCGATTCCCATTTATTTAAAGCTTAGGAACATCACTCTTATAGACTTTTTTTTTGGTGGTGGGGGTTGTGGGGGTGGTGGGGGTGGTGGGGGTGGTGGCAGGGGTGGCTTGGAGGGGATTCTGGATTTGTAATTTCATCAATATTTGCAGAAATCCTGATGTGCAAACTCCTTGCTCCACCCATGCTTTTAGAAAACAATAATTTTAGAGAATAGCCTGCGGAAATGGAGAGGTTAAGTGCCTTGCCCAAGATTACCCGGCCAGAATGTGTCAGAAGTGGTACCATCTATTAAAATCAAATTCAGGATCTTCTCTTGTTCTAAGTGCTTGGACCACAAAAGAAGTGAGGCACAGTAATTAATGTAGCAACATTCTATATTTCATGTAAGTAATCCCTTGTGTTCTTTCCGGTATATGATACTATGCCTAAAGTATTTCCAAGTCATTCTATAAATGAATGGCTATAAACTCCCTACCTATGAGCCTTATGAATCCCTTTTCCATTCCTTCCCTTTTTAGCAATCTCACCATTAAAACACGCCTGCTCCGCAGTGTATGTATTCATAGTCATTAATAATAGAAGAAATGACTGATTTATTCTAGTATCCCAGTTGCTAGACATTTCAGTTCCTTCATCATGCTATTTTCTTGGTAGGTTGTTTCCCTGAGGAACAAGGTGAATGTCCCCATTTTCTCCACCACCCCATTCTTAATCTCTGTGGATTCTCCTTAACACCTTGGTTGGTTTATATCCTTGCTTTGTTCCAATCAATTACTGAAAAATACTATTACTGATCTATTTGCCTCACATCAGAAGGGGTTATATGTTCAAATATCCAATTTAGAGTGCCTGGAATTTGCATTTCCCATCTTAGCTGTGCATATTCAATTCTTGCTTTTGGTCTGGGTAAATGCATTAAGTATACCATATTTCAAAACATTTTTTTGTGGAAAACTAAAGTTTGTCTTATGTCTACACCATGTCAGTAGTAGTCATTGTATATGGCATTACTTTAATATAAGGTCAATTGGTGAATATGGCACATGGAAAGAAGGCCCATGTCATTAGTAACCTTTTGGTCAAGGACCTTTACCAACTATTGCCACCCTACCTTTACAGCTTTATCACATAAATCACATGTCCACACTTCCTGTGCTTCAGCCCAACTGGACTACTCTCTGTTTCCTGATCAGACTTTGTACCATTCCACTTCTTTGCCTTTGAGAGGTAGTATGATATGGTGGGAAGGGGCTTCAAATCCATAGGATTTCATAGCAGAAGACCTGAGTTCTAACCCTGTCTCTCTGGTCTGTGTAGGGAATTACTTAATCTCTCTGGGCCTCAGTATCATCTATGAAATTAAAGGATTAAATTTGATTACCTCTAAGGTCTCTTCCAGTTCTAAATCTTTGAGCCAATGAATCTTTTCTCACACTTTTCCTTAGGCCTGCAAAGATCTGCCTCCACAATACAGGATCAATTCCTTCACATCACTTAAAACCTTCCTGATCCCCTTTCCCATTGTACCACACCAGCACTTGGTTTTGAACCTCTCTAACATACTAATCTCTTATTATGTATCATATTCATTGGACTAGAAACTCCCTGAAGGCAAGGACTATGTCTTAGCTAAACTTTGTCTACTCGAGTGCCTAGTGTATATCTGAATTGAATGGATTTATCCTACTCAATCTTAGACTAAAGGAACAATTGAGCCATCCATCTAATGAGATCATGAATCTTCTTACACCCCAAATAATAAAAAGTCACAACTAAATAGATATCCTATAAACTATTCACAATCTCTACTATCCCCTGGTATTTTCTTCATAAAGCTGTAATAAAATGAGACAAATTGCATGAGCTTCTGGGACCTGATTCTCTGTTACCTTTCATTCATCTTTCAGAATTTCACCTTCATTTACTAAGGGAGAGAGGCAAAGTTCAATTGGTGGCATTTGAAAACTAATTCTCTGGCAATTTCTTCTTTCATTTATCACTTTGTCTGGTTCTTTTAAAAAATGTTACTAAGAAATGAAGACTATAGTTTGGTTTTAAAGAAACAAAGCTTATCACTAGGGTGAGATAGTCTACAATCGATTGAAAAATGGCATGTTGACATCTCAGGACCAGGGTTTGGATCCACACACTTACCATCTGTGTGACCTTGAACAAGTCACTTAATTTCCATGGGCCTCGATTTCCCTATCTATAAAATGAACGTGTTAGACTAGATGAACTCTAAAGACCCTTCCAGATCTACATCCATGAACATGATTCCCTTTCCTTTTAAATCTAGGGAAAGAAAGGAAAGGTTCATATAACCTGAGTTTACTACTAGTATCTCCACAGGACTAAACAGCATAATAGGAGACGGAGCCCTATATCCACAAATCAAAGGAGATGAAAAGGACACAGAAGTTGAAGGAAAAGGGTGAAACAGAGGAGTGAGTGCTTGCAAACTCTCCCCTCCACCCCATCTCATCCATTGGCAATCAGTCAATACTCTATTTCTCCTTGCTATGGATGATGAAAGGCTAAATGAAAAGAACAATATACATGTTTAAAGTTTCATCAATATTTTTGTAAAATAGAAACAAAGAACACCAACAAAACTTTTTTTAAAACCATATACTGAGGAGGCAGCTGAATTCAGGCCCTAGATTCAGGAGGACCTGAGTTCAAATCCAGCCTCAGACACTTGACACTTCCTGTGTGACCCTGGGCAAGTCACTTAACCTTTATTGCCCTGCAAAACAAACAAACACATATACTGTTCTCTTAATTTGGCCTTTTGTTAATTCTAGAAAAAGCAGTGTGACATAATAGATAGTAGGTCCGATACAGGAAACTTGGATTCAAGTCCCATCTGGGTCCCCTTGTCCAATCATTTAATCTCTTAGTGCCCCAGACAACTTTCTAAGGCTATAAGTGCTAGAACATGCACTTATCTACATTGATAAAGAGAGTTTCTTCATGGAGAGCACCCTATGCCAATGAAATCACATATCTCATCTCCTCTTAGAGCTCTCTTTTAAACACACACACACACACACATGCACATGAAGAAAAAATACCATTTTGCTTAGAGAAGCTTATGTTGGCGGCTTAATAGCTATTTCTAAGAAGAAATGAATAGTATGAGAAGGGTTATGGATGGAAAACATTTTTCTTGATCTCAAAATATTAAGGTGAGAGAGACATGATGGAGTAAATACAACATGACTCCAATTTTTCAGAAGATCTGATTTCACTCATATGGCTACTCTTCCCCAGCAGACTGCAAACCCTTCACACCTTAGCAGAATATATTCATGAGTTACTATGACCAAAAAAAATCATTCATTACTTGCAAACTCTCCCCTCCACCCCATGTGGCAACCATGTGCATTTAGCTAGTCTGGTCCTTGGTTGACGAGCCCAGAATCCATCTCTGGGATGACACTCACAGCATTTCCAGTTTGGTATTATCTGACAGAGATTAGATTCCAAAAGGCAAGACAAGATAAGGGACAGCTTGAAATAGGGAATAGAACCCTGTATTTAGAGTCAGATGACCTGAGTTACTTATTTAAGACGGGGGCGGGGGGGAGGGAGAAGTCACAACCTCTCTGGGCCTCAGTTTTCTCATTTGTAAAATATAAGAGGATTGTCCCAGATAGCCTCTAAGGATCCTTCCAGCTTTAAATCTATTACCTAGAGTCTTAGCTTTTGAGAATGCAGGTCATCTTGTCCAAGATGGCATCAGAGGAGGACTTTAGTGAAGAAAATGCTACCTCTCATCAAAATTCACCATGACCAAATGTTATCTTTCATTAAAAAAAAATACTTTATTATTTCTCTTCTGCTTGTCTTTATTTCCATTACCCTCCCACACCTGTCTGAGAACAGAGCAGGCTCAGCTTAAATGAAAAAGGTTAACATACCATAGACATAAAACACTGAGGACCATCCAGTATATTGCACAAGAATCCCAGCTAAAGGCATTGCAATCACAGCTCCTGCATAGGAACCTACAACAAATGGAAGAACACATAGGAAATGAATAGACATTGTTGACTTGAGCTCATATTCCATGGAAAAGGAGAGCAAGTTACTTACCACAAAATGAAGTGGTTGCTAATCTGCTCCTTTCTAGAGGAGGGGCCCATTTGCTCCATATTCCATGGCAGGCAGGATAGGTGACTCCCTGTAGGGGGAAATGGGGGATGGGAATCACTGAATACTGAGAAATTGAAAAGCAGAACCACTTCACTTTTTTGCATTTTACCTACAAGCTAGTCCCAAGTTGTTCCCATATACAACTAAAAGTTCCTATCTCTTTGTCTTTCCTGCCCTCAGTCACTTTGGGTCTCAAGAGGGAGAAGGCCTATTTTAAGGTAACAATTACATCTACCCTGCCTCTCCAAGATTTTCCCATCATTTCAATTTTTATTTAGCTCCAGCTTAGAAAAAGTAAGCTAAGACTTTTATGCAGACCCATAGTTCTTCTGCCCCTCCAGGCATTTCTCTGCAGAATTTTGGAAGATAATTTTGTGATATGTCAATTTTTCCATGCAGATCATTGATTCCAAAATGAAAGGGACAGCCAGGATCCGTTGCTGATCTCTGATTTTTGAAGCTCAGACT
Source organism: Dromiciops gliroides (assembly GCF_019393635.1). Classification (NCBI taxonomy): domain Eukaryota; kingdom Metazoa; phylum Chordata; class Mammalia; order Microbiotheria; family Microbiotheriidae; genus Dromiciops; species Dromiciops gliroides. The sequence goes on from NC_057866.1 coordinate 47,405,895, forward strand.
TATGGAGCAAAGCAATTACCAAGCTTCGTTGATTATTTCTGAGGCTTAATGACCCTAGCAAAACATTTAACTTCCTCCATGATTTGTATTCTTATTTGCTAACTGTAGGGCCTTTGTCAATGATTTAAAACATTCCTCTCCCTCACAAACTGACATCAAATAAAAATAACATTGGCAAAACTCAGAATTACTGTTGTATTTAACCTAGAGAATTGGCTGTCCCTTCCATTTCTAGACAGCAGGAATCTGTTTAAGGGAACATTAGCTTTAATTAATAGAACAAGATCAGAAATGGTATTCATAGTTTTTCCCAGCAATTTACTGACTCAAAACATTTTGTTATTCCAGTTCAACAAAGAATTTGTGTCTGTACAATGCCAAAATAACTAATCAAAAACAAAATTTTTAAAGGAGTCAATTCTTTGAAAACTGTCACTTATACCAGTGTTTGAGCATCATGAAGACAGATCAATTGTAAACTGACCTGTCTTCATATCCTTTGTGTTATCTTTCACCTCTTCCATTTCCCTCAGCTGAAAGAGCCTATCGGTTACCAAGTCTTCTCAATTCCATCTGATCCCTCTTTTCTCTATCCACTGCCATCACTCCAGTATGAGTCATCTTTATTATTCACTACTTCCTTAACCCTTCCCTGATATATCAAGTCAGCAATTAACTTTCCCTAGACTTTAGAGAGGTAGCATGATGTAGTTGAAAGGATGCTTAATCTGGTATTAGAAAAACTTAAGGTCAAATATCACTTCTGATTTAGCTGTATGACAACATAAGTCATTTAAATCTCCCTAGTATTCACTTTCCTCATCTGTAAAATGAGACTAAGGTACAGCTTGGTGGTTCAGTATATAAAGCACTGGCCCTGGATTCAGGAGGACCTGAATTCAAATCTGACCTAAGATACTTGACATTTACTAGCTGTGTGACCCTGGGCAAGTCACTAAACCCTCATTGCCTCCTCCTCCCCCCCAAAAAACGAATGTAAAATGGGACTAAATAAAGCCTGTAACAAAATAAAGTCTATATCTGTGATTTCATTGATGAAAACTCCTAGGGGATGAAACTTGACATTTATTCTGTAACTTATAGTTTTAGAGAATTGACTAAAGCACTGAAAGGTTAAGTGACCTGCTCAGAGTAGCAGCCAGTATGTGTAAGAGACAGAACCTGGGCCCAGGTCTTCCTGGCTTCAAGTTTGGTCCTATCCATTATACCACATTGCCACCTATAGTAAAACTCTAAACAGAGTCAGCTGTTTGCATGTTCCTAATGTATTATAAAATAATAACTGACATATTGACATAACCCTTTGGGGGGAGTTTATAAAGTTCTATTGGTAGGCAGATAGATGAGAGAGAGAGAGAGAGAGAGAGAGAGAGAGAGAGAGAGAGAGAGAGAGAGAGAGAGAAGTGCATATGTATGTATAAAAACAATGTGTGGCATTTAAAAGTTATGTCAAGAGACATAATTTCTAGGTAATTTAATTATTTTTATTAATAATGTCAGCATTTTAATACAAGGATGATCATTTGGCCATCTCTGTCATAGACCAAAGACCATCATGGTGTCAGGCTTATGACGTATATGCCTTTGGAACAGAGATGTGTTCTCTAGTGTGGCAATAAATTCTGATTGACTAGCAATGTGGGGTTGACTTTACAAAGAGAAGTGGGCTTTCTCCAATGAGGGACTGAAAGTGACATTATGGTACCCTTGGACAAAAAGAGTATCTCTATACCAGGACCACACCCAGCCTTGGGAAATTTAGATATAATGATCTGTATCCACCCAAACTTGATTGAAATGAATTGATTTTAGACTAGAGATTCCTTGTAAGGTTGGGTAGGGTAAGATAGAGGAGAAGATTAATTAGCTCAGCTTTCAGAGACTGAGGTTTTGCAATGAGGATAGAGAAAAGGGGGACCTCTGAATCTCCTCAAATCATTAGTTATTAATAATCATTTCTCTCATGTTCATGTATATGTGCATATATGTAATGAACCTCACCACTACAGTGTGAGATATGTCAGATAGGCATTACAGTGCCCATTTTAAAGAGAACACTAGGTACAACAAGCTTGTTTATGGTCACATGACTGATAGGTGTCAGAGGTGTGATGTAAACTCAGGTCTTCCTGCCACTAGAGAATAGAATTCGGAACAAAGAGTAGTGATTGCAAAGAAAAATATTTAGGCTTTATACAAAGAAGAAAAATAACCATTTTAACAATTAAAACATCCAAAATAGGAAAGGGCTGGCTTCAGAAGTAGTAAATTCCTCATCATAATCTTTGAGAAGAGATTTGATGGCCACGTGTCAAGAAGATTGCAGGGGCCATTCTTTTCAGGCATGGAATGAACCAGATGCCACTGAAGTAAATTCCATCTCTGAATTTCAGTGATTCATAACTGCAAGGTCAACACTCTTCTATACATACCATAGCATCCTGTTAGATTCTGAACTCCTTAAGGACAGATATCCTGACCCATATAATACTTATCTCTCCCCTGGGGGACTGTGGTGTTAAGCACAAAATAAGGACATTGTTGAATGGCGCTATATTGCTTTTCAATCAGTAGATTTGGCATTGTATAGACATAGCCTTTTACCAAGTCTTCATTTATCAGTCAGAAAAGTTAATTTGTTCATTCTGTTTGTTGTCCAACAATTCCATACCTCAACAAGCCCTTGTAAGATCCTAACAAATATTACACAGCCATAGTGCACTCTAGCTGCAGATGGGATTAGCATATTGAGAGTAGAGGTGAGGAGTATGGCAGCTCCAAAAACCCTGCGAAAAGGAAAGAAGAACAGAAGACAGAGTGTTACTAAAAAGATCTCACACTTTATGAAATTAGCAGAACCAAGAAAACATTGTACATAGTAGCAACAACATTGCGTGATGATCAATTGTGATCGACTTAGCTCTTTTCAGCAATACAATGATACAAGACAGTGGCAAAAGACTCATGATGGAAAACGCTCTCCACATCCATAAAAAGAACTATGGAGTACTATTTCCACTTTTGTTGTTGTTGATGTTTCTTCTTTCTTGTGTTTTTTCCCTTTTGTTCTGATTCTTCTCTCACAACACGACTAATGAGGAAACATGTTTAACATGATTTTGATGTATAATCTTTATCTGATTGCTTGCTGGCTTAGGGAGGGGGAGGGGAGAGAGGGTGGGAGAAAAATTTGGAACTCCAAATCTTACAGAAATGAATGTTGAAAACTATCTTTACATGTAATTTGAAAAAATAAAATACTTTAAAAAAATCTCACACTTTAAGTGCTCACAAATTCATGTTTTTGGAGTAAATGAAAAACCTATTGGGAAATTACCTTTAACACAGATTTTAAACATTGAAAATGTTCTATACTTCATTGAATGATTACTCAGTCTTCACATATTTGAGTGGTTCTTGATCTGATTAATTTTGTTCTTCCCTTCAACAAAGCAGATTGCAACCATCCATGTCTGCCCATCCTGTGTGACTCTTGTTCATATCCTCCCTTACATATGGCACTGTAAGACCATTCAACATAGTAGATGCCTTACTCAGCTTCTAACATCTCAAAGATACCAGTGGAGCGGGAGAGCTGCCCACTTGTCATTCCTCAACTTCAAATAGAGAAATGGACTATATTTCTTAAAACACATTTTATTATTCAAATACACTGAAGAAAATGAGTCCATTGGCATTTGATAAATCTCATTTGATCAATGTATAATCACATATATGTTTGCAAATATAGATGCATATATTTTATACATTTTACATTTATGTATATATGTTTACAAATATATATGTATGTGTATTCATGCTATTCCAGCACACTTTAATACTACATATATATGGTAATATATACATATTTATGTATGTATACATATATATGTATACATGTGTGTATACACACACATACATGCATTTGGGGAGAGATGGAATCCTTTTTTTTTTTTTTTTTTTAGTGAGGCAATTGGGGTTAAGTGACTTGCCCAGGGTCACACAGCTAGTAAGTGTTAAGTGTCTGAGGCCGGATTTGAACTCAGGTACTCCTGACTCCAGGGCCAGTGCTCTATCCACTGCACCACCTAGCTGCCCCTGGAATCCTATTTTTAATGTTGAAAGAAACCCTACATAGAATCTCTTTTGGAAAGGCAGTAAGAAAAACCCAAAGACCCAGGTGAAAATCTCTGATCTACTAGCCACATCCTAGTTATGTAATCTTAAGCAAATCCTCAGAACCTCATGTCCCATTTTGGTAAAATGAAGATTTTACCACTGTCCTGTCTACCTCACTAGATCATGGAGAGAATCATATAAAATAATGAAGCTAAAGACTTTTGGGACTGCAAAGAACAGTTTGATATTATTATTAAAATAAAAATGAATGTTCTTTTATACCATCATTATTATTCTGTGTTTTTTAAATGTATACATAAACATAGTTTAGCATATCTTTTTGGAAGATATTAACAGAACAATGTAATTAAACCTTAAAACACCTTCAAAAAAAACAACACAGCCCTTGTTCTTTTTTAAAAAAGAATGTTATAGTGATACTCAAACTGTATAAAAAACCTCATTCCTTTAATTTAATAATCTGCGTAAACTAATCTGGTCAAGATGTTCAGGGATGAAAGACCTCTTTCAGGCTCTCTTCATGGTACAAGTTTGATCAGACCCATCTTGGGCCTTCCATTCAGTCTTTAATCATGATAGATCATGTATTAATAGCCCTAATTTGTATAGATGAGCACATTAACATGCAACTATTTGATGAGTGTAGGATTAAACAACATTGATCAGCTTCCAAAGTTTAAGAATTAGTACTAGGAATTTCTGAGTAAGGAAAAAGACCTGAAGTCTGTCTGTCTGTCTCTGTCTCTGTCTCTCTCTCTCTTCTCTAATGCAATCTATTTTGTAGCCTCTCTCCTCCAAAGCAAATATTCTCTCTACACAACCACATTACTCTTTCTCTGTATAAATATGCTTGACCTAGATTCAATATATTCCTTATCCTTTGATTTCAAAACTTCAGGTTGAGAGATTGAAATCTGCTTCTGATTCAGCCAATGACCTTAAGCAAGTCAAAACTTCAAGGCTTCAGTTAGTCCCTCTGTCAAATAAGAAAAGGACTCAATTACTTCTAAGGTCTCTTACAACACTGACATCCTATAGTCTATGAACTTACTAATGAAGAAGAAATGTTTTGCCCATTTCATCTAACTCCTGCTAAATTGTGGTTGTGTTTAGGTCATTTCTTGCATGGTGAAAATAAATGTAATTTCCCATAGCCTTTTGCTATGAAATCTGAGATAACATGTACCTTTTTATAATCAAATATATTAAAAGCTGAATTTAACTCATGGTTATACATAAAAAACAATAACAACAGTGTGCCCTGTGCCCCAAAGTCAAAACTCCAAATTTGAATTTTTTTGTGCCCCCAAGTAGTGTGTTGTATGAAGCAATGTTTTTTCTTTTGAGACTATAGGAAAATGATGGGTGTGGTGGGGATGGGCAAAGTATCCTTTTAGAACAAAAGTCATAATCAAAGGGCAATGGGGGAATTCCCTGGGAGTGAGGAAAAATGATATTTTTCTAGATTTATGTTTTTTTTTTTCCCTAGGAGGATTTAGGGAATAGAAGGAGAAGGTACGGAGTAGCCAGCAACGGATACCTTAACTTAGTGAATTTCACTTCCAAGTAGCCAGGCCTTCATGAGTATTTGGCTAAATTGTTATGACTATCTTCCCACAGATTCACTTCAATCTTCCAATTACCTATAGAAATACACTTGGATCATGGGCATTTAAAAAAATAACAAAGGCAAGTGAGTCAAGATATTGTAGAAACTTTACATTGCTAATGATTTTTTAAAAATATTTATTACAAGGTCCAATTTTCCCTTGAAATGTTTAATTTACATCCCATTTAGTTGGACCTAATATTAGCCTTTTCCAGGCCATGTAAAAGACCAAGAAAGAGAAGGAATCATGGTTGACATGGATGCGTGGTAATAATGGATGACAGAAGGCAGACCTACTAAGCTCTTATTTTGCTTCTGTTTTCTCTGCCAAGGAGAATGATTTAAAGTGAGGAGAAGAGAACAAAAATGATTAACAGGGGCTCAAAACTCAATGTATATGAAGAGATGTTCAAAGAGTGTTTAGATGTGCTCAGTGAGTTCGGGTACCAAGTGTAAACAAACTAAATTCCAGATTGTGAAAAGAACTGGCAGTTGTGGTTGGTTAGCCAATATGAGGAAGCTTTGAAGAATCACAATCAATGGAAGAAGAAAAAACGCTCTTGACACTGACATTGTCCCACCTTTCCAGAAAGGGGGGGGGTTCTTAAAACTATTAGTCAAGGAGCTTTACTTTGATTCTTGACTTCGTATTTTTTTATATTTATTATTAAAAGGATAGCTTAGGAGCATTTAGAAAGGAAGTTGTAATCATCAAGAATTGGTCATTTCTTATTTTAACCAGATCAGTTTATGATTTATTAAACTGGTAAATTTGATTTTAGAAAAAAACAGCAAAATTTGTAAATTATTCAAAAGCCTTGTGCTTGTGAATGTACGTATGAATATCATTAATATTCTTCAATAAGAAAGTTAGAAAATGTTGGGTGTGAAGAGCACATAACAACATCACACAAGAAAATAATGTGAGGATATCTTGAAAGACAGAAAATGATTGCTTATTGATGAGGAGTTTCAAAATTTGTGTTCAGTCAGACCATTAACTATTTAGAACTAAAGCCAATACCCATATCATATTAGACAAAAGGTTAAGATTAGGAGATACTACCAATACTTTCAACAACTTCTGTCCAACCTTTTCAAATAATTCAACATTAATGACAAAAAATGGAAAATTGAAAAAGGCAAAGATACTGTGTTTGATTGCCATTATTTTTTTAGAGTTTAATAAGTATAATGCTGTTCAACAACAAAGAAGCAAAAAGTATCCAGAAAAATATATGATCTTCTATCCAATTAAAGTGGTATTGATGCTGAAGTAAAAACTAGGTTAGAATGTAAAATTATTTCTAAAACCTTATGGAGGAGGATGACAGAAAATTATGATTGCTAATCTCCTCATGAAACACTGAAACCAGGATTAATAAATATTCATGTGAGAACCAAATAAGCCACAGTGCCTTAAAAGCTTTAGTAATAGCTTCCATGTGGACAACACATAGATGCAAAAAGATAAAGAAATTGTTAGTGTTTCAGTAATGTTTCAGTAATGATTATTGATGACGATCAAACTCTAACCTCTCAGTCTATGATGTGTTAAACAAACAATAGAGTAGAAATTACATAAAAAGAAATTGGAGAGAAGAAACTGAACCAGACCAAATACAAACTGAAGAAATCTATACTAGAGACAAAATGATATTAAAAGCATTTAAGGATATTTTAAGGAATGGAAAATAACAAAAACAAAGGAAAACTGAATAATAGTAATCACTACAGATCAATCATCACCCCTTACTCATGATAAAAAAGTGCTCAAGAAGACTTTAAAACCATCAACTCGTATGCCTACTTGATCATCTTTATAAAATCTTTATGAGAATGATCTACAGACATATCAAGATTATACTTGATGAGAATGTTAAAAGAGGATGGGTACTCTTTTGAAGATGGTTTTCTACAGCAGATCATATCTTTGTGGTCAAATAACTGGATAAAAGATAAAAAATCATATGTTTATTGTTGTTTGATAACACAACCTTAAAGACTATCTTCCAATAAACATACTAAAGTTAAGATCATCCAAGGTTCCTTGAAAAATGGAACTGCAAAAACTTATTCATTTTTATAACTCCATTATTATTGACATCAAGCAAAGCATGAGACAGGAAGATGAAGTCTCACCAAATGTACTCATCACTGTCATAGAGGTTGCTATTCTTTGGATCAAATGGGAAGGTGAAGATGAAATCGTTCAGTTGCTCTTATTTGCAGATCATGTTGTGTTAATTTTGTCAAGTCCCAAAACATCACAGTACCTCCTTTTTGAGTCATGGTTGCTCAAAATACAATGGCCTAATAAACCATACATGAAAAACTAAAAGGATAGAAATAAATATCTTTCAGAATATGGGTTGGAAGGCAAATCCATTGAATTAGTTCATCAGTCCATATACTTGAAAAAAGGTATTGTGGAAGTACAATTAGCTCTAGAATTGAATAAGAGAGTATTCTGGATTTTCCTTAGGAAATTTCATATGCTTTTAATTACACATGAAACAAACAAAATTAAAACATTTGTTCTCCTTAAATTTTATTTTTAGTCTGAGAACAGCACTATCTTCAATAAATCAAAATTTTTAGATGACCCAACAGGTACCAAATAGCTTCATAGAAGTTACCAATAGTCTGCAACATATTTCTAATGATGACCTATCTACACCCAAGAATTGATGTAAGGAGCATTTTATATGAAAAAAAAATGTATCGCTAAAAAGGGAAGTGGGTCAGTCCTGTGGTGCTATGGAGGAATAACAAAGAAATAACTTGAGGGTTATGCTCATTTCTGTGAAATACAAAAAAAAACCTAAAAGAAGTCCTTCAGCATTTAGGGAAGGTTATTAATGAAAAATCAATGGGAAAAAATGGATAAGAGTCATATGGGATGAAAAGGTGTGGTTAAGTTGCAATTGGCACCAATGGAGAAGATACACAAATCATTGAGATCATAGATTTTGTGGAATATTAAAGTATAGATTAAATCGTAGATGTAACACATTAAATTTACCACTGGCATGAAATTGAGAGGGATATCTAATATATTGGATGACTTGAGAAGATCCAAAAATAGGAGAAATATAATAAGATGAAATGTAATAGGGATCTATATCTATATTCATCTGTGTGGGTGGGTATGTGGGTGTGGGTATGTGGGGGTGTGGGGGTATATACATAATACATACATATATGTGTATATATACATATGCATGTGACCTTATATCAATATATATATAACTTTATATCTATCTATATTTCTATAATCTCTATCTCTGTATCTATATAACCGCATATTAATTATACAAGTACAAAATGGAGGGTGTGTGGCTACAAAAAATGTGAAAAAGGAGGATCTTCGTGAACTGCAAGTTCCATATAAATCAAGTTTTATTTGAAGCCAAAAGAGCAATTGCCATTTTAGACTTCTTTAAGAGAGGTACAGTATAAAGAGAGAAGTGACAGTACCAATAACATTTAGTTTGGACAGCCCAGATCTAGAATATTACACTCAATTCTGGATACAACATCTAATAAAGTCATTGACAAATTACCTCATGTCTACATAAGAATGATCAACAACTAGGAAGGTAACTAGGAAAAATACCATAGAAAAAATTTTTGGAGGCACTAAGAATGTTTAGCTAAGAGAAGACAGTAGAGTCATCATGATTGCCTCAAAATATTAAAAGGAATATAGAAAAGAGCTTAGCATTGTTCCATTTAGCTCTAGAGAGTAGAAGTAAAGACAAACAAATAAAAGTTATGGAGACCCACAATTTAAGGGGAAAAAATTATTGAACAATTTGAAGAATCCCAAACAGGAATAGGCAACCTCATGAATTTTTTGGGTTTCCTATTTCTTGAAACTTTAAACAGAAGCTGGATGACCACTTCTCTGGGCTGTTGTAGAACAAATTCCTGTTCAGATAAGGCATTGGAATAGATGACCACTGAGGTCCTTTTCAAATGAGACATTACACGATTTTGTTATGTATATTGTACTTTAGTCTCTACAATGCTTTTTCCCTTATGATAGCTCTGTGAAGGAGGTATCTGAACTATTATTTCCTTCATTTTATATGAGGAAACCAAATCTCAAGCAAGTTAAATGATTTGGCCAAGGCAACACTTCAAATTCTTCTGACTCTAAGACAAATTCTATTTCTTCTACACCCTACTAACATTTTCTTTTCTGATTTTCAAACCCCTTTTCCTTGAAGTTCTCTCTATTTAGATTTGATAAGATCTTTTTTATGTCCATTCTTGCAATAAACTTAATTTGAAAAGGTATTGTTTTGAGAGTAAAACTATATGGTTTCAAATCTCTGTTCTACTAGTTATTAATAGCAATTTTTTTCACGTCACTGAATGTTAGTTTCCTCAATTGTAATGGGGGTCAAATTAGAATATCTCGAAGTTCCTTCTTGTTCTAAAACCTATGATTGTAATTTTTGGAGCACCTATCTTGTGCTTCACACTATGAATATTAGTTATAATTTGTACCATAAGTATAACTTTGAGTAACATCTTTAACCCGTATTAAAATGTGTACAAAACCATAACTAGTGAAAGACAAAGTAGTTGGGTATGTGACTGGTGTATTACAGTAACGGGGGACTTTAATAAGACTTTTTATAAATGCAAATATTTTCAACACCAGAAAAGTTCGATTTTCTGTGAAGTCTAGTCACATGTCTTACAGGGAATGTGTTTATCTGATAGATGGTAATGCAGAGAGGGTTAAAAATTTAAATCTAGGGGGACACAAATTAGAATGTTTTCAAGGACACACAAATATCTTTTCTCTGGCTTGTTCCTTAATACATTTTGACCACAGAAGTCTGGATTGAAACTCTAGGGACCTTAGTAAATGCTTAAACTAAGTACCTCAAACTTCCAGGTGCCACTATTCATGTTTTTAAGGAATAATAAAAATAATAGTTAGTATTTGTATAGCTCTTAGCATACTATACTATTTATATATTCTTTACTATGTTCCAGGCACTCTGCTTATTGCTTTCCAATTATTCTCTTATTTGATCCAGATAACAACCCTGCAAAGTAGTTGCTAATATTATTCCTAATTTACAAATGGGGAAACTGAGGTCAAGAGAGTTTAGATGACTTGCCAAGGGTCTTAGATCCAATAAGTTTCTAAGTCCATTATCTGAACCCAGGTATTTCTGACTCCAGGCCCAGTGCCAAGGGAAATACTCCAGGTCCGCTATGCCAATAGGAAAAATAATTGATGATCAATGTGAAGAAAAAATAGGTTTTTATTTTAATCATGTAGATAGCCTTCTACCTTGGCAGAGAGTGAGTTCCCCAAGTAGAAATTCCAATGGACAAAAAAGAGCTCTGGCACATCCTACCAAGTAAATGTTCTTCCTAATGTGCCTGGTTTCTCTATCCTTGGAGGATCATGGTTGCTAAGTTGGAAAAGGCTCATAAATAGAAGTCCATCTACCAGGAGATAATTCTTTTGGCCACTGCAACTAATGAAGACAATTCATGATAGTGTTAGATGGCATATGTACTTTAAAGAAATCATAGCTTTCTGAAAACATTCAAATAAATATCAATAGGTAAGTGCTACAAACTTAGAGCCCATGTATAATTTCAGTTTGAGGGAACCCCAGTGGGTTAATCTCCTCATTTTACAAATGTGAAAATTGAAGCCTATAGAGGCTTCAATTGGCCAAAGAAATTGGCCAAAATTCCGGAAGGCCAGATGGCATTCATTCTATTGACTACCAGTAAAATGACTTGTCTCCTCTCCTTCAGTAGCCCATCGAAAACCCTCCACACACTTCATATCTAAGAGCATTTCATCTCAGTTCTTACTGTGGTTACTTTTTCTAATTTGGCAAACTCATCACAGTATCTTTAGATGCTTGCAGATTTTAAATTTCTTTTACCATCCTTATATTTTCCATGACTGATCAATATGTCTTCAAAATCTTTCAATCACTCTGGAGCTTATTTTCATCAATTACTAGCCAAATCAATGTCATATCCAAGTAATTAACATTTCTTGTGATAAAAAGTCTGTTCCTTTAGATAATAGCTATCTAGAAATAATTTACACTTTTTCTGTCCCTTGCCCGCCCAGCCAAAAGAGAAATTTGGATCTCATTTAATATTAATTCAGCTGATAGCTATTAAATGTAGACTTTATGCTAGGTATTGGAGGGAAGGGAACGATTTAGACACAGTGCTTATCCTCAACTGAGAAAGGTATGTGTATACACACATATATACACCTATACGTACACAACATATATTTGTGTGCATATATGGCCACTTGATCATTTTAATTGAAGGCTCAAAGTAGATTTCTTGGGCATGAATTTGGCCCTCCATCCTAATGAAATTAAACAGAGAACTGCCAAGTCTAACTTTATTTTGGACTGCAGAGACATTCCCTCAGTATCCAACAGTTATTTCATAGTATATGGGCATCTCAAATGTGTGTGTGTGTGTGTGTGTGTGTGTGTGTGTGTGTGTATATATATATATATATATATATATAGAGAGAGAGAGAGAGAGAGAGAGAGAGAGTAAATATAAGAGGCAAGAAAAGGGAAAGATCCCTTTGTGCTAAGGTCATCAAGAAGGGCTTTACAAGAGAGGTGGTTTTTGAGATGGACCTTGAAACATCCATATGATTTCAATGTGGTAAAATATTCCAGCTGAAAAGTAAAGAATGACAAAAGGTGAAAAGAAGGTGGCAAATGTGCATACAGAACATATCAAGTTCCATTTTTGCAGGAATATGTAGTATATGGGAGTTCAGTAGTGAAAAGTAATTCTGGAAAGGTAAATTGGCACTAGATAGTTGATGATGTGGGAAGATTTATAGACAGAGTGCTGTTTGATGCAAAGAAGTGGAGAAAGAATAGAGGAAGGAGAGTGGATGTTGGGCAACAAGGTCGTTAATTGTACTATGAATGAAAAGGAAGGGATAAATCAATGAATGGACAAGTATTTGTTATGCATCTACTACATGGTAGATTCTTGGGATGTGAATATACTAAATGAAACAATTCCTATGTTCAAAGAGTTTACATTCTAACAATGAAGACAATATGGATATACATTAGTTTATACAGAACAAATAGAGTACAAAAAATACAGCATAATTAGCTACAAGAAAAATTTGGAGGGGAGGGCAACAGCATATGAGAGGAGAATGATGTACAATGGAACTGGAGAAATTAGTTGTGGACAGCTTGTATTTAGGGTCCTAAAAGCTAAAGAGAGGAATTAATATTTGATCCTAAAGGGAGATACTATAGTCTACTGAGTAGTAAAGACATTTGAAAAGACAGATGAGAAAGACCTTGTGAAGGAAAAACTGTCAGAATTTGGTCATTGTTTACAAAGAAGGGACAAATGAAAGAGGAAAGAAGTTAAGGTAACCCCAAGGTTTCAAGCCTGAGTGAATAGAAGAAATCAGGAAGTTAGGGGGAGATGAGCACTTGAGAGGGAACATGGTAAATCTGTTGAGTTTGAGAAGTTAGGAGGTCATCCAGATGAAAATGTACTGTGGGCATTTAGAAATATATAAAGGATCTAGTCTATCACAGTAGATCAATACACAATGTTGATGATACTGTGTACAATGTTCTTCTGGTTCTGCTCATCTCACTCATCATCAGCCCACACAAGACCCTCCAGGTTTCTCTGAACTCCTCCTGCTCATCATTTCTTACAGCACAATAATATTCCATTACATTCATATACCCCAACTTGTCCAGCCATTGCTCAAGGACCAATACCCAGAAATAAGGTCAGAATTAGAGATAAATATTTGGAGACAGAAAGGTGATAATTAATGCTATTGTAAGTGATGACTTGCCTAAAGGAGGGGTGGGTAGATAAAGGTGAGAAGAGAGTAAAGCATAGAAACTTGAAGAGCACTCACATATAGGCAGTATATCTAGGTACATATAGATACATATATGTATGCACACACATCTACATACATATATATATATATATATATATATATATGAAAAATAGGAACTAGAAGAAACACCAAAGGGATAATTAGAAAGCTAATAAAAGATCATAGTCATGTAGTGTAATAGAACAACCTCTAAATTCCATGATTCTATTAATAAACAAGAGGATTTCCAATTCTTGCAGCAAAATATCCCTGATTCACATGGTCCTTCAAACATTCCTCTTGAGGATTCCATTACCATCTTCCAAGCAATAATTTGCTTTCAGAGAGGAAAAGAAAACATTGCCCACCCAGGCCACTAGCTTGAAATGTGAGAGAAAGTAATTATATGTTTTGAAATATCCTCAAGATGTGTGCCTGTCTCTTCTTCCCTTCCCTTCATGGACATGAACAGAATTTAGCTAGATGAGCACATGGGAAGAGGTGGCAGGAAGGAGTGGTTTGTATTTAACTTAGTTCGGGAAAGACAGAAGCAGATGGCTAGGCAACATGTAGTTGCTAGATTAGCTAGATATCTGGTAGTTGCTAGATATTTGGGGTAGGACAAGGGGACTTTGAGAAGTTCCAACATTCTAACTAGCCATTATATGGATCACTTAATCATTTTAATTCATGGCTCAGAGTGGGTTTCTTAGGCATGAATTTGGTCCTCCATCCTAATGAAATTAAACAGGGAACTGCCAAATCTTTATTTTGGACTGCAGAGACATTCCCTCAGTATCTAACAGTTACTTCACTATCTATCTATCTATCTATCTATCTATCTATCTATCTATCTATCTATCTATCTATCTATCTATCTATGCATTTCAAATAGAGAAAGGTTCCATATACACCAAAATATTTGTGGCAGAACGTTTTATATTAGCAAAGAACTCGAGACAAAGATGATGTCCATACCCTGGAGAATAGGTAAACAAATTGTGGTACATGAATATGATGGTTCTTTCTTGGGTACTCCTCAATTTTCTCACTACCCTCTCTTGATTGCTCAGTTCCCAGGGGTTCAACTGCTATCTCTATGCAGATGACTCTTAGATCCATATATGCAATCCTAGTCTTATCTTCTCTAATCCTGCCCCTCATCATGCACTTGATTTTCAAAACATCTTAAGTAGCTTATTTCATTTGAGTTCCCTACAACCCTGAGGTCATATACCTCATCAAGATCTAATGAACATTTTGAACTGATTAGCTCAAATTCAGTATGCCCCAAACAGAAGTTATCATACTACCATCTTCCAAATTTCCTTACCACTTTTGAGATTCTCACCATCCATCCTTCTAGTTACCCAGGTTTGAAAGCTTAATGTAATCTTTAACTCCTCACTTCCATTCACTGCACATATTCATCCAATTGTTAAATCTTCCTGGTTTTTTTTTTAAGTCCCTATTATCTCTTCACTCATATGAGCCTCTGTACCAGTTCAGACCCTCATCATTTCTCACTTGGACTAATATGATATCCTCCTATTTGTTCTCTTTGTCTCATGCCTTTCCCCACTCCAATCTTCCACATAACCACCAAAGTGCTTTCTAAAGCATGGGTCTGATAGTGTCACATCCCTCAATAAACTTCATGGACTCCCTATTACCACTAAGACCAGATATAAACAACTTTGATATCTAAATCTTCACAACCTAGATCCTTCTGGCCTTCTCAGTCTTCTTACACTTTTTTCCTCTCTAAGCATTTTGACAGTCCAAGTATATAGGCCTCCTTGGTATTCCACACATACAGAATACTTCATCTGTGCCTTTCAATAGTTGGCCTTCATTCCTAGAATGTGGACCTTCCTCACCTCTACATTCCAGAATCCCTACTTTCCTTCAACATTTAGATCAACCACTGCCTTCCACATGAAGCTTTTCCTAACCCCTCAGATGCTACTACATTTGTTTCCAAGACTATCT
Organism: Dromiciops gliroides; assembly: GCF_019393635.1. NCBI lineage: Eukaryota > Metazoa > Chordata > Mammalia > Microbiotheria > Microbiotheriidae > Dromiciops > Dromiciops gliroides. The sequence continues at coordinate 47,421,563 of NC_057866.1, forward strand.
TTTATTCATCTCGTATTTTTTATGTTTTCTCCCTATTACAATGCAAGCACCATAAAGGTAGTAACTATTTCATTATTTTTTTGTATCCCCAGAACTTAGAACAGCTCCTGGAACACAGCAAATGCTTAATGAATATGTGTTGATTGACTGGCTAATTGATTGATTAATTGCATAGCACTGGTTCATAAGAAACAATGAATATGAGAGAAACCTGGGAAAACTAAGATAAACTGATGCCAGGTGAAGTAAATAGAATCACTGTAATCTCAACAATGGAAATGAAATGAACAAGAAAAGAAGAAACAGAATAAAACTGAATGCTAAAAATGAAAATTAATTGTTAAAAATGGTAAAGATTAGGGATGAAGAAATGAGCAGAAAATGCATCTCCCTTTCTTCTTTGTAGGAGTGGGAAACTACAGGTATGGAATACTTTATTGACCATCAGACTCAGATGTTTTACTAAACTGTTTTGCTCTCCTTTTTTTTCCTTTGTCACATAGGATGGCTCTCTGAATAGACTTAGGGGATGAATATATTTGGAAAGGAAGGTGATGTTAAAACAGAAAGAAAGAAAATGGGGAATAGTTAGGTGGCGCAGTGGATAAAGCAATGGTTCAGGATTCAGGAGGATCTGAGTTCAAATGTGACTCTTGACACTTACTAGCTGTGTTACCCTGGGCAAGTCACTTAACCCTCATTGTCCTGCCCCCCAAAAAGTATATCAATAAAAGAAATGTACATGGAAGCAAAGAAGGAAGCAGACATTTATTAACTACCTACTATGTGCCGGACACTATGCTAAATATATTTTACCTCATTTGATCCTCTAGCAATCCTGTGAGGTAAGTACTATTATTATCGTTATTTTACAGAAAAGGAAATAGAAGTTAAGTGATTTGCCCAGGGTTACATAGCTAATAAGTGTATGAGGTGGAATTTGAACTCAGCTCTTCCTGACTCCAGGCCCAGCACTGTAGCTATTGTGCCACCTAATTGTCTCATTATGATTAACACCTCACTACCTTCATCCTCATTCCTTTAGTTTTTACCCAGACTCGTTCCTGCGTTTCAGCAGGAGACATAATCTGTCACGGTCCAATCCCATGATATGAATGACCATGCAGTCATTTTGCCAGAAGACAACCACACATCTCCCCACCCATTATATGTAAGAGTGAATTATTCCCTTTGGAAATACATGGCTAAAATTATTTCTCTCATTTAGAAGTGATTCTAAATTTTAAGTGTATCTATTTCTTACTGCCCGGTCTGATGTTCAGCTGAAAACACTCGATATGAAATGATGGACAAATGGAGGACAGAAGGACCATTGCTACTGCCCCTGAGGTAGGCCAAGTTCAGGAGAGATTTCTTTTGTTTGTGCTTCCTTTCCAATAATCGTTTTAGTCCACTAATCATTCATTTCTGAGAGCTCTTTTAATGGGGACAAACTGCTGTTCTTTGTACTTTTATGTCCTTATAAGACTCACTAACTGTCTCAGAATAAGCACAGATCAACAGCCCTGGACAAGCTTTCAGAATACTCCTGTGGATAAATCCTCACTTGAGACAGTTGATGAGTTCAAGTGCATGGCCCACTTTGGCCTCATCCTCATCTCCTCCAAACAACACTGCAGAATCTTCTAAATTCTACTCCCATTAGACTTCTTGTCCATCAAAAAATTACTTTTCACTCTGGAAAACATCTCTTGTGGTCTGCTTCCAAAATTAAATAGGTGATGGATTGTTCCCTTAACAAGATTTACCACCTATAAATATTTAATATGGTTGAGTATATTATATCACAGTTGTTTTGCAGTAATAATTTTCCTTTTATCTGGTGCTACCCTAGAACAAATGAAATGAAAACAATCTCTAGCTTTAATGGACAGTGCAGAACACACAAGATCAGGCCTTTATCATGACTCTTCATCTCCAGTCTCTGGGCCTTTGCATGAGCTATCTCCACACCTGAAATATACTCCGACCTAACCTTAACCTCTTTGAATATCTTGTTTCCTTTAAAGCTCTATCCATGACATATAGTTGACCCTTTTCCTGAGCTCCATAACTACTAGTGCTTTGCTCCCCACCAAATTATGTTGCATTTATTTTTTGTATATATGTTGTCTCATCAAATAAATGTGAACTTCTTGAGAGTAGGGATTGTATCACTTTGGGTTTTGTAATCCCACAATGATTGGTGAGCTGGAGCTTAATAACAGCTCGTGTATTAATTGATAGTCAATGTCAAATGGCATTAGGTTTGAAGATTTTTGGTAAACTGAAGCACTACACCTAAATCAGTATTTTTTCCAAAGGGATTTTAGATATTACACTTAGAGTATCTAGTGAAAAGTCCATCATTTGTACCATAAGGAAGCATTGGATAGATTGCTAGACCTGAAGTCAGGAATAACTGGGTTTGAATAATAATAGCTAGGATTGGGGGCAGCTAGGTGGTGCAGTGGATAGAGCCCAGGCCCTGGAGCCAGGAGGACCCGAGTTCAAATCTGACCTCAGACACTTGACACTTGCTAGCTGTGTGACTCTGGGCAAGTCACTTAACTCCAATTACCTCACAAGAAACCCAAAATAATAGCTAGGATTCATATAACACCTTAAGATTTGGAAAGCACTTTATAAATAGCATCTCGTTTTATCCTTACACCCTTAGCAGGTAGGTGCTATTATTATAGCCATTTAACAGACAAGAATTCTGTGTGACATGCTCAGTGTCACACAGCTAGTAACTAACTCCAACACAATTTGAACTCAGATATTTCTAATTCAATGAAGTAGCCAACTCAGCCTCTGGTAGGAATAGAGGATCATGGGTTTAGTGCTAAAAGAGTCCTCAGAAGTCATTCTGACACTTCCTCTCCCTGTGTGACCTCATACAAGTCGCTTCACTTTTCTCATGCTCAGTTTCCTCATCTATAAAAAGGAGAATAATAACACTGCCCTCAGTGCTGTAGGAAACTCAAATGAAATTAAGTATTTAAGGTGTTTTGCGAATCAATCAATTAATAAGCATTTATCAAGTACATAATCTATTCCAGGGACTGTGTGAATCAGGGAATACAAAAGAGGCAAAAAACAGTCTTTTTTTCCCTCAAGGAGCTTACAATCTCATGGGAGAGACAACATACAAATATACACAAATAAGTCATATATATTTATGTATCTGTGTATATATATGTACATATGTTTGCGTGTATATATATATATAGGTATGTGTATATATACATATATACCTTTATATATATGTGAATTCTTTTTTCAGGTTAAAAATTTTTATTTATATTTTTGTGTTCCAATCTCTATCCCTCTTTCCCTCCTTCCCCTCCCCCTTCCTGAGGCAGCAATCAGATATGGGTTATGCATATATGATCATGCAAAACATTATCATCATATTTGTCGCTTAATGAAAGAATGTGAAAAATAACCTGCTTCAGTCTGTTCCATCAATATCAGTTCTTTTTTTGGAGGTGGATAGCATGTTTCATCAATATTCTTTTGGGATTGTCTTGGATTATTGTATTGTTGAGAATAGTCAAGTCATTCACAGTTCTTCATTGAACAATATTGCTGTCTCTGTGTACAGTGTTCTCTTGGTTCTGCTAACTTCCCAATACATCATTTCATACATGTCTTTCCAAACTTTTTTGAAGTAAAACTGTCCTTTCTTACTACAGAGTAATATTCCATTACTATCATATACCACAGTTTGTTTAGCCATTCCCAATTGACATATGATTTCTGTGTGTGTGTGTGTGTGTGTGTGTGTGTGTGTGTGTGTGTGAGGCAGTTGGGGTTAAGTGACTTGCCCAGGGTCACACAGCTAGTAGGTGTTAAGTATCTGAGGTCAGATTTGAACTCAGGTCCTTCTGAATCCAGGGCCAGTGCTCTATCCACTGCGCCACCTATCTGCCCAACATATGATTTTTTAAAGTAATCTATAAAAGCTATCTATTATCATGAGAATTAAATCACAACCTCTTAGTTTTCTAGGCTGAAGTATCAAATTATTCTCCTTAATACATGTAATTGGGAAATTTTAAAATAAAAATACAACATAAATAATGTTAATTTTTATTTTTCTAGGTCAATATGTAGTAGAATGATTTTGAGTTTGACACCTCTGCTCTAGGCAACTCTCTAAGACAGCAAGAAGAGAGAAGTTAACCAACCTGTCTCCACAGAGACAGTTTGCTCATTCAGACTTGCCTATACTTCTGAAATAAAAAATCCACTTCCCATCCCTATTGTCATAATTGTTATTTCAATTTCCTTTTCTAAATCTCTACCATCAAGATCACCACTGACTAATATTTATTACTCAAATATTCTCTTTATATGAAAAATATTAGAGAACTAAAAAAAAATTTGGTACAAGACTTATCAATTAAATGCAGCACTGCTAATGTGAGTTATCTAGTTTTTTACATGCCTCCCAAATTTGGGGGTGGAAAGTGGGAGAGGGAACTACTAGTAGGAAAGGGGTGAAGAATTTTAACTTTGAATGTCCCAAACAGGGAATCTGTATTGTCAAATTTACCTTACTTCTCCCCAGAATTTTGGAAGAGTAGACCAGAAGTGTCTAACTACATGAGGCCTACAACATTCTGAGTTGTGGCTCAAACAAGATTAAAATTTAATTGGAAAATATTTAACAAAATAAATAAAAATGCAATAAAACATAGATAATATCACATTTTAAAACTAAGTTAATATGTACTTGGCTGTGATCCTTATGTATAGATCAGTGGCCCTCATTTCTATTTTAATTTGACATCACAAATATAGACCATTTCAGAGCAAATTTTATTCTCCTTTCTATTCTCTGGTTAGGGTCAGGTTATTCATGTAACTTTGCATTTTCCCTTCTGCAAGCTACTGTCTAGAATCTTTCATCTTAGACTGGTTGGGAGAGATTCAGGGAAAGGAGCAAGAAATAGTCCAGAGACTTTTACTTTGCACTGTCTTTTATTTTGTACTATAACACTAGAGAACGTGTTTCTGTTTGGTTTCCGATGATCTGGAAGTAAAAATTTACATGCTATTTTAGGTTTATTTTTTTTTGCAATTTCTTTTATTTAATTTGGTAATCCATTGAGATTACATCAGGCACTTGCTCATAATTTCTCCAAAGTCTAGCTGTTAAATTTGTTTGTAATAATGTAGTATACCTGAGAATGGCAATGTCTTCTTGCATTACAGAAATCACCTCTCTCCAATTCTAAAGTAATTGTTAGTGACTTCTGACATTTTAAAAGTCTTTGGTTATATATTATATATATATATATATATATACATATCTATATATATATACATATATGTATATAGATATATATTGCCTGCTGTATGGGGGAGGGAGGAGGGAGGGGAGGAAGGGAGAAAAAAACTTGAAATTGTAAATCTTATGTAAACAAATGCTGAAAGCTATCTCTACATGTTACTGGAAAATAATAAAATACTTTTATTTAAAATAAAAAAAATTAAAAGTCTTTGGTTTTCTCCCTGTTGTTCTAAAAATGGGAAAAATATATTATACTACCAGTATCTTAACGTATAGGTTTGTTGTGAAACTCAAATGGGATAATATCTATAAAGTACTTAAAGCCCTATATAATTTGGTCCATTTCATTTTGTTCAGTAAAGTTTAGATAAAAAGACCCTATAGCAAGTGACTATTCTACTATTCTCCTTTATTCTTCTTAGGTTATTATTTTTATATTTTGCACTTGGACCACTGCTTCAGTGGATAAAATTATTGACTTTTGTAATTGAACAAATGTAATAATATTCTTCTGTCGGTCTCATCAAAAGAATATCTGTGGGGCAGCTAGGTGGTGCAGTAGATAGAGCACCGGCCCTGGAGTCAGGAGTACCTGGGTTCAAATCCGGCCTCAGACACTTAACACTTACTAGCTGTGTGACCCTGGTCAAGTCACTAAAACCAATTGCCTCACTAAAAAAAAAAAAAAAAAAAAAAAAAAAAAGAATATCTGTAACTCCATTAGCACATAGGCCAACAGAAATAATATGGACCTCAGTCTCTTCCCACATGATTTTGTTCTCCTCTGCTAGACCTTTATATTTTGAAAGTTTTTCACTCTATGTATCTTGAAGACAATGAGTATTTGATATTGTGACAACTATTAAACATATTGTTAAGTTTTACAGATGCATATTGTATCTTGACAATTATGGGCCAGCAGTTCTGTTTGTAATAATGCTCCAATTCCAGTCCATGTTATTAGTTCTCAAGAATACTTTGAGTTCTTTTTTTTGTAATATTGGGATTTGTCATTTGTCACTATTTTAAAGATAATGAAGTACAGTCTTTTTTTCATTCCACTTCTTAACTTTTTTGATTGGGTTTGGATTAAAGAAATGAACTTGAGACAAGTATCTATCCTGCTATTATTCTTTTACATTTATCATTCTACTGACTATTGCATAGGTGGGGAAAAATCTGCTTTTTGTAGTTGAATCAAAATATTAGGACATAAGCTTATACAATAGAGCTTCACTGAAAGCATCCTTGATATAACTCTTCTAGCAAGCAAGACAGCAGAGATTATATGTCATCTGTTCTCACCTGATGCTGATCTTATTATCATTAGGAATGCTATTAACCATGATAACAATAAAACGGTTTAGGTTATGTCTTGGTTCTTTTGCTTTCCAATGAGAGTATATAATTTTAAAGAGTATTGCCATGCTTCAAGGAAAAATCTGACTTCATACTGGGAAGCATTGCCTAGGAATGAAAGTGTCTGCTAAAGGATTTTCACACAAAGGCTTGAAAGATGTAAATCATTTGAAAATTTTGTGAATCAAAGTTCGCAAAAATATTTTGACAGCCCACTTCCATTAAGAGGCATTCAGCAAAAAGAAAAATGAATACCAAATTATAGTAAACAACACTCATTTCTGAACACTGAACTGAACCCAGACTTTCTTTTTCTTTCTCTTGTATTTTCTTTCTTTCTTCCTTTCTTTTTCTTTCTTTCTTTCCTTCCTTCCTTCTTTCTTTTCTTTTTCTCTCCCTCCTTTCTTCCCTCCCTCCCTTTTTTTCCTTCTTTCCTTCCTTCCCTCCCTCCTTCCTTCCTTCCTTCCTTCCTTCCTTCCTTCCTTTCTTTCCTTCCTTCCTTCCCCCCTTCCTTCCTTCTTTCCTTCCATCTTTTCTCTTTTTGTTTCTTTTTTAGCAGAGAACTCTACCATACTTTTAATAAAACAAAAGAACAAAAACCATCTATTGCAAATAGACACCAAAAATTCACTTTTTTGTTAATGAGCTGTTGCTTTTTATCTTCACTCCCCTTCCCTAACACATACATACTCCCATGCTAGCCATTGAGCTTTCCCATATAAAGAAGAAAACAGTAAAACAAAAGTAATAACCCTTCAGAAAATGTATACAACATTCTGGACCCATAGTACACCATTTCTTCTGAAAGGAGGGAGGTGGGTTTCATCATCTATTCTCTCAGATCAAAATAGATTACTTCTGGAGGCAGCTAGGTGGCACAGTGGATAGAGTACCAGCCCTGCATTCAGGAGGACCTGAATTCAAATTTGGCCTCAGACACTTGACACTTACTACCTGTGTGACTCTGGGCAAGTCACTTAACCCTCATTTCCCTGCAAAAACAAAAACAAAACAAAAATAGATTGATTCTTCATTTCTTTAACTTTTAATGCTTAAACTACACACACACACACACACACACACACACACACACACACACACACACATATATATATATATATATATATATATATATATAAGCTACTGAATTGAAACATCAGAATGCTATCTAAGCTGAATCACAGGCAAATAGCTATGCTTTAAATTTGTGCTTCTCACAATTGAAAGCAGAATTTAATGTATTTAAAATGTCCTCCTAGTGTGAAGGCAAGTCCTTGGTCAGATTTGAACAATTTAACCAAGGGGTACAGAAGCCAAGGAATGTAACTTATGTGTAGAAATACTGATTTAAAATTCCCTCTCACGAATGAGCTCATAGATTTAGAGCTAGAAGAGAATCTCAGACATCATCTAATCCAACCTCATTCTTTTACAGAGGAAGAAACTGAGGCCCATGGAGTAAAGTGGCTTGCCCAAAGCCATTGATAATAAGTGGGAAAGCCAGGATTTGGACTTGATCATATAGCTCCCAATTCAGGTTCCCACCCCCCACCGATTCATTGCACCAAGCATAAAAATCAGATTTTCATTGAATGCTCCCTGTGAATAAGAATTGGATGTATTAATTTATTAGAGAAATCTTCTGTAATGTGAAAAGATTGAAAATCTCTTTTGAATTTTTTGTTCTCTTTCTCATTTCCTCTGTGGCAAATGACATGTTCAAGTTGGATGCCATTGAGAATGTTCAAGTTTCAAAAACAGATGGATAGTCACATCCTTATCTTCCTTTGGTGTATCAGATGTGAAGATGGAAAAATACTGTGGAAAAGACTTTTTCTTTTGTCTATTACTGAACAAAATCTCTGGGACTTAAGGTTGTATCATGTCTCCTCTATCTCACTAAGTTTAATTCCAGGTTCACTAGCATTGGTAAGGAGAGATCATAGATACCTAAAATAGTAGCTAGCACCAGGAGAGGCACACTGTAATTAAAAACTGGTCAACCAGTATTGGAGGGGAATCAAAGGCAAGTCATCTATGACTGGGCTTTGTACATTTGGAGAACATTCTTATTCAGTGTGGCCCATGGTGAGTTACTCATGAGATTTCTATTTACACCTTTGATTGGCCCACAGTCCCAACACCTTCATGCCCCCTGTTTGAATCACTGCCCCCATGGAGACTTATTCTCAAAAGTGACAAGAGCATGGGTGGTATGCCATTTTAAAAGATGATATCAATCTATTCCCATTGTAGCTTAGTGTGGAGCTGATGTATCTGACCCTGAATAGGAGGCTAAGCCTCTCCCAGAGGGTGAATTGGAGCAGGCTGATTCCCTGCTGCTTAATCTAATCAAACAGGGGCCTCTCTGTTCCTCATTTTGCCACATCTGATGCCCCGCTCTTATATTAAAAAAAAAGAAATACACATGCACAAATGCAGCACTCTGGCTCCCTTGGTACATCATTAAGTTGTAAAAATGACTTCATCACTCATGACAGAGAAAATAGATGGCCCCAACAGCGACATATGGCAGCAGGAGAATCGCTCCACCAGCTGCCCACCTGACCTGCCCCTCCTCCCAGACTTCTCCCTACCCCAGGGAGGCTGCCAGGGAACCTTCTAAACAGCAATGCAGCACGTGTGCAGTCCTAATGAGGGGGGAGGGAGAGAAAAATGGGCAGAGGCATGCGTCAGCCCCTAGGAGCCCTCTCCACTTCCGTTGGCAAGTGGGCTAAGCTTAGTTCATCATCTAGCTCAGGCATGGCAAAGCATGGGGCTAGGGGTCCAGCAGGGTCTTTCTTTCCTTGGAAGGAAGGAGCTAAACTAGAATCTCATATATTTGACTTTCATGGGGTCATAAGTGACTCTATCTATAGATCATAGACAGATAGGCAGATTAGGCAGATAAGCAGTGAGATAAAGTCACCTCTGACCCTACTTTCTGGTAAAATCCATTCATCTAGAGCAGAATACCAACCCTTGCACCTTTGGTTTTTGTTTGTCGCCTGGGTTCTTTTCACACACAAAGGAGTTTCAGAATTGTTTGCCAAACACAGAGTGAAAGATCCAGGGACCATTGTTTTGTAGGGGATGTTATTTCTAAATTTAAATAGAGAATAAGTCTGTTTGACAAGAATGATGAAGACAGTATTTTTGTAAAGAAATCTAGTTTGTTTCTTCTTTTTTCATTCCTTTCCACACCAAATAAAGCAGATAGATCCATATATACACAACCACAAATACCACTACCATCACTATAAATCTTCTTTATTTTGGCCTTGAAATATGAGGTTTTGTAGATAGAATGCCTGCCTACATCTCTCTTAATAACTCTATGCTGTTCTTCATGAATGGATTTTATAACAATAGCTATGCCTAGAAAGCTACACTTACTCAAGCTGTTGGAATTTTTAGGGTTTTTTTATTTTAAAAATGCAAATTCTTATTAGTAATTGACTTTTAAATCTATGGAATTGCATGTTTATTATAGGGGACAAATAACCCCCTACATGAATCTAGTAGTAGGGAAACATCAGTTTTAAATTAAGTTTGGATAAAATGTTAGTAAATCCCACTGAAAAATCCTCACTTTTTTTTCCCATCTAAGGGTCAACAATACCCACACCATTTTCAAGCCTCTGTAAGCTTAGGGGAGGCTACAAAGAGGCACAAGGGCTATAGAAGCCATGCTCTTCTTCAGGTAAAAGACAAATTCTCATCCTATTGGTTTGATTCTTTAAAACAACAACAACAAAAAAAAGAAATGTCAGTCATGATTTTGTGATGGACAAAGAGTCCAAAAGAATTTAGGATCCAATGTAGTTTAAAAATTACTAAATGTCCCAATTGTTCCCAACACAAATCTGTGTGGTCCCTTTGGGACCATTAAAAGCTTCTCTCTCTAATTCTTGGATTTTTCCCCTGGATTTGAGTCAGTATAGATGGTAGTCACTCATGCAGTCAACAGCTCAGGGAAAATATGTGGTTGTAGATGAAAGTGCTCTAGACTTGAAGTCAGGAAAGCTTGGGTTTGAATCCTTCCTCTGATACTCCCTATGTAACTATGGGAAAGTCACTGGACCCCACCTCAGCCTCAGTTTTCTAATCTACCAAAAATCAGCAATGATATCTGTAACTTGTTCAGTACCTACCCCTCCCATAGAGCTGAGCTAAATTATAAGCCCAATAATACTAAGTGAAGGGCTTTTAAATTATAAAGAAGGTAAACATTTAGTGGACTGGCAAGATGTTTAATGGGTATGCAGGCACCACAAATCATCACAGATAGGAATCCTGCCCCAGGCATCATCACCTGCATCACCTGTTTTGCTTTAGGTATCATGATATATTAGAGTGTCAGAGGGACAAGGTTTCAATCCCAGGACTGCCACTTACTATGTGACCCTGGCTTAGACACCACTTCATTTCTCTGGACCTCAATTTCTTCATATGTAAAATAAGGGAGTTGGACTAGATGTCATGACATTCCTTCCAAATGCAATTCTATGATCCTTTGGTGATTTGGGTGTGTGTAGGGGGGGTCCTTTATTCAAAGTAAAAGCTAAATTAGAAACACAAGATGCACCCCAAACTACAAATGTTGACCTTGTTAACCAAAGAGGTAAGGACTATACCTGAGATTTCATTGTGATAATGTGCACTGTATACTAAGAGGTCACCATCTTCTCTAAAAGAATTGCCTAGAGCAGTAGTGTCAAACTCAAAGAGAAATGGGGGCCACTAGATAGTACATAAGGATCAATGCCTATATGTATTGACTTAGAAAATGACATTTTTATTGCATTTTAATTTATTTTGTTAAATAGTTCCCAATTATATTTTCATCTGGTGCCATACTGGGAAGAGTTGTGGGAGTATGCCCCCAAACATGTGTTTGACTTCTGGCCTAGAGCACTGAATGACTAAGAGACTTGCTCAGGGTCACACAAACAGTAGACATTGAAGGTATGACCTGAACCCAGGTCTCCTTGCTTCCAAGGACATTTCTTTGTCTACTCTACCACACTGTCCCCTCTATGAGACCAACTCTTGTTCAAGTAAAAGAAAAAGTGAAATAATTTTAGACTTTGATAGGAAAATTCAACTCTGAACTTGAATGAATTTTTCCAAGCTAGGTAAATATTTTTTGTCTGCATGTCTAGAGTTTAAAGATGACATACATGTATTTTAAAGGAATAACACAGAATTGTTATCTGTCCATGAATTCTAGCTCCTTGAGATTCACAGTGGTTCTGAAATGAAGCCACTTCAAGGCTGCTCTTTAAAAGCCTTCAAATGAGATGTAGAGCATTTTCAATGGACATTAACTTCAACAGTGAATAATGTGGTGGAAAAGATAATTTAATAAGATAGAAACCTGATACTTGAAAAGAAGCAATTTTTCACAATCAAAATTTCCCATTTACATTTGTAAATGTTGAAATCAGATTAAAAACAAAAATAGCTGGCAAAATGAATAATAGTAGCTCACATTTATGCAGCATGATTTAAGGTTTGCAAAGTGCTTTACAAATATTATTTCCTTTTATCCTCCCTGCAACTAGGGAAGATAAGCAGTCTTGTTATCTGCATTTTATTTATTAGAAAATTGAGATGACTACTAAATAGATGTATAGATATAGATATGATAAGATAGAGAGAGATAGATGATAGATGTTTGTATAAAGATAGATTGAGATGGATAGATAGAGATATTAGATCTCATCTTACAGATACATGGATTTGTTTGTTTTTAATTTTTTTTAGTTTTACATTGTACTTTGTCCTGTTCTGTTGTATTTAATGAACTATAAGACTGTCAATACAACAATGATAAAAGCTGCATAATAGAATACAGTAAATTTACATTTGGATTGCTTGCTTTACAGAACTCCCTTTTGAGCATGAACTTTTTCTATATTTGTTTCTTGCCCTCCAGAAAACTACAAAATCTGACTACTTCACTAGAACAAGTTCCCTTGCTTGTCCTTGGCCCATGAAGTGACTGCCATAAATTTGGCAAGACAGCATTTGCAGTGAAGAAGGCACTAGAATATGAGTCAGAAGACCCAGATTCTAGTATCAATTTCAGTGTTGTCTAACTGTGTGACTTCACACAAATCACTTCTCTCTGGGATTTTCCTTATCAGTAAAAGGAGGGGATTGACACTACTGATTACAGAAATGCAAATTAAAATTACTCTGAGGTACCACCTCACACCTATAAATGATAAATGTTGGAGAAGATATGGGAAAATTGGAACACTAATGCATTGTTGGTGGAGCCAAACATTCTAGAGAGCAATTTGGAACCATGCCCAAAAAGCTATAGAACTCTGCATACCCTTTGATCCAGAAATACCACTAAAAGGTCGGTATCACAAAGAGATCATAAATAAGGGTAAAGGACCCACATGTACAAAAATAGCTGCTCTTTTTGAGGTGGTAAAAATTGGAAATTGAGGGGATACCCATCAGTTGGGGAATGGCTAAACAAGTTGTGTTATATGAATGTAATGGAGTACTATTGTGCTGTAAGAAATGATAAGCATATGGATTTCAGAAGAATCTGGAAAAAGTTACATGAATTGATATTGAGTGAATGAGAACATTGTACACAATATCAACAGCATTGTGTGATGATCAACTGTGATAGACTTAACTCTTTCAGCAATACAATGATCTAGACAATGCCAAAAGTCTCATGGTGGAACATTTTCTCCATGTTCAGAAAAAGGACTATGGAGTCTGAATGCAGATTGAAGCATAATATTTTCACTTTTGTTGTTGCTTTGTTGTTGTTTATTCTTTCTTGAGTTTTTCCCCTTTTGTTATGATTCTTCTCTTACAACATGAATAATGTGGAAATGTGTAACATGATTGTAACATATAACCTATATGAGATTGCTTACTGGCTTTGGGAGGGGGGAAGGAAGGGAGGAGGAGAAAAAATTGGAATTCAAAAAATATCTCTACATGTAATTGGAAAAAATAGAAATAAAAACAGAAATTGGCAAAAAAAGGGGGGGAGGAGGGGATTGAACTAGATGGCTTCTCTATCAATAGTTACCCCCCCAAAAATGTTCTAAATCACAATTGATTTGAGAAGTGCAAAAACACCTCTGAGTTATCACTTCACACCCATGAGATTCGATAACACAATAGAAAAGGAAAATGAATGTAAGCTCCTTGAAGCCAGGGACTGTTGTGGCTTTGTCTTTGCATTTCCATTCCTGGTGGCTGCTACATTGTAGGTACTTAATAAATATTTGCTAAATTGAATCAGTACTGTAAAATGTGAGCCTGTGGCAGGATAACATTTAAACTCCACTCTCCATCTAATATTTTGTAAATCTGGTTCTGATGTAAAGAGGTCTCTACAATTCTTCAAAATATCTGTTGGGAATTTTCTACTTTAAAATGCTGCAATGGGAAAAAAAGTTGCATGTCTTCAGTGGTTAAAAAACAAACAAATCAGATTAGCCCAAATTTTATAAATGTATCAAAACGCATCTATTTTTATCAACACCAAATATACAGGCTCCCTTCCCCCACCTTTGTTTTTTTTAACAATAATCCTCTTACATCTTTTATCAAAATAACTAATTTTCTTTTTTCCTACAGAGTAAAATACCACTCCATCAGGGCATCGGAAGTATGTAATGTCACTTTAAGAATAACACAGAAGAAAGTGATGCAAGAATTCCCCTTCTCTGGGGACTGAGCTCATTCTTTCCCCAGGTCTTTCAGCCTTTAATCCTAATAAATAAGAAAGCAGGTGTGGATTCTGCCCTACCTAGCCAATGATCCGGCCACCTTGTAACTAGGTTTGAGACTGCTTTAGACCCAGCCTATAGAAAGAAAGATGTATTGGTTTGTTTTTTTTTTCCATTAAGAATGTTTCTATGAGAAGGCAGAGTCATTGAGCATCTTTCCCTCAATGCTCTGTCTCCAAACACCTCAGTTCCTCCACTTCAGGACTGTATGCATGAAGATACCATGGCAAACACCCTCCAAAGGGAGATTATTTTGCACCTAGGGGAGGGAATCAGTCCCTAGTATCCTAGCCAAGGGGAATCTTATGCCATTTTTAGATAGTTAGATAGAAGAAGCAATTTTGAATTGGTTTACAATATGTGTTGGAAGAAAACTAGTTGAATTGAATCTCACAACTTCAGAAATAGCTTTCCAGATAAGGAAAGCATTTTTCCCTATGTTTCTTATTAAAGGATTTCTCTTATAATTTGTGCTTTTAAATAATTGTTTACATATTATCAAGCTTTCCGATGAACCAGAGGCAGTTCTTATGAGGTTAAAAAGTATCAGGCAAATATTGATGTTAATCATAACTTTAAGTCACCCCCATCTTTTTCTTTAAAGGAAATTATGCCAAAGATCTTAAAGACTGGATCATTATTAAGCATAGTGCATATTAGCATATATGCACTATATATGCTATAAGCATAGTCATGTGGTATAGCAAATAGAGTGCTGTATTTGGAACTTAGGAGGACCTGGATCCAGTCACACCTCAGATACTTTTAGCTGTCCATGACCTTGAGCAAGTTCCTTATTGTCTAGGTCCTAGCTTCTTCATCTGTAAGTTGGGGATAATACTAACATCGTCCTTCACTGGATAGTTGTGAGGATCAAATGAGATAAAGTATTAAAGTGCTTTCCAAACCCAGAAGCACCATATAAAGTCAGTTGATATCATTTTGGTTGTGATTTGTAATGAAAGCTACAAGGTTGCATGTTACATGAGATTTCTCTCCATTGGCCTCTCATCTTTAAAACAGAACGAATTTGGCAAATCTCAAGAGTTTTTGCCTGGCAGCGAAAAACCTTAGCCTTTTAACATTTGGCAAGCTTAAGGTTCTGACTTTGGATGGAGTCTTAAAGGTCCAGTTATTGTATTTTGACATCAGATCTTCTCCTTAGCTGTCTATGCACATTGCTCATGCACCTAAAAGTAGCTCCAGGAATGGAAAATGCACTTAAAAGCAAATTTTAATTTTTTTTTTTAAGAAATGGGAAAAAATCAAAGCTTTTCTTTTCAGGGAAAACATAGCCTTGATGCTATAAGCAGAACTGAAAGCTAGAAAGATCTGTAATTTCTAATTAAATACATTGCAATTGGTTTTCCCCTTGATGATTTCTACCTAAGGCCACTTTCATACATGAACCACATTACATGTACATGGGAATATTGGTGTCTGTCTCTTTCCCTGTCTCTCTCATCTGTTTGAGCTTGTGGGGGAGGGGTTAAAATCTGGGTATAGATATTATTCAAAGTCAACTTTATGAATCTATTCATCTCTTCCATCCTCTTGCTGCTCTGAAGGGCTCCCCTGAAATCAGTGCCCTCTGCTTGCTAAGCCGCAAGTAAATTTCCAGGAGTCCTGCCCAGGGCCCAGGAGATGGCTGAGCTGTCAGAAGCTGGAAGACTTGATCATTGTGTTAGAATCTTAGGTGAACTGAACTGTGAGTGAGAAACTGCAAGGGGTAGGAAGTTGGTGAGATGGAAAAGACGTGAATTGGGTTCTGGTCCTGAATAGAAGCAGAGAGTAATTGAATGTGGAAAGCGCTGTTAGCTTCAAATACCTACACAAATGAATTATTGCTCTTGTTATTTTTTGTTCATCTTTAATTCGCAATTCTTTTGGAGGGACAAGAAGAAGCTAATCTTGGAAGGGGGCTTTAGAATACAGATACCAAAGCAAGCAACAACCTTAATGCCTTAAAACGGAAGGAACCAAAAACGGGTTCTTTCTCCTCTGCATCCCCAACAATGCTGTCTAGATGAATGAATTTAGGACCAGTTGATCCCAACGCCCTCCCTCCGCCTAAAACAAACCCAAGATCTCCAGCAGTCCGCGCCCCCCACCAAATCTTCCCAGGCTATGCGGCTTTTCGCTATTCCTGGGTTCCCAGACAGTCAGCGACAGCCCCAGAAGCTAGGCGGTCTAGGTGGGGAGAGGGTCGAGCTGACCATCAGCAGGCGCTAGGACCTCGACTGGCCTTCTCCGCCCTGGGGACACAGCTGAATGCCTGCTGTCTTCCCGCAGTTCTCCGAGGAGCTAATTAACAGGTGGAATCACACCCCGGGTGCTTGAAAGCTCGCCAGACACCATAGAAACAAAGCCTTAAGACCCCGAGCACCATCTGCTTTGCGGGCTACGAGCGGTGGGCCTGCCAGGCCTAGGAGACTCAGCACTCCTGGCCAGAGGGTCCGAACCACCCTCTAGCTAAGGAGCCGACACAGCTCTTGATTTTCACCAGTAACAAGAAAAGGAAGGAAAGGCGAAGACAACCCAGTATTATTATTAATAATAATAATAATAATAATATTAATAATAATAATAATAATTCGCGCATGGGCCCAGGTTCAACTTGGCCTCAGCCAGCTGCCCAGTGCTTCTAGCAGGAGTGGGTTTAGGGAAATCTTTATTAATTACAGCCCTCAACGAGAACCTTTGGGATGAAACCCGAGGCTTTCAGGGTTCTCTCTCCCCCGCCCCCAACCTATTCCAGACTAGGCCGTGGCTTTGGGGGATCAAAGTCCTTCCATCCTACAATTTCATTCTCAGGTTTAAAGCCCCAGCTAGACTCGGACCCAGCAGGGTGCAGCCAGAATGCTAGAGTAACCCCGTCGAGGATCCTACACTGGGCTCCTTTATCCCTGCTCACCCGCTCCCTCTAGTCGGCCCTCCCTTCTTCAAGATCTCGGGTTTCCACACTCACCCTTGCCCCCAGAGACACCCTAGGCTGGCTCCCAGGCCTCAGCAGTTACCTGTTGGCAGCCAGGCGGGACGCGATGTAGCCTCCGGGGATCTGAGTGATGATGTAACCCCAGAAGAAGGACCCATGGATCATCCCCACGGTTTCCGGGTCCCAGTTAAATTTGGCTTTCTACCAGGGCCAGAGGAAGCAGGAGGAAAGAGAAGAAAGCGAGAGAAAGTTAGTGTGCTAAGTTGAACCTCAAAGAGTCTTTGCTAATTTCATTTTAAAACTTGAGTTGTGAAAACAGATAAAGGGGACGATAGTGCACTGTGACCACGGATTAGCTCTGGGAGAGTGTGTCATTGCCCCCAGGGAGCCTAAAACACCGGCACCTTTTTGTTCCTCCTCTAAAGGTCTGTCTGTCTGCTAGCTAGAAGCCCTAGATGCAGGTTTACGGGGATAGGAGTGCAGGGAAATGCTAGATTCCCTACAATAGGGACACTCTGAGGGAAAGAGGACATTCGAAGGGAAGAAATCCTAGAATAGAGAACAGGGAAAGGATTTAAAATTTTACATCCCCAGCACTATAATAAACTTTTGCTGAACTAGGGGGAATTAAATTGAAGTGAGGACGAGGTGGGGCTGATATAAGGTATAGGAAGGAGGATCCCAAGAATAGGAACTGCGGCTAAAGCTGCGGTAACAGAGGTGCTGAGGAGGAGACAAGGAAACGTGGCAGACCCAACAGTCCTCGAGAGCTTCGATCAGTTAGGGGAGAACAGGGCAAAGGGTAAACACGAAGATATGAGGATCCCAAAGGGGAGGTAG
Source organism: Dromiciops gliroides (assembly GCF_019393635.1). Taxonomy (NCBI): domain Eukaryota; kingdom Metazoa; phylum Chordata; class Mammalia; order Microbiotheria; family Microbiotheriidae; genus Dromiciops; species Dromiciops gliroides. Next base: position 47,439,780 of record NC_057866.1, read on the forward strand.
TTTTGACTCTGAAGGAAGCAGGTTACTAGCTAGAAAGAACGAATATAAATGAAACTGATGTATGAAGGTCAAAGTTGAGAGCCAAGGTTTCTCATAAAACGTCAGGGGAGCCTGCACTCCTCTTGGGGAAACAAAAACAAACCCCCCAAATCCGGGCTCTGAGAATTCTCCCTCAGTCCCAGACTAGTGAACCTCAGGTTGCTGGGGGGACAGAAATGCTGTCTTTGGGAGAGCTGGTGTGTTTTCTTGAAAGGAAACATCAATTATTAAATTCCTCTGGTCACATGTTGTCTCCAAGGTTGGTTTTTTTTATATCTTTTGTATGTATGTGTGTGTGTGTATACATATATATATACTTATATTTTTGTGTGTCTCCATCCCCCTTAATTGTAAGCTTCTTGAGGGCAAAGTCTATCATTTTGGGGTTCTGAAAAGGTAACATAATACTTGGCACAGAGGAAGCTCAATATATGCTTGTGCATCTAGTGACATCTTGTTCTTCTGTCCTTGTTTACCTCAGATCCCTCCATGAGACCCAGAAGCAGTGTAGAAGCTCCTGCTCCCCTGGAGAACTCTCTTGTTAAGGTAGAGTTTTGTCCCTGTGCTAAGGATTAGACTTGGACAGAAGTAACCAGTCCAATGAAAGAGAGCTCCCCTCCCCCCCCCCCCAAGGTATAATTGTGAGAACTAAGAAAACAATATTGGAGTTATTGTTATATAATATTTTGAAAAGGAGGATGTTTGTGGCTGGAGAGCTGGTCTCAGATTCAGGAAAATAAGATATGGTGTAAATCCTACCTCTAACATTTATACTAGCTGGGTGAATGAACCTGAGCAAGTCACTTAGTACCAAGCAACTTTCTAATATTATAAATCACCGAGAAGGTGCCCATCTGTTTTGGTAGAAGAAATTCCTCACTGGGATTTCCTTCTACCAATAAAATCACAGGTCCATTCTCATTGTCATTCCATAATATTGCATGTGCTGTATTTCATGTGCCCCAGTTTCCTCATCTGTAAAATGTAGGTTTAGACTAGACTAGATGTATTCTAAGATACCTTTCAGTTCAAAATTGATTTTTTTGATCATGGAGTTGGGGGTGGGGTGGGCCCCCTAGTGAAGTAAGAAAAGGTAGTGAGGGGGAGAAGGGATCCGTGTCCCCACAGTCGCCCACCTCCTTAATGATTTTTCCTCCTCGGTGGATGGTGCTGTTGTTCACCATATCCACGATGGCGACCCCCAGGTTGCAGCGGATCCCGAAGGAAATGCAGAAACCCAGCCCACTCATGATGGCGATAATGTAGCGGCGTGGCAGGCCGAAGCAGGTACAGTCGCAGAGTGGCGCCTTCTTCTCCTGCACCTCCAGGGGTTTCCCATCCTCTGTCAGCTCAATGGTCTCCCCAGTCTTCTGCTTCTTCTCGAGCACGCTGCAGTTCAGCACGGAGGACAGCAAGTCAGGGGGAGAGAGAAAGGGAAGACATAAGGCTTTAGGGACATCTTCCAATTGCGATGGCCTGGGGAGCAGGTGGAGGGGCTGGAAGAGAGGGAAGAGCCCCTGGTTGTGTTCACTTAGCGCCCTCTCCGGGGTGGAATTGCGGAGGGGTGCTTTCGTTTATAAGCACTCTGGGAGTAGGAATATGGTCTGTCTAAAATCAGGGCTTCTTATCCTTGTTTTTTGTTGTTGATTTGTATTTTTGTCATGGATCCCCTTGGTGAAGTCTATTGACCTCTTCTAAGAAGAATGTTTTTAAAAGCATAAAATAAAATATTCAAGGTTACAAAGGAAAGCAAATTTATTAAAATAGTTATCAACTTAAAAAAGCAGACAAAAAAACCCCAAAAGCAAAAAACCCTGTTCCTGCACCACAAACCTTTGGGAATGATTTTTTACAGCTGAGGGGGAGGGGAAAAATAGGGGTGACTTGACATGGAAATGCACTTGCCCCTCTGGCTAATTTTAAAAATCAAATTCCTTTCCTTTCTTTCAGTTTATAATCCCAGTAGAAGGTAAATGCTCCAAGAGGAGAAAACGTTTTATTTTTTGTCTTGTATGCCCAGAGTTTAGCAAGCCCTAGCCTTGAACACAGTGAGTGCTTAAACAATGCTGGTGGAATTGAATTTACCTAAGTGGAATTCAATTGGCTTTCGTTTTTAATACCTTTCTTTCCCAAAGAAGGACACCCTACCCCACCCTATCTCCAGTTATTCCTGCTGCCCCTTTGGCTCAAATACACAAGATGTGCGGTGCTCTGAATCCTCCCTAATCCCTGAAGCCCATTCCCTGAATCCTGGGTGATCTCTATGTTGTTTTTCCCACGGGAGTTCCTTGAGCTAAGGAGAGAAACCGAGAAATTGGGGCTAACAGCTCCGTGGTCCCTATTTTGAACCACTCCTGGTGTGTTCTTTCTCTCTCCCTCTCCCGCAGTGTTTATACCCTGAACCTTCTCTGATAACTACTCTCAGTACCAATGCCTTCCTTCCGCCGAGGAGCCCAAATCGTAGCTAGCCTACAAGAGCAACAGTTCCCTCCTTTGACTTCTCTGTGGGGCTTCGACCTTTCCCTAAGGGATGCGGATTTTCTGAGCGTGAGGTGACGTAGCCACGCCCACGCTGGTAGCAAAAGTGTTCTGGGCCGAGTCCTTCCTGAATCTGGATTTATAAGGGGGAAGGACAATGCAGGGGCTCGTGTGTCACACCTGCTGCAGACTCTGCCTAGTTTTTCTCCTTCAAATCAGCCCCGCTATGTGAATTCAAATCCTTGATTATGATTTTACCTTGGCTCTCATCTTATATATGTCTTTTCTTAAGATGGCGGGGAGGGAGATGGTGGGGGTAGAGAAAGAGAAAGGCCACCAGAATATACAGACAAAACAACAACAAGAACCTACCTACAGCCCATACATTTGTAATCTATTATTCACATTTCTCAATTGCACACGGAAAAAAAATGTCATGGGGCCGTTTCTAGACATTAAAATTCAATTCTATACACACTCAAAGAAAATCAGCCGTGCATAAGACATTTCCGCATTTAATGCAGACCCTGCACCGCTTTGGAAATGCCATTGTCATCAATATTTTAAAATTCCAAGACTTTAGGAATGAATTCCATCAATAAATTTGTCTCAAAGGGCTAAAATGCTTTCCTATATTCGAATAATAACCGTTTTCTTTGGAGAGTTTAATCTATAACATTTCTTTTTAGACAAAGACACCCCCTCCCCTTTAAAGGGAGTACCCCCCAGTAATGTAAGGATGTAATAGTTTCAAATGTTTAAAAGAAATTGTTCCTTAAACATAGTATTTTCAGTTTGAAATAAGCAGAATCAATTTTCATTTTTATCAGTTTGACCATTTTCATATGTATATAGACATATACACATATATAGTTGCTTAAATATATGTAATTACATGGATGCTATTATCAAATCAATTCAAACAATGAAACATTTGGAATATGATTTTCAAGCCCTTCACAATACATAAAAAACATAATAAATTCCTTACCATCCTGAAAATACATTTATGGTAGTATTTATAGTTTAATATTTTAACCATAAGTTTTAAAACACAATATCAGAATGGTAAAAAAAAAAAACCTCATAATACTAGGGAAGAGGAAATGAAGATTCAAGTAATGGGATTCAATAGGTTTTATATATTCCCCCCACTCAGATTTTCCCTTAGAAAAGGAAAGCTTCCAAATGTAACCTCCATTCTTGGAGGAAAGGGTCTCCTTGGTTGTCCTCAGTACCTGATAGAATGTGATTGAATGAGCAGTTTTCAGTGATTTTGTAGGATTGCAGTGGAGAATGCGGAATGTTGCCGCATAGATAGATACAAGTCCTCACCAGAAGTGGAGCCAACCCGGCCTGAAAGAGCAGGGAGTATTTGAGCTACCCGCCTTACCTCTTCTCAAAACTTCCTATTTATTTTCTTAAAATGTTCTCCTTTCTAAATCTGGAAAGGAATTCTACAACGAATCCACTTTCTTTCTCTCTTTGCCTTCTCTCCTTGGGGTTTATCTCCTTTCTTTGAAGAATACTTCAATAAAAGAGACAACCTTTTTTTAAAAAAAGAAAAGAACAGATAAACGATCTCTCAGGAGGCAGCTGGAGTTACCTGTTGTAACAGGATTCATTTGTCAGGTTACTATAGTGAGGGTTGGTTTCAAAATCATTTCTATCCATCCAGTATAGTCAAAAGGATTATTATTTTCATAATGCATACCCTCTCAGCATCCCCATACCAGAGACTGATGTCTGTGAGAGAATTAATAAATAATTTAAAAAGACATAACTGTTTCAGTCTCAAACCCAGAAATTGGCCATCTATCAATTATTGATATATATTTAGTGCTTTTTTTTATCCAGAAGGAAGATCTCCTGGGGCATCACTAATCGAAGAGGCTTAATGCTTTTTGCATTGAAGGTATCTAACTAGAGCTTTTTCCAAATAAACGATTAGAGAGCGGGAAAGCCCATTAATAGGGTGTGGAGTCTTTCCTCATTATAAAGGAGATGAATTCTGGAGTGGAAAAGGGAGAAGTGTCTGCCACTAATCATCCCATACAGATGGTAACACTCTCTCTCTCACTTACACACACACACACACACACACACACACCCCAAATTTCTTCCATTCCACATTCTTCTGCCAACCTTGGGTGAGCCCCGATGTTTAACCAAACAAACGTTACCGATCAAATTACAAGCCCTCAAAGCGGTTTCAGTTAACTGAAACCTGTCTGACAGTTTCTCCAGGCAGAAGCCCCAATAAACGCGGGAGTCGTTTTCTCTTACCTGTAGATTTGGCCGAGAGATTTTCCGGCAATATTCTTCAGACCCTCTTTTCCAGGGGTCAGAACCCTTTGTTTTATCGACTCCATCCCTGCAGCAGTGGCTCCTGGTGTGTACTAGGTTTGAGCTATGAAAGGCGATGGTTGCGCATATTGGCTTAATCGCTAAGGTAGTTTTTTTTTTTTCTCCCCTCCTCTCTCTCTCTTTTTCCTTCCCCGCGAAATGGCTATTGGTGCGCCTCTGGGAAGAAGAATGTGAGTGAAAGGGAGGGAGAGAAAGGGGATACAACGGAATACAGCTACATGCAACCCACGGCTTTCCTAATAGGAGAGTTGCTAGACACAATTAGAAAGTCTTATTTGAAGGGGAGGATCCGGTGGCAGAGGAAGCATGCAGTGCCATGATATTTGGGCGGGTACGAAGAGGTTCTTCTTGATGGAAGTTAGTCCGCTTGGAAATTGTTTATTATCCTGGTTTTGAAGGTTTTTTCAAAAACTGCAAGATTTTAAAATAGAAGAAATCATAAAGCTCTGCTATAAGTGCAAAGCGAAAATATTAGCAGTATTAATCCTCTTCCCAAAGGAATCAGAGTAGCTTGAGAAAGAACTAATGGATGATTTTAGTTCTCAGGTGGGCAGTGCCAACCCTAGGGTTTCATCTTCACAAATGAGCTTCGGCTTCCTTCACGAAGAGCAATTCAGATCTGCGGTAGTGTAGAGTGAAGGTGGAGAGAGAATTTGACGCTCCTTGGAACGAGAATCAATGAAAAGCTAAAACGTGATTTAGTGAGACAAACAGGTCTAATTTTGGACAGAGCACGAGAGTTTTTCAGCACTGGGGACAGCTCCCTCCTATTCTGGCGTCGCCTTCGATTTCCGCACCACGGACAGGACACATAGAGCAGAGGCAAAGGTTCTTTGAGTCCACTGCTTTGCCAACTTTCTAGGGGAGGTGGAAGGACAGTCCTTCCAAAAGACCATCCTGGGTCTCTTCAGGAATGGATGCTATGGAAACCGACTAGAAAGATGTCATCATCTCATTGGTTTGCAGAGAGAATGGTGCAGTTGACTTGGCAAGGAAAGAAGAGTTTATTAAAAATTGACAAGTTACTTCTCTTCTCCCACGTCTCTCCCAGCACGCTGACGCCAACCCATCCTGACCCTGTTGCAGTGAGGGAAGATTACAAGACATTGCACTTGGGTTTGCGGCATGCTGGGAGTCAGGGGATTAGCTTGGTTTTACCGTTTAATATGGGCAAGCCCAATAATTATTTTGTAAATAGATTTAGTTGCAAACTCTGAAAGATAATAAGGTAAAAACTGGAAATATAGCCGAGTTCTACTTATAACTTATTATCAAGTTCATTTATCTTAAATACATATGATTTTCCTGTGTAGAATTCTAAACCCACATGGGTTTACGAATTCAAAGTGCTTTCTTCAGTTGATAAAATGTTGGACTGATTTGTGACTTTCTGCCTTAATCCCATACACAAGCTGTTGCTTTCTCTAGAAATAAAACACTGATGATATTTTTAATAAAGCAAAACCTGGAAGACTAGAACAGAATCTGTTGATACATATTTGAATTACACTTTTTTTTCTTAAATTTGTACTACCCTCATAGAAATGAGCTGTGTATAAGCATTCAGTTAAGGCTTTCAATTTCAATTGGAAGAAAATAAAATGCGTTTAGAACGATTTCATTTAAAATATCCTATTCAAACAGACATCTATAGGCCAAGAAGTAAAGTCCTGATGCATTTTACTGGATAAATAAAATCCATATATATGTGTGTATGTATGTATGTATGTATGTATGTATGTATGTATGTATGTATGTATGTATTTTGGGCAAACACATCAAAAAGCAATTGGCCTTGGACCACATTTTGAAGGTCAGTAAATGGAGACTTCTTTTAGGCCAGTAGGGGGAGTGAATCCTCAAATTGACAGTCTTTAGGATCTGGTATCCACTTCTCATAAGGGTAGATCTCAATAATTAATCATTCAGAAAAGCAATCTGAATGATATGAATGGCCACAGTTCTGAATGAGAGAAAAGATGTCAAGTAGCTGAGAATTTCAAGAAAAATGGTGATAAAAGTTTTTCCTTAATGGATAAGGCTGAGGCAAATAATATTAGTATGTTCTGTCCTAGCCTCATCACTGAACAGAATATGTGTATACACATGCATATATATAGAAATATGTACTCACATATAGACATATACATGTATATACACATATTGTGTGAATGCATATACATAGACATATATTATTCAAAGCACACTGTATCTGTTATTATATTATATAAAATGACCATAGCTACAGGGCCATTTTATATCCAGTCTCTTTGTGCTTTCCCTGCCCAAGGCCTGCAAACTACTCCCTTCAATTTACAAGCTGAAGCATACTTTCAAGGTAAAAAGAAGAGGAGATGGTTCACTGAAGCTGCTATTACTTCTCCTCTATACTAAACCAGAAAGGCTAATGCCTCAATACCAGTATTATATTCTTTTAATCATAGAGTTGAAGCACATCTGAAGAAGATGTCTTAGGGAGGTGCACACCAAAAGAAAATAACATTCTATTAAGTCAAATTACTGTATCTATCCTCCATCAATTGATTTATGCCAAGGTAGAATTCTAAATCAGTATATCTCCTATTATACAGATCCTCAATCCTGTCTTGTCTTGTCCTATCAGTCTTATTTTCCTAGGTGCAAATTTAAAATCCCTAAATCCTTCTCATGATACCATATCCTTATTCTAATTACCTGTCCCTCTCCATAGTTCTTTGAATAGTACATATGCAAATATAATATTTTGGCACATTCCACTGTGCTCTTTGGAAACCTGGCTCTATTATCTATAAACATTCATTTAATCCTTTTAAATTTTCTTTTTTTTTCTTTTTTGCAGGGCAATGAAGGTTAAGTGACTTGCCCAGGGTCACACAGCTATGACGTATCAAGTGTCTGAGGCCAGATTTGAACTCAGGTACTACTGAATCCAGGACTGGTGCTTTATCCACTGTGCCACCTAGATGCCCCCTAATCCTTTAACTTTCAATCAACATTCCATTCTCTTTCTTTAATTAAACTTAGCCCTCTGCTGAGTATATTATAGCCCTTGCAGTCCTCTTCATGGGGGATCACTCACCCTTGATCCTACATTCTAAGTACCTAGAGATAAAGTGAGCCCACTTTTATGACTTCCAGATTATTACTCAGATAAAATCTCTTGACATTTATTGTTTTGAAGTCCATGTAATTCATTTACACCACCCACTCGCATCCTTCTTGTTCTCATCTACTTATACACTTTTTCAGGGACTTTAGTAACTAGTTCATGATTTTAATTCTAATAACTATTCATTGTATTCCTGATGAATATTAAAGACTTCACTATTCATGTTACCTTATTGACAATGTCTCTAAAAACCTGGTCACACGAGTCCTCAAGTTTCTCAATTCCAATAATCTCTCCTTTGCATTCCATTCCATTTCAACTTATTATCATTGCAACCTTGAAATCTCTTAGAATTGAATTGCTTCTAAAATTCAAAATTTTGCCAAATGCTAAATGAATTTTTAAGGAATTGTTTTCTTCAGTCAATCTTTGTGCTTCCTTTTCCAAGCTGCTGATTCTTTGTGCTTCCTAAAATTCAAAATTTTGAACTTATACTTTAACCATAAGCCTTTTACATTTTTAACACTCTCATTCTTATTAATAATGACCTTCAGTCTCTTCTAGTCTATGTTCAGTTACCCTACTTTGCCTTAGCCTTAATCCCAGGGCTTGTCATTTTAATTTTTCAGTTGCTCCTACCCTAAAATCTCTTGTCCCTTTGATCTCATGCTTTCCCAACCTATGAATCTCACCTTTTGGTAGGTAGCCCTTACAATCTAGTTTCTCTGTTGCAACCATAAAACAGGGATGCTTAACTTTTTTGTGATATGGACTATTTTAGTAATCTGATGAAGTATATGGACACCTAAGAATAATGTTTTTGAATGCATAAAATAAAATACAGATGATTACACAGTAAACCAATTATGTTGAAATACAATTATCAAATTTTAAAAAGAAATCCATAGGCCCAAGTTAAGAACTTTTACTCTAGGGGATATTACTGGATAAACTAATAAAAAGCAATCTGATTTCACCCAGTAAAAGTTCATGGCACTTAACCTCAACTGGGCTCTCACTCAACATCCTTCCACTTCTATATATGATTGTTCACGGCAAATATATATGATTGTTATTTATGATTGTTCACGGCAAATCTTTGCTTTGTTCCATTCAGCAATAACAATGTCTCCAGACCTCTCCAGCTAATGATTCAATGTCCTCTTTCACCAAGAATATAGAGGTGACTCGACCTGAACTATCTCTGCTTCCCTCCTCTATTACCCAAACCTGATGATTACATCACCCTAATTTTCCTACTTCTCTCAAATCAAAGAAAAGATGTCAGTGATATTCACTAGGCCTAATCTCTTTTCCTGCATCCTTGATCCCATTTTTTCCTCTGTCCTTCAGGACCTTTTTCCAGCAGTCATTGATTAAGGGGTGACTCCATGATGCATCCCTTTCATGCATCTTCCATCTCACTTTAGTCTTACTAGTGTCTCCTTCCTATGTGCCTACAGATGTGCAGATCACACCAATTCAAAAAAAAAAAAAGGCTTCCCTAATCCATTTTAGCTTATCCAGCTATATTTTTTCTTACTCCTTCACTTCTTGAAAATACTACATATAGTGATACTCTTCTTAACCCTTTAATGTATATATTCACAAGGTCCTGTCTTTTGCCCTTTTCTCCATTTGGTCCTTTGGCAATCTCATTCACTCCATTAGTTTCAATCACTATTTCTTGTAAATCATTCTCAAATCTAAATCCCCTGGGGATTTAGGGGATTTAGTTTAGTTTCCTCAGAACTGCAACCTTAGCTGCCTGTAAGGTATTTGCATATGAGATAACATCAGAATCTTAGTCAACCTATCCTAAATAGAACTCAGCTTTCCCTTGATCCTCACTGTGATATCACTATTTATGTCTGTCACACCACAATCAACCTACTCTCTTACACTTAGTGACTTAGAGTTATTTATCACTGACTTTTCACTTTCTCATATCTCTCATATCCAGTAAGGCCCCAAGTTCTTTCGATTCCACCCCTACAATATCTCTCCAAACACTGATCTCCTTTCTATGTACATTGATGCCGGTCTAGAGCAATCCATCATTATCACTTGTCTAATGTGAGGGGCTTCTTTTTATGTCTTTATGTCTCTACTCCATGTTCACTTCCAATTCCTTATTCCTACTTCTGTGGATATAATATTTATTATGCATATGTCACCTTTCTTATGCATATATGGCAACTTTACTGATCCTAAAAAAACGTCAATGTTTCTCTGTTGCCTGCCAAAGAGGCAAGTTCAAACTCCTCTAAATATCATCCAAGGGTGTCCACAAACTCCTACCACACTACCTTTCCAGGCTTATCTCATATACCCACTCTCTGCTTCAGGGCATTTTCTCCACTGTCCTCAAAACATATATTAACCTTCATGTCAATGTTTTTGCTCAGGTTGTTCCCTATTCCAGGAATGATCCATACTCTCCCATTCAATGTTCTCTTGATGATCTCCCATTCATCCTTTGGAAACCAACACAAATGCTGCTTCCCCTAGTAATTCTTCCCTGATCCTCATAATTCTGAATGACTTTCACCTCAGGTCTCACACACCATGTTGTTTTTCAACAAAATCTTGAATGTATTTATCACGTAATTTTGTGTATCATATGGCTGATTTATCTCGCTAATTGACTATAAGTTCTATGAGGTGAGGGCATATATTTTATTAAGGTTTAAAAGTCTTTCAGCAAGGTTATACACAATGTAGATTTTCAAAAGAAATTTTAATTGATGCATTTTTATATCCCCATTGTTTTCTCCAGTATCTCTTTAGCTTTCCCTTCTAGATTGCCAATTTATATTAAAAAGAGTATTTTAAAGACAAAAAGAGGGAAAGAAGGGGGGGAAATCAACATGATTATTCAGCAGCTAGAAAAGTCTGAAAATATATGCAATGTACAATACTTAATGGAGTTGGAATGTCTTCTTTTGAACTCCATTTGTTGTTTGTAATTTTGCATCTATTAGTTTTCTCAGTGTTCATTCTTTCTATCTACATTGTTGAAGCCACTGAGTATATTGTTTTATTGGTTCTTGATTACACAATAGATATATAAGCAATATTTTATTATATGGTATTGTACCATTTTAAAAAGACTGATGTCAGATTTGAACTCAGGTCCTCCTGAATCCAGGTCTGGTGCTTTACACACTGAAATAGACTCTTCTTCCTCAAATTCCCTAGAGCACTTTTTTACACCTTGAAATCTCTCCTTTGTTCCTAAGTTATTCTGCCACATGTTACACTTATTGATGTTCATGTTGTATCTCTCCATTAAATAGTAAATTCCTTGATAGTAGACACCATGCAGTTGTTTTTGTTTTAATCTTTGTAGCTTTAGAGAGCAGCAAAGGCCTCAACTATTAAATCCTCTTTATTTTAAAGGTGAGAAAACTAAGATCCAAAGAGAAAAAGCAACTTGTCCAAGGTTACATAGATAATAAGTGGTTCTCTGAGTCCAAATTTAGCCTTCTTTGGAAATCCAAAATACCAGAAGGCAAGTTGGATTACATTTCCTTTATTCAAGAGAACACCAAGAACTACCTTACCAATATGGCAGCATCCTTTTAATGATGAAATGATCTTATCTGTCTTTTTAAATCAAATGCCAGATAATTCTTTCTACATGTTTTTGGTACAGAAAAATGTAAATAGGTTGATGGAAATAAAGAATATACTAAATATCAGTATAAAGTAGTACAATGTAACTGTTAAATATTCTGGAAAGCATTCTATGCTTGGTTCTGGAGCACAAAAGTTTAAATAAAATAAATTCTCTGCCCTAATAGAACTTATAGTTTAGATATGGGGCATGGCCCTTTTGGACTTCCTTCATTGTATATCTTCCTCCATTTTCAAGAACCTTTAATGTAATGTCACTCATAAGGCCTGTCCTTTCTCACAGGGATTTTCAGGTTTCCAACTCTTAACACATCTTTAGGTTTTCCATTGTCCTTTAGCCAAATAATGATTAGAAATGGGCAGACTTACACAGAAGTGGCATACAGTATACTTGATATGACACACGAGATACTAGAAAAATCCTCCCTTCCTCCTGTCAAATATGTTCTCCACCTATTTAATACAGTGTCTAAAATTTCTATAGCCTGAGTCATATTCTTCAGGGAAAGAATTAATATGAATGGATCAGTGTGGGCACTTGACCTATTTTAAATCCTTAGTTAAAATGATGTCATCAAAAGAGCTCTGTATTGGGAATCAGAAGAAATCACGACTAGTTATTACTTCACTACTACCTGATTGAGTGAATTTGCCCAAATATCTTCACGACTCTGTGCCTCAGTTTCTTCATCTGTAGAAGAGATAATTTATAAGGTTCCTTCTACCTCTAATATCCTGTTTCCCCCCATGCACTCAATCATGGATGTAGATATAATCTCTTCCTTTAATACCCCAAGATTTTAATGTTTTGAGAAATGCATTAAATGAATATTAATTTAAAAAGCACTTCACTGTATGACACAGAAATATTTTCCTTGCAATAAGTTCCATCATCTCATAAGAAGGAACTTTAGAAGAGTATTTTGACTTTTTGTGTTGTATATAGTTACTTGTTTCATATACATCTTTTTATGGAAACATCTTAGATACTAAGACAAGGCTTCTAATATTGTACTTAAGAATATCATTATTTCTACATGAACACTGTTTGTTTAGTTATTATATAAACTAGGCAGCATGCTTTAGTGGAAACAGAGTCTGCTTCCATATCAGGCAACCTGAATTCTAATCACAACTCAGTTACTTACAAACTGTGTTATATTAAGCATATCACTTGATCGGTTTCCTTATATATAAAATGAGAATGTTGGACTAGACAGCTACTATGGTCCCTTCTAGCTCTAAATATATTATTCCATTACAGTATAGTTTATATACAATATATACATACACACATCCACACATATATACGCTTGTATATGGAATAGTTTTGTTCAATTATTTTTATAAGTTGCTGGAGAATAGAGAAAAAGTATTATACCAGATGCCAGTGACCTGGGTTCTCTTCTATTCCCAATTCTGCCACTGCCTATGTGACCTTAGGCAAATCACAAGCTTTCTGGCTTCAATTTCCCCATGAATAAAATAAAGGCATTAGATTGCATGACTGAATACGGTAACTTCCAGCTTATACATTTTATGGATTATTTGGGTATTACTAAAACGTCTTTCAAATATTGCCCTCTAGTGGATGGACATTAGGATAAACATCAAAGTTATTTATTTATTCTTATTCTTGACAATGTTTATATTCATATTTCAGATACAAATTCTACCTTTTTGCATAGATAACCTGTACCGCCTAAACTGTACCTGTTGTAATCTGAACCCTAAAAATGTCTTTATAAATGAATTACAGTAGGCCTGAAATTCTGGTCTTAACTAAATCTCTCAATACCACTGCACATCCTTTGGAGAGTTTTGGTCCACATAATTGAAGGGGAAAAAGGATTGAGATTTTATTTCCATAGATAAAATCTTAACAAAATACTATAAGCATCTTTTTTTTTTTTTGCAGGGCTATGGGGGTTAAGTGACTTGCCCCGGGTCACACAGCTAGTAAGTGTCAAGTGTCTGAGGCTGATTTGAATTCAGGTATTCCTGAATCCAGGGCTGGTGCTTTATCCACTGCACCATCTAGCTGCCCCCGTATAAGCATCTTTTAAAAACATATATGAGGAGCAGCTAGGTAGCACAGTGGATAAAGTACTAGCCCTGGATTCAGGAAGACCTGAGTTCAAATCAGCCTCAGTCATTTGACATTTACTACCTGTGTGACCCTGGGCAAGTCACTTAACCTTCATTGCCCTGCAAAAAACAACAACAACAATGACAACAATACATACATCAGCCATAATAGTATCATAGATCCAGAGCTGGAAGAAACTTCAGAGGCCAACTAGTCCAATTTCTTCTTTTTATAGATGAAATTGAAGCTCATGGAAAGGAGGTTACTTGTCCTGGGTATCACATTTCTGATTTAATAATAAGTAAAAAATTTTAAAGGAAATTGTCATGGTATAACAATTAACAGTATAATATTGTTTAAATTATTTTCCCATTCTTATGAAAGAAAATTTTGTTCCATAAATGTATTTGGAAAACAAAAATCTGCTTTCAACACATCACAGTTGCAAGTGGCTAATTTAGGCTTGGGCTATATTGCCCAGAACTCAACATTTTACATGTTTTTTTTTAAATATAAAAGTATTTTATTATTTTCCAGCTACATGTAGAGATAGTTTTCAGCATTTGTTTCCATAAGATTTCCAATTTCCAATTTTTCTCCCTTCCTCCCTGCCCCCACACAGCAGGCAATCCGATATAGGTTATATGTGTGTGTGTGTGTGTGTGTGTGTGTATGTATATATACACATATATACATAACAACATTAAACATATTTCTGCATCAGTCATGCTATAAGAGAAGAATCAGAGCAATAAGAAAAACCCTCAAAATATAAAAGCAACAGCACCTGAGTTCAAATCTGGCCTCAGACACTTGGCACTTACTATCTGTGTGACCCTGGGCAAGTCACTTAACCCTCACTGCCCTGCAAAAGAAAAAAATTTACATTAAACATACAAAGTTGCTGCTGCCTTTTTGGTTTTTTAGAAAAGGGAAAAGGACCAACATGTTCAAAATATTTATAGCTGCTCTTTTTGTGGTGGCAAAGAATTGAACATTGAGGGGTTCCCAATCAGTTGGGGAATGGCTGAACAAGTTGTGGTATATGAATGCAATGGAATTCTATTGTGCTGTAAGAAACGATGAGCAGGAGGAGTTCAGAGAAACCTGGAAGGACTTGCATGAACTGATGATGAGTGAGATGAGCAGAACCATAAGAACATTATACACAGTATCATCAACATTATGTGTTGATCAACTGTGATAGACTGGATTCTTCTCACCAATACAATGGTTCAAGAAAGTTCCAGGGGACTCATGATGGAAAAGGCTCTCCAAATCTAGGGTAAAAAAGAACTGTGGAATATGGATGCTGATTGAACCATACTATTTCTTTTATTTTTACATGTTTTCTTTTATCCATACAAATATCCAGCTATTATTCAAGTGTAATTAAGTTGTACATGCTTGTTTTTGTTTGTTTTTTGTTTTGGTTTGGTTTTTTGTCCACACCTATGATCACTTGCTCATAGACAAATTATTTTCTGAGAGAGTTACCTTGGACAGTGAAAGAATAAGTAAGTTGCTCAGGAATTGGCAGTCACCATGAGCAAGGCACTCCTTAAACTGAGATCTTGCATATCATAAGGCTGGCTTTCTACCCATTTTGCTATTATGTCTTTCAAGTATAATGGATTTACAGATTACCAAAAAAAGGTGGGGTTGGAGGGAGATACCTGCTAAAGAACCATTTTAACAAATTATCTTAATTTTACATTCAATACTAAAAGGAAGCTCCACTTTATATCATAATTAAATAGTTCTTTCCCTTGAAGCTACATAAACAATATTTAGAATACATTTGTGAATTTATCTGTGAGTTTCTAAGTCTTTCCCAGTTATTTCTAGCTATAATACTGCTGTTACTATGTACATCACTCTCCTGGTTCTGCTTATTTCACTTTGTATAAGTAAATATAAGTCTTCTCAGGTTTCTTTGAAACCATCCCCTTCATCATTTCTTACAGCACAATTTATGCACCATTCCATCACATTCATGTTCCACAACTTGTTTGGCCATTTCTTTGTTAACAGAAAAAGAGCTGCTATAAATATTTGTGTACATAAGATTCCTTTTCCTTTGATCTATAGGCACATTGTATAGCCCTTTGAACATAGTTCCAAATAGTTCTCCAGAATAGTTGGACTAGTTCACAGTGCCACCAACAGTGCATTGGTGTACCTATATCTCCATGTCCCCTCCAGCATTTACTATTTCCCTCTTCTGTCATCTTATCCAATTTGTTGGGTATGAGATGATACCTAAGAGTTGTTTTAATATATATTTCAATAATTATTAGTGATCTAGAGTATCTTATATGACTTTAAACCTTTGTTTCCATCTTCAGAAAACTTCTTGTCCCCAGTTCAATTTGGGAATGACTCATTAAGGAGACATTTCAATGATTTCTGTCCCCATTTTATAAAGGAGAAAATGGAGCTTCAGAAACTTACCTCGCCACATGCCCAGATCATTTCATTTGAAAACCAATGAAGCATTAGTTTTCTGTCAATTATGATTATTGTATATCACCACCAATCCCAGAGTTGAAATTGATGGAGACCAAATAAAGGTCTTCCAATATCAAAAAGGAAAGAAAGAAGCATTTTAAAGCACCTGCTATATACTCTAGCCATTGTGCTAAGAACCCTTCCCAAATATTGTCTCATTTTATTTTCATAACAACCTTTTGAAGTAAGTGTCATTTTTGTTCTCATTTTTCAGTTTAGGAAACTGAAGCAAACAGAGGTTAAATGACTTGCCTAGGGTCACACAGCTATTACATTTCTGATGTAGAATTTGTAATCAGGTCTTGCTGACTCTAGGCCCAGGGTTCTATTCACTTCAAAGTCAAGAGAAAAAGTCTCGGTTGGCATTGTGCAGGCCACTCTAGAAGAAGTGATATCTTCTCTGACTAAGCATATTTTGAAGAAATTAAAATTTGGAACAGAGTAAGTAAAAGATTATGAAATCTAAAATAAGCATACAGATATATCCCAGAGGAGGTATAATAGTATAGAGGAAAATTTACCAAGGAAAATATCTTTTCCTGATAGGAGGGGACAGAAAGCTGATAAATGCGTCACCATGAAAAGGCAAAAAAAGTTATTTTAAATCTCCACTTCTGATTAAGCATTAGCTCAATCTGAGAATCAGCCTGTAGTTTTTAGCCTGTATATTTTTCTTTTTAAATAGGATGGTTCACATTCATAATATACACAAATTTTTTCATGCATTTTCTTATTTGATCCTCTGGCAAGACTGTAAGATAGGTAATACAATATTATTTCCATTTAACAGATGATGAAACAGGTTGAGCAATGGTGATACAACTAGTAAATGCCAGAGTACAAACTCAAACTTAAATCCTCCAATTCTAAACCTTTCCATTATAACACATTTTTGATAGCCAAGTATTCAGAAGAACTCAGAGATTCACTTGAAAGCAGGGAGGTTCCGGGGTTCCACTCTATCTCATTTTAAGCAGTTTAAGTAAGTGGTTACAGTGAACCTTGAATGACGATGGTCATATGGGCAAATGATTGTTGCCTTTAAGGTAGTATTTTTGACCATCACCATTGCCCAGAAAATCCAAAGGTAAACAAAAGATTCTAACAAAATGTTAAATTAAGTAATCATATATGTCTATGTCCTAGTCCTTTTGTAATAAATGAACACTTTTCACTGAGTGAATAGAATGGTATGCACACATTGGTTCATC